>NC_056743.1:1808568482-1808795982 GCF_019279795.1 Protopterus annectens | reverse complement strand
CCATACTGTAGTAGCACCACCTGCAAGTTGCAATGCTATACTCCTGCGACCAGTGCAATATCAGTACAATCATCATCATCATCAACCCCCTTTTTCCCATTTTCTACATGGGTTCAGGGTATGGTGTTAACTGCCACCATCTATCTTGATTCAGTGCCACACTCCTGCCTTCTTCGACCCTCGTGCCTGACTGTCACAAATCTTCTCTTACACAATCCATCCAGCTCTTTGCTGGATACCCTCGTTTCCTCTTACCATCTTCCTGTCTGTCCCAAATCTTCTTTACCAGATTGTCTTCTGCTTTTCTGCACATGTGCCTGAACCACCATAATCTGTTTACTTTGACCTTTTCTGCAATTGAAGCTACTTTGGCTTTTGCTCTTATGTCCGCATTTCTTCATCTGTCGCACAGTGTGCATCCTACCACCCTTCTTAGGCACTCATTTCCATCAGCACTATCTTTCTCATCTGCTCTGCCTTTACTGCCCAAGTTTCTGTACAATACAGTAGTACTGGTCACACCACTGTTTTGTACACTTTACATTTCATCTTCTTTGGCATTCTTCTGTCATATGCTACCCCTGGCACTCTATGCCAGTTGGCCACAGCCCCTCTGATTCAAGCACTGACCTTTTCATTCAGACTTTCCTTCTCCTCAACCACCCCTCCTAGATACTTGAGGCTATTAACCTGTTCCAGTATCTTCCCTTATATCTCAGTTCTCAGCTTCTTCTGATTTTCCCAATTTGCTGCCATTACCACTGTCTTATCTGTACTTAGTTTCATCCCACATGCCTTCAGTTTTGCATTCCATTCTCCTGTCCTTTGCTGAAGTTCTTGCTCAGTCTGCCTGTAATGGCACATTGTCTGCAGAAAACAACTTTATTTATCTATCAACTCTGACCTGTTTGCTAATGTAGTCCATCACCAGTATGAACAGCAGTGGGCTTGAAGCTGAACCCTTGAGTCACTGGGTCAAATTCCCAATGTAAGAACTCCATCTAAGAACAACCTTAAGGTTTTGCTGCTAAATGTTAGGAGTCTTAACATGAAATTGCATTCACTAGAAGCAGTTCTCACCTTGGAAGACATAGACATTTGGTTCAAGGCTGTGGAGAGCACCCCAGCCATATCGGGCTATACCTCCTTTCACACATTCATACCACAAACTGAAGTCATGAAAACTAAAGGGGGCAGTGTATCAATATTCACTAAAGATAAATACACCTCCAGATTGGTTAGACAGCATGATTCCTTGGAGATACTTCAGGTGCAATTTAACTGTTGGTAGGACATCTGTTCAAGTAATTTCCATCTATAGGACCCCCTCCATGAATCAGGACACCCATACTTCCTATTTGGATGTACTTGAGTCTATCAAGATACATCCAAATACCATGGTTTTGGGTGACTTAACTACCCCTCCATTGACTGGGGAAATTACTCATATGGAAACTCACTTGCCCAAAGGTTCCTTGACTTCTTTAACTCCAATGCCCTGGACCAGCTAGTTGACACCCCCATAAGGGGTGTCAACATTCTGGATCTGGTGCTTACTAATATGGGGGAACACTGTAACACCCCCATTGTAAGGTCTTCCCTGGTGAGATCTGACCATAAATCAATCTCATTCAAAGTTACTATCACACCTGACCGCCCCCTCGTATCACAAACTAAACTAAAGAACTTCTCCAGAGCAGATTATAACCTCTTACGGAATGGTATAAATAGCTTCACTACACCTCCTCCCTCAGATGGAATTGGCAACTATGCCAAGTTCTACATAAATGCTTTATACACACACAAACACCTGAACAACTGCATTGACTCAGCTGTACCTGATAGGACCAAAACAAGCTCCTCAAGGAAGAGCAAACCTGTCTGATGGACAACTGCCATTAACAGGCTTTACAATAAGAGGAAGAAATTGCTGTCTAAGAGTAAGAGGGAGTAAGCCCCAAACTGGAAACACTCCTTCCTCAACTTACACAAACAAATAAGACTCTTTGTAAAGTCCTCCAAAGCTAACTATGAATCCAAATTAGCTTCCTCAATTAAGGACAACCATAAGACATTCTTTAGTTACAGCTGTAAGATTTTTGTTGAACTGGTAGTTAATGATACCACATATACCGAGCTTGTGGACATTGCTAACCTGTTAGCCGAGAGGTTCTGTGAAAACTTCACTCCTCTTTCCCCACCACACTTACCCCAAGACATCCCTACTACCTGTCCTCTACCCTGTATCTCTAAAGAGAAGGTCATGAATGCCCTCTCTAAGGTCAAAAACACAGAATCCATGGGACCTGATAACATCCCAGGCTGCATCCTACATGGGCTCAAACAAGAATTGGCAATGCCATTGGGTACTCTTTTCAATCATAGTCTAAGCACTGGCTTCATCCCAGATGAATGGAAAAAGGGGCCACTGTTATCCCCTTGTACAAAGGTGGTGCTTCCACTGACCCCCAGAACCATAGACCTATTAGCCTGACTAGCCTTATCTGCAAGGTCATGGAAAGAATCATCATGGACCTTATCAACAAAGACATTAGTAACCTCCAAACACTTGGCCCTACTCAATTTGGATTTGTCAAAGGGAGATCATGTCTGTTAAACCTTGTGGACTTATTTGAGACGGTCACCAAGGTCCTTGATGAGGGGAAATCTGTCCATACAGCCTACCTAGACCTAGCTAAGGCTTTTGACACTATGCCCTACTCAGGCATAATTGACAGACTCACTCAGCTAGGCATCAACCCGTATATCATTAGATGGGTCACTAACTGGCTCATTGCTAGAATCCATATAGTCAAAACAGGGGAATCCACCTCCAGCAAGACACCTGTAACCAGTGGTGTTTCACAGGGATCAGTCCTGGGACCTCTACTGTTTGGAATCTATTTCTCCGAAGTGCAAGCTAAAACTAAAGGTCTGGGGCTGACAATGTTTGTTGATGACTGCAAACTGGAAGTGGTCATAGAATTTCCAAACTATGTCAACATCCTACAAGAAGGTCTCACATGACTAATGCCAAAGTCACAGCCTTAAACTCAATTAAAAAAATGTATTATCATCCTATTCAGTAAGAGTAATATTCCTTCTAACTACTACATCAATAACAACACCCTAAGTACACACTCAGTGGTAAGAGACCTGGGCACACAGGCTGACAGCATTCTATATTGTGCATCTTATAAGTAGGGGCATTGCCTACAGAAAAAAAGAAGTTATAACCTCCCTGTACTTTTCCCTCATAGGCCAATAATTGAGTACAAAGCCCCTTTTGGTATGTACCTTTCCAAGCACCTGCAGCAACTGGAGAAACAACAAAGGTGCCTCACAAGGAAAATTCAAGGTCTTCAGTATCTGTCCTAAGAGGATCGCCTGATATCACTGTCACTTTATTCTATTTCATACAGACTATTCAGACGCGATCTCTGCCTTGCATATAAGGCAATCTTTACTCTGCTTTATTGGAAATGCTGCATATCCATAAGTCAAATGGTACACGGGTACTTACTCTAATGGCCTTAACCTGGTATGTGACATTAACAGAACCTGCTGGAGGGATAGATTTGTCTCCCAGAGGTTGCCACACCTTTGGAATAGACTCCCACTTCATGTCAAGCAAAGCACCTCATTGGCATTCTTCAAGCGCAATCTGGATGGTTGGATGGGTAACTGTAAATTCACCCCAAGCGTTCCACCTATGTCCCTCTTGGACAGAGGTGACAGGTACTGATTGTGTAAATAAGGGTAAAACTTGGCTAGGCTTGTAAGGGCCCTAGGGTCATTAGCCTAGCAACCTGTTATGATCCTATGATTCTTGTACATAGCCTGTACTAACTCTACCAATGTTTCTGAACTTTGAACCACCACAGTACTGCCCAAATCAGCTTTCTTGGAACCCTCTCATATGCGTTCTCCAAATCTAAGAATGCCCATTTGGACTCTTTCCTCATTTCTAGCTTCTTCTCAGCTCTCTGTCTCACTGTAAACATCAGGTCGGTTGTGCTGCATCCTGATCCGAATCCAAACTGTTCATCTCCCATCTTACTTTCTACTACTCTGTGTATTCATTTAGGGATCACCCTCTCCAGAATCAGTGCAAGGACTAAGACTTAATTAATTTTTCCATGACCAGGATGGAATGCACATTTCTACTCCAGAATCAAAGACAAAATGACTGGTTTTAGTTTTAAGCACCCTAGTATAGGTTTTCCCAGAGAGGATAAGAAGCATGACCTCTGTATAACTGCAGTGCATCCTTCTGCTTCCCTTTTCAGAAATGGGGACCACCCATGTTTGTTAGTCCAAAGGTACTGTAGCTACCTTCATTGTGACTTCAAAAGTTATTCTGATCATAATACTCTGATGAACTAAAGTACCTTCAGCATTTCTAGCCAGATCTCATCCATTCCTATAGTTTTATCACCTCTTAATTATTTAATTGCCACAGTGAGCCCAGGTAGAGAATTGAACCTATTCCATCAGTTCTGTATTACACTACCTCCTATAAGGGCAGCATGTTTACTGGATGCAGTTGTTCCTGTAGCGTTCCTTTAGCAATAATGCAGAAAATTGGACCTCAGCCGTGTTTTGGCATAGCTGTGAGAATATTACAGTGATAGAGTAGTTTGGCATCTGCTGCCATAACTTTCTGACAATTTCTGGAGTTTGTAGAAATAGAGTTTCCATAGTACCTAACAGCCAGGGTGATCTGTCTAAGGCCATTACCATTTTTTTGGTTAATTCTGTTTCTATGGGGGATAGCTACCTCCATTAATCACCCCACTCTCCATCTTTAAAAAAATAGTATAAAAAGGGGGGGGGGTTAAGGGGGCTGTAAATGTAACTATTGAAATAGTCTAGATATTTGCCTGCTTTTCTATCCATCTATCTATGTAAACATAACACTGATCCAAGCGAGAAAATGATCTACAAACCTCTCAGGTGAAATAAACACTAAGCACTCTCAATTCATGCAACTGCAGAAAGAAAAAACCATGCCGAAGAGAAGACACCATCTGTAAAGAAAGTCTGAGGAAGCGTCCAACCTGTCATGAAAGTGCTTACTATTAAAAGTTTATACTGGATTTTGTCGTGTATGTTGTCTTTCTGGTTTTTATCTTTTGGAATTGTTTACACTTTGTGCAAGCCACATCATCCTCCGTGAACTTTGTTTTAGCTTCATTCATAACAATGCCTTCATTTGAATTCAATGTTTTTCCAGCCTTAAGAAAAATCTAGACAATATGCCAACCTTCTTCTGAGTCATGGGTTAGCCAGACCCTTGCTAGGGCTATCAGAAAATCATTCTCAATGGCCTTACCAAACTCCTTTGAAATTTGCTACAATGACTACTGCAGGTGCTGTCTTCCTCATTTGTTTGTACTTGTTAGCCAGATCTTATTGCTGATGTCTGTGTCCTTAGTTTTCCACCATGGCAAGCACTGGTCACCCTTTTACCAAAGCTCCCTGCCACTGTCTCTGCTACTGCAGTCCTGATCAGTCTTTATTTTGACTCCATGTCTCCAGTCTCCCCCACTGTATGGGATATATTCTTCCAGTAATGGGAACTGAACTCACTCACTCAACACTGAAAAAATCTGCAATGGCATTATCGGGATACTTTCACAACAATTTAGGTTTTACAGGTCATTCCAGCTGCTGTCCAGTTCATCTGACCGAGGTCACCACCAAGTGCTGAACATTTTTTTGGACATATTTATTAGGAAGTAACTCTGCTGTATATGTTTCCTTCTTCAAGGTTAGCCCAGGAACACAGTCTGGTTAAGTTAATTACTCAGTCACACGGTAGGTAGATGGAGGAGAAAGGAATCAAATGATGTATCCTTGGTTACTGAAAACAGCTCATTAACAGCTCAGAGCCTTAATCCTCTGTGCTAACTGCCAGACAACACAGACTGTAGTTACTAGTGCTCAGCCTCTCTTAACCTGATTATCCAAGCCCTACAACATTAGGCTTGATGATATGACTGTGAAGTCAGACACTGACCTTTGGCCCAAGGTGCTCTGGTGTCAAGTGCACTTAACATCAGCCTTGCGTTCATACATGCTGCTCATTATGGACAATGTATGGCTAGCACAGAAGTCCAGTAACTATTCAAGATTCAGGTTTGGATAAGATAAGCTGTTCATCCCATTGGCATTATATTGTAACCCCCCCAAACTAGGAATGTGAAATTATTATGGTGAAGAGATATTCAATGTCCCTGTCATCCTTATATCTATGCTGCCTGGAATGTTGTGCTCCTTGAAGGGTTAGTCTTGATAAATTAATCTAAAAAAATAATCCAGGGGACAACTTTCTGCCTCGTTATCATGAGTTGCTAATTTCATGTTACTTTTCTTTTTTTGGTTTTTCATGCAGGACCTTGCTTAAAGACTCTTCTACCTACATCCCATCCTTCCTGGGAGATGAGAGATGGATGTTCTTAGGCTAAGTGAGAGCTCTACATTCCAGTAATTTCTGCCTGGGAATCCCAATCAGCCCTCAGTTCCCTCCAGACAGGTGGTAGGGAATGGCCAGCTTGCTTGCTTGTTATGTGGGGCAGCCTATTTGCTCCTCCAGGGAACACCCTCTCCCTCCCCAGCAGCTCTTCTCAGTTCCAGTATTGCTGTCTACTAAGGAGAATTGTGCCTCTATATACTGACCCCCCCCAACCCACCCCAACTCATGAGTGTGCATGCATTCAGACAGCATGAACTCATTAGGCTTGAACTCTACTAGGTGTAACACCTAGTGCTACCACTAGGTGTTGTTACCCATGTGGCAAGCCAGACCTGCCTCCCTCGCCCCAGGATGGGTGAGCCAGCAGCGGGCACTCACTTTAATTCTCCCTGGCCAGCTCATCTGGACACTAGTCAGGGCTTTATCCCTGTATGCCACTGAGATGGTGCTCTTTTCATGTTTCTTCAGAAATCCTCCCCTTCTAAACAGGAAGGGATTTGTAAAAACTCTCTTGCATGTAGTAAAGGGAACATGTGCATTCACACTTGCTCTGCAGAAGTGCTATTTTTCGGCTAAAAGTCTATCATGAGTACATTGTGTTGCTCAAAATTGTTGTGTAATATTACTGGTGAATTCTCCTCTAGTCTATTTCGTCATAAGTTTTGGTCCTTAGCAACTTATAATCATGAATATCTCCATTTCAGCCACCAGCATTGTGTGCTTATTGTAAAATTACAATGGAATATTAAATAAAAGAATTTAGATAGAATACTAACTGACCATGAAATATCTAAGCTTTAAGTTTCAAAATGCTATTTTCAAACAAGCAGCTCAGATAATGGATGAGTGAGTAATACTTTTAGGGTACACATTGCACTTTGAATCAAATGCTCATGGATAAGTTATTCCAATGCCCATACAATATTGAAGGATTAACAACTTCGAGCCAACGTTCCAAGCCAACATTACTTGCCAAAGTATTCATAATACTGGGGTATTCTTATGGCTGTCAGTACCTGCAAAAAATACAACCATCTTTTCTTTGATGTGAACACCAGATCAACAAATGGAGATATTAAAAATCATCAACAAATGAAAAGCTGCAAGGGTTCTGCTAAATAAAGCAGGGGACTGAATTGTAAAATACAGCTTGTATTTTCATAGGTAGTTTCCAGGCATGCAGCTCAGGAAGATACTGTGGAGCCTCTCCTAGTTTCTCAGAAGAGTCTGGTGAAGTGATTCGCTTAATCACTCAGCAGGAAAATGGAGGCTGAGGGAATGAAGCAAAGACTATAGGAAGCAGCTTGTTAACAGGTAATCCTTTGTACTAACTCATATTGCAGCAATTCAATATGTGAATCATTGTCTTTATGAATTATACTGGAGTCTGTGGACAGTACTATATGCAGATGGACTAGACTGAGACATGGAATCCACATACCAGCTTTTGTTTTGCAATATTATCTTTTGAGCATTTGCTAGACAGTGTAAAAATGAACACAACTTCAAAGTTCTCCTCAGTCAAGTCAATAAAAAATGTACACAACTTCAGAAGTTCTCTCAATCAGCAAAACAATCAAAATATATAAAACTAAACAGAAATTATTTTAAGGTACAAAGCCGTCCCCATCATCCATAAATGGTTTAACATTTGGCACTAAACAGAGTCTTCAGTAATCTGACAGATCAGGATGATTAAAATAATCAGATGCATTTTAGCTGGGAAATAATTTTCATCCCAGTGATGTTAAAAGTCAGTTGATAGCTATTCTGGGGTAGGAGTGAAGACCGGAACCTTGCATCACTCATATTAAAACAGTTCAGTTATCTCATGCTATCAGAACTCAAATTTTCCAATTCAGATTAAATATACAGCGAATTTGGCAGAGAAAGCGAGCATACAGGATTCCACTGAAGTACTTCAGTGAACTGTAAAAGAATGTCCATCAGTCATATTGGCTTAACTACAGTGTCCTTGCATAAGAAATGGCAAATATTCAGTTGCAGACTACATTTTCCTTAAGAAGAAAAAATAAACACATCAGCTATAATTTACCATGTTACTCTTTGCTTTAATAAAAGCATCAATGTATATTTCCAGCTGACAAATGCAGCATTCCCAAGGAAAGTAGAGATGATTTATTTATTCACTTTACAAATAGTCCCCCGGATTCTCAAAAGCCTGCATGGAGTGCAATATGAGTGCAGTAGCTCACGCAGGCAACATGTCTGCCGTGCGATCCAGGAACAGCCGGCAGGGGTGTGCACGAGAGCTCCAGCACTAATCTTGCATGGACTAAGCCCTGGTATGCAAATCACCTCATTTGCTGAAGAAATCCATGCAAATGAGGTGATATTGCAATCCAGGAAGCTTGCAATAGTTCTTGCAAGGCAAGTGCAATCTGCAGAAATGTACTCGGTTACTAACCGAGTACATTTCTGCAAATTCCAAAACGGAGCTATGACAGCTCCAAATAAAGGCTGCATATTATTGAGGAAGCATGCCAATGGCCAAGTAGAAGGCCATTGGCATTGCAAACTGTAAAAAAAAATAAATAAAACAACATTTATTTGTTTTTGCTCATCTCGGCTGTGTAAGCATAGGGCAGCGGTGCTCAAATGGGATCAGGGGGAAAATAATAAAATAAACTGAAAATGAGCATTCTAACAAAAATCAGTATTCTGTCATTCAAGTCAATGGCAGGCAAAAGACAACTTGGCCAGTGAGTAGTAGTAGCTAAGGAGGGAGGCTCAGTGTGGGACATGTAACTATGCATTAGTAGGCAATCCTATGCAAATGAGGGAAAGGTTAGTGAATCCCAGATTTTCCCAGGGTGTGAGGCAGGTCCCAAGAGTGTAAGAGTATAAATAGCTGGGTGCAAGACTAGGATATAGGTAACATCATGGGGGTGTGTGTCAGGCATACTGTAAGCGGATTGGAGACCTGTGGCTCGAGATTGCTCCTAGGTTAGCACAGCTAAGCTAGGGGTGTGTCTAAACCTGCCTAACACACTTTACAAACTGTAAGCAGGTGTGCATGGCGCACACCAGGTTCTACAGGAAGAAAAAGGAAGTTAAACCAGGAAAAAGCAGCTCTGTACTCATATGAACACTCTGTTTGCGTGGCGCGCACACAGGCTTAAACAGGGAGGCAATGGGAAGGGAAAACAGCAGTAGGAAGGTAATCAGGGAGAACTAGCATAGCTGGCAGGTGAAATGTATCAGAATCAGCCAGTTACACGGGCAGCAGACCAGCCCAGCCCAACACACCACTATAAACTATGCAAACACCTTTCCCCCTTGTTTTTCCCAAAAATTCTGCACCACCGGTGTATACAGATGGGGAAATTTTACAAAATGAAAGCAATAGAAAAAATGTTAGGGGCTGCTTTTGCTATCATAAACCAGCATGTGCAAGAGGCTGAGGGTGGTGAGGATGTGAATGCTGCTGAGCAACCCACAGTGAGGAGATGGAGAAGAGTGTACAGACCCAGGGTAGCATACCAAGGGCTACATGAGCTGGAGATAGTGTAGCACTATAGGGTGGACAGGGACCTCCTACAGCAAATTGTTGAGCTGTGCCAGCCACGCCTCACACACAGAACTAACAGAGGGGAACCCATCCCAGTGGATACCAAGGTATGTGTAGGTCTAAGAATACTAGCTACAGGTACCTTCCAAAGGCCAACTGGGGATATGATGGGGATTTCACAGGCATCAGCATTCAGGGTACTCCACCAGTTCCTGGATGCCATGTCAGCACATGTCGGTGAGCATGTATATTTCCCCATCACCCATGAGGCGTTGGCCAGCAATATGCATCTCTTCCACCAGATAGCAGAATACCCTGAGGTAGTGGGTGCAATAGACTGCATGCACATACTCATTAAAGCACCACCAGGTGAGCGGGGTAGGGTCTACATCAACCACAAGGGCTTCCCCTCCATCAACTGCCAGGTCGTGTGCGATGCCCGGGGCATAATAATGAATGTGTGTGCTGGCTGCCCTGGAAGCTACCACGATTCCCACATCAGGCATCTGACGCAGCTGTACCAGACATTTGCCAATGGGGACATTCCACATGGTCACCTAGTGGGGAATGCTGGATATGCACTGGAGACATGGCTGATGACACCCATCAGAAATGCACACACACCAGAACAAGAACTCCATAATGATGCACACGCACAAACATGAATCATAATAGAGTGTGTGTTTGGGATGCTCAAGTCATGGTTCTGGTGCCTGGACACATCTGGTGGAGCCTTGCAGTACTCACCAACTACATGTACCCAAATTGTCCTTGTATGTGCCATGCTACACAATATGATCCTGCAGAAACAGCTGCAGCAGGAACAGCACGGGGCAGGGCCACACATCCCCCCACCAGTGCCAAGGCCTGCACAGGTGCAGAGCAACTTGGAGGAGGAGCAACCTGAACCTGCCCAGTAGGCAGAAGGAGGTATGCCCAGTATGCCCTGGCCTTGGCAAAGAGGCAATGCATAGCACATGCACTGACACAGTAGGGACCCAGGGAATGAAACCTCTCTCTGACTCGCACATACAGTAAAAGGGATGCCAAACATGACACTACCTGTGCTCAACCATGTATAGGGAGTGTACTATGTGCATCCGACATAAGCAGCCCTGCATCACCACCCTCAATACTGGGACACCCACAAGGTAAGTGACTCACACATGCCAGTCGGGGGGGCACATACCCAACAGCAGTCACAGCCAGCAGGATAGGTGTAGACAAACACAAACAAATGCTGTACTATGGCCTCTGAATGAGCCCCATATGGATAACCCCTACCCCAGCCCTACACAGACAGACTACAGCAGGCCAGCCAGTTGGATGTCAGTTGTGAAGGCTAGGAAGTCAGAAACTAATATGTAGGTAGTGAAAGCTACGATCTGTAGTACACTGGTATGCCTCTAGCCAGCACGATAGGTAAGACTACAGACTGAAATGGTGTACCTGACATACCAGTACAGTCCTAGCAACTGTGTAAACGTGTAAGGTGTGCCCCAACATCCTATGTACACTTATAGTAACAGCAGGTGTGTCCCCCCACCCCTGTGTAGAAATGCAGAAACAGTTTGGTGGCCTCCCCGCTAAGCAGAAATGTAGCAACAGTCAATGCCAACTGACTGATGTATACCCTGCAGACACAGCATGCTACCTGTCAGTGTACAGCACAAAGGTCAGCACCGCAGTACAAATTACCTGGACATGATCCACACATGCAATATAGATGGCCATACTGGGCATGCGCACACACTTAGAGGAATGAAGGCAATGTCAGTCAACAACATACTGAAAGCCCATACTGGGCATGCTCACACACTTAAACACAAGAAGGCCATGTCAGCAAACAACAGCGGACCAGACATATCTGGCAGTTGCAGTTCTCAGTGCAGACACATGTCAGTATGCACCAGTCCTGTCTTGCACACACAGTGGATAGGAATACAAACATATATGTAAGAACAACACACTATAATAAGCCAAAGGTAGATGGACACAGATGTGTTGAAGAGGGTGACCGTGACAAGGAGACATCTGTGCCTGTCCCACCCAGCACACAGCCAATGGGCCCCAAACACATGAGGTGCAGGTGTCACTCACTACAGAAACTAGCCACCAGTATCTGCCAGCATGATGGTGTGTTGCACATGCCAGTTGTGCAACATGACTGTACAAGGAAGATGTCACCTAGTAGCTGTATACACATACCTGTGGCATATGACCCTGTGTGTGCCTGCATGTGGCATGTCAACCCCTACATGAATGGGTTATGGCCCATGCACACACCACCCTCCTCAGCAGTATCAAGACAAGCCTGCTGAGGTCATCCAATGTGAAATACACCTTTGGGGGAGCTGTAGCTCAGTAATCCCCATGGCGCGTCCCATAACTGTGTACTGCTGTACTGATAAACTAGTTAGGTAGTAGTCTTAACCCCAGACTTGGCAAATGTGTGAATATGTGTGTGTGTGTGTGTGTGTGTGTGTGTGTGTGTGTGTGTGTGTGTGTGTGTGTGTCTGACTGCATAGAGAGCAATGCTTTTTAGGCCACTCACACCCCGTACAATACACATACTTGACTTCGGCAAGGCTGCTGATGTCACTCACCTAGAAATACACCTCTGGGGAAATCACAGCCCAGTAATCTCTGTAGTGTGTCTTGTAATTGTGTACTGCTCTAATGTGATAAAGTAGTGAGGTAGGTGTTCTAACTCCAGACCTGACAACTGTGTGTGTGTTGGTATGTGAATCTGTGTGTGTGTGTGTGTGTGTGTGTGTGTGTGTGTGTGTGTGTGTGTGTGTGTGAGACTGAGTAGAGAGCAATGCTTTTTAGGCAACTCACACCCTGTACAATACACATACTTGACTTTGGCAAGGCTGCTGATGTCACGCACCTAGAAATACACCTCTGGGGAAATCACAGTCCAGTAATCTCCATAGCACGTCTTGTAACTGCGTACTGCTCTAATATGATAAAGTAATGAGGTAGGTGTTCTAACCCTAGACCTGGCAAGTGTGTGTGTCTGTGTGTGTGTGTGTGTGTGTGTGTGTGTGTGTGTGTGTGTGTGTGTGTGAATCTGTGTGTGTCTGACTGAGTAGAGAGCAATGCTTTTTAGGCCACTCACACCCCATACAATACACATACTCGACTTTGGCAAGGCTGCTGAAATCACACACCTGTGGGAAAGTCATAGCCCAGTAATCTCTGTAGGGCATCTTGTAATTGCATACCGCTGTAGTGTGATGTAGAACTGTGGTAGGGTTCCATCTCTACCCATGGCAGTTCTGGATGTTTTGTGTGTGTTGCAATGTCTGTGTATGGAGCACTGCATCATAGGCTACTCACTCGCAATACATTTCAAATGCCTTATATTGCCAATCCTGCTGATGTCATTCATTGTGAAGTAAAACTTTGGGGTGAAAGTTCTTTAATAATCCCTGTGGTGCGGCTTATAACATCTCTATGCTGTAGTGTAATATAGACCTCGGTCAGGGGTTCTATACCCACACATGTCAGTTGTGGATGTTTTGTGTGTGTCTCACTGTCTGTGTAGGGAGCAATGCATTTTAGGCTAGTCACTTGCAGTACAGTTGAAATGCCCTACTTTGGTAAACCTGCTGATGTCATTCAATGTGTAATACACCTTTGGGGAAGGATGTCTCTAGCAATCTATGTGGTGTGTCCCCCAACAGCTCCATGCTGTAGTGTGATATAGACCTCGGTCAGGGGTTCTATATCCACACATGTCAGTTGTGGATGTTTTGTGTGTATCTCACTGTCTGTGTAGGGAGCAACGCATTTTAGGCTAGTCACTTGCAGTACAGTTGAAATGCCCTACTTTGGTAATCCTGCTGATGTCATTCACTGTGAAATACACCTGTAGGGAAATAGTACTCCAGTAATGTCCATGGCGCGTACTATAACTGTGTAGTGCTGTAGTGTAATAAAGTAGTTAGGTAGGGGTTCTACTCCCAGATATGACAGGTGTGTGTGTGTGTGTGTGTGTGTGTGTGTGTGTGTGTGTGTGTGTGTGTGTGTGTGTGTGTGTGTGTGTGTGTGTGTAACTTGTATCCTGTGTAGAGATGAGTGTGTCAACTGTGGGCATTGTGGAGGGGGTTTTGCTAATTTATTTTATGGTGTGTGTGTGTGTGTGTGTGTGTGTGTGTGTGTGTGTGTGTGTGTGTGTGTGTTTGTAACTCGTACCCTTTGTAGAGGTGAGTGTGTCAACTGTGGGCATTGTGGAGGGGGTTTTGCTAATTTATTTTATGGTGACCCTACTATATATCACCATGTCAACCATACAGGGATAACAGATGTCAATTAGCTGGGAGGCTGGGGTGCAAAGCCATACCCATACATGTGACATCAAGGCCAGACAATCCAAGTTAGCAAGCCCACTATTACCCAGAGCACACACTCAACCCATGTGTCATATGAACACACATGCCTAGGCAGCAGCCAATACGTGGGTAGTTCACTGCATATTGGCCACTGATAGTAGCTATGCAGTGATAGCAGTGGGCTACAGAGGGCATGTCACCCTGCTCATCTGTCCAATATGCACGTACATGCAGACAGTGCACCTCTACCATGTTCCTCAATGGACACCTGCACCACCTGTGGTGCCTTCACATGTGACTCACAATGGACATACCATGCCTGACAACATGTCCTGTATGGACAGATGACACTGACATCAGGGAATGCTGTTGGCATGCCATCAATGTAGGTGAAAGTTAAACCTGCTGCCCAGTACCAGTTCCTGCCACAGGTGGGAAGACTGGCACATCCGATGATAATCTGTGTTCACAACATGGGCCAGACACCCCAGGTACAGTTCCACATGTCACTGTACATGAATGCGGGAGGTGTGCACATCCCAGACACTATACATGTCATGGACTAAGGAACACATACATGGCATGTGGTGTACAGCATTGGCCATACACAATAGTCACCCAGGTGACTGGATGGGGAACGCAGTACCCACATGTGTGGGCAAATGCAGTAACTACAGGCCTGAGCCACAATGCAGACCATTGTCATGTGGCCTGATGCCAAGGTATAACCATCGTCTACCCTTGTACAGTCTGCTGGCACAGTTGACCACCACACACCCGTGTAGACATGCACCCATGCATGTCAGAACTGGCACCCTGTGTGTTTGTGTGTTGTATGGTGCGTATGTCCACATCCACACTCACTACAACCCCCTAGGGCATACTGAAGCATGCTGTCTGATGTGTGACATCTCCTCATATGCTTTGCCCATACGGCCTCCATATGACCCGTGTGGTGCATGTGATACCTGCACATTGATGTGTTGTGTCAATCCCACTACTGATGAGTTGCACACCTGACCCTGCCAAGTGTGTCAATGTGTGTGTGTCCCTGTGTGAGTGTGCCTGTGTTGATGCTGGCACCTGTTCATGCAGACAGGCAAGTGTATGACACCTACCGTATATCTACTGTATCCCTGTTGCAGATGTCACTCACCCTCACAAAAATGTTCTGAGTGCTCCACATCAGGTGACCCATGTGGTGCGTCCAATAACTGCATCGAACTGTGATAGCACTTCATAGTTGTCGGGGGTTTGATACCCTGTGCTGGTAGTTGTGTGACACAAACATGCTTTGGTTTTACACTCCCACCCCTCCCTGACATGTATTTGCCTCTGTCTGCCTCCACCACTCCCTCTCTGGTGGATGTGGAGACCCACACCTGCTTTGCTTAGGCAGCAGCATGTGTATTTTATGTGATGCTCATGATCAGCTGATGGCCTCTGCACGGATTGCAGCCCTCCCCTAGCTGATTGCACGTGGAACAGCTGTGGTAACAATCCCATAGCCAATTGCATGGAAACACATTCCAATACCTAGGAACATCATGGTGGTGTTAGGCCTTTTCAGTCACTGTAAGCAGGAACTAGATATGTTGTTTGGCAAACAGCATCTCAGATGGCTTGGGGATTTACCTCCAACAACATACACTGTGGAAAGAGGGCAACAAACAGGAGGGGGATGTGCCTGACCTGACTACAGACTGTAAGTGCTGCTATACTGCATTTGGAGTAATGTTGGTTTAACAGTGTTTGTTTGGATATGCCTGTCGTATATGTAGTAATACCTGCCATGTCAGTTCCATGTACATGAGGAATCCCCATCTGCAGGGTCATCTGTAGACAGGACAGTGTTGTGCCTTTGGTTTCATGTGTTATCCATAGTGCATCTCTCTGTGGAATGCAGATGGTAGTGTGAGGATTGCAGTCTGTAGATGGTGAAGGCCGTGACAGTTACTGACTTCATATCCCTCATAGAACATATGTTGCAACGAACACCGTTACAATGGAAAATATACAAGGTTATCACAGCAACATGTCTATACTGGCCCTGTGTATATGCTGTCAGTCACACCACTGTCAACGTTTGTAGATATGGCGTGCATATGTGCTGGATGCCATATATAGTGTCATCATATCTGATAACAAGCCAGTGATATATCAGATTGCTACACATGTCATGTACAGTAGGGGTTATATTTCATGACATAAGTTGGACATTCTGCGAGTGTTTGTACAGTACTGAGGTCTGTGTAGTGATGGTGAATGTCGGCAGTGTGTGTGTTGTTAATATGTACTTTAGCCTGTGTACAGACTGTGGTAGATTTCATTGTCCTAGCTCCCCTTCTATCAGATGTTACATGCTGCCCCACTGTATGGTACAGTTTCACCTTACACATTTGTAGGGCCATACACACACAGGTCCCATACCACAGGCAGCCATCAGACCAAACTGTATAGCATCCCAGTATATGTAGGGACATTCTGTGACTGGCACATATGAGGATGGTTTAGAACAGATAGTCCATATACTGTAATATTATGCTAGCCTACCCCATGTGGCTGTGGCTGTGTTCACATTGATTGTGGTAATGCACTGTCACATAGGTGTATCTTACCCTGTGCTGTGACATGGCTGTTGAGCCTGCTATATATGCAAGTACATGTGCATTCCCCCTTACAAGATGTAGGCCAGTGTTGAGCCAGTCTGCTTGTAGCCTGCACAGTGCATTGTTACATGCCTAGCAGCATAGTGTACTTAACCAGTGGGATGTCATGTGCAGATACTTGCCAGATGTACTGTTGCCGGGCCTCCCTTAAACATCATGTATGTCAGACAGACCAGTGGGATGCTGTACAGATGTATGTCAATATCTAGTGGATAGTATGTGTCCATGGCATCCCTGTACCAGCAGTCATTATGTGTCAGGCCAGACAGGAGTGTGTGACTCCAACACCTACTGTGCCAAATGTATACCAGTTGTTATGTGTTATACCCATCTACATGGCTGTCTACATCCATATTGTCAGGCCTGGTACACATGTGGTGCACTAAGGGAATATGTGTATACCTCTGGACTGTACAGGGTGTGTCTGAAGGTCCATATAAAGTGGCCAATATCTCTGCTGCACTCCACAGGGGCATTACATGCTAGCAGCGGTACTTCACAGTGATGTCCATTGGATGTCTGTCAGTAGCCAATGGCACACATGTTATAAGCAAATTTCAGCATCCACACACACCATGTCTGTGAAGACAATCCCAATGACAGTAGCAACAGTCTAGTAATATACCTGCTATACATACCTGACATCCCCTTGCACTACGACATTGGGACTGTAGGGGCTGGGGTATGGCTACACTCCATATCCAGGACATATGGTGCAAATATATGTACATATACCTATCCAGATAGCCATATATATATATATATATATATATATATATATATATATATATATATATATATATATATATATATATATATATAATGACACAGGTGTACTACATTGAATTACCACTGTCATGGCAGCCACCCACTATAAATCTCTACAGCATGTGGCCATGGTCCTTCACATTTCCTGTGTGATGGACATCCATCCTGTGTGTGTGGGCATCAGTGATACAGGCAGCAGGTAGCAATACCTCTTACAGGAGAACATGCACACTCAGAGTGGACACATATTTGTAGGAGGTTCAGAAACTACAGACAGACTATGAGTAGAGTTGTGTAATGCTTCACATAGTACTGGTGTTATAGGGTGTGTGTGTGTGTGTGTGTGTGTGTGTGTGTGTGTGTGTGTGTGTACATACTAGTGTACATTGGAATGCAGTCTGTCTGCATAACTCACTACTGTGGGCCTACCTCTTGCTGGGCAGAGGTATGCCTATCATGTGTTGTCCGTCCACCACACAAGCCCTGTGTCAGATATGACAGTGGCAGTGTGTGCGTTGCATGCTACCAATACATGGCTACATCCATGTCTATATCTAACCTCAATTCCCTGACTAAGGGTATATTGCAGACTATCCTGTAACACCAGCACCCTGCTTAGTGTATGGCAAAAGTGTTCCACATATATGCCTGTGTTCCAACCTCTGTCCCCCATCTAAATACCAAGCTCTGCACATTTGTCATGCTGTTGGGGGTTGTTCTGTAGTGGGCTGTGAGTATATCACACTGCCATTGCTGCCATTAGTACACTGCTGTTGTATTCCCTGCACATACACTGGGGCTGGGGCCATATATATGTGTGGGTGTCACCTACACAACACATGTGCACCCTTATGCACTGCAGAGGCCAGTATATGTAACAGTGGTATATGGTTGTTTATTAATGAGTCCAGGTAGGGAGCACCATAAATGACCTAGGCTGTTACAAATGTGGGGGTATCAGGGGTGAGCTGCCACAAGGTATGTGGATGTACAATACCGTATACTCCACCTATAATGTAAATACTAACATGACTTGGGGTACTGCAAGCCTACTGCCCCCTGCAATACAGACTGTTCTGTGCATTATGCCTTGATATGTTCCAGGTACAACTCATTGGATCACAAAACGTCTTTGCCTCCTACAGAGATTGTACAGAGTTTAGATAGAGGCTGCTGAACCACACACCTGCAGTACATACTGTTGATTGTGTGGTACCCTGTGGCCCAGTCTGTCAGCACTATTGTACATTCTGAAGGGCATGGCTTGGACTACAACAGTTGTGAACCTTTCCAGACTACTGTATAAGTGTAACTGGTTCACAATTGCAGTACTCCGTTTATATGGTTGTCAGTATTTGAACAGCTATATGATATGGCATATAGGACCGTTATGGTACACAATTAAAGGAGTCTCATTTCTGCAAACCTGTGTATGGTGTCTTTACTATGACCTTTCTATGGGTATATGTTGCAGGCAATGATGGACATTTGTATGTTTAGCCCATACAGTATCCAGTTGTTCAGGTGTTAGCTGTAGGCATACTGGCTGTTCCATATTGTGTGCACCTCCTAAATACGTATCTGACTGTACATACATCTGCGTGTGTATGTGTAGTCACATGTATATATATATATATATATATATATATATATATATATATATATATATATATATATATATATGAGTCTATATTAGAACATCGAAGTTTCACAACTTTGAATGTCCTAATATCGACCCCTATTCAGCGAATGCTGAAAATAGCAAAGCTGCAGAACACCAAATTTCTTCATAGGGAAGGAATTTAGTTGGCCGTTCCTGTGGCTTTGCTATTTTCAGCACTGTGGTGGAAAGTCGGGATCAGGTAATTGTGCGATTGTGTGGATGTGAGGGTTAAGGCGTGGGGTAGGTGAGTTAGGGTTAGGGCGCGGGTCAGTTAAGTGTGCGATTGTGTGGACGTGAGGGTTAGG
This sequence comes from Protopterus annectens, assembly GCF_019279795.1. Lineage (NCBI taxonomy): Eukaryota > Metazoa > Chordata > Ceratodontiformes > Protopteridae > Protopterus > Protopterus annectens. Next base: position 1,808,776,227 of record NC_056743.1, on the reverse strand, counting down.
GCAGGGTAGGTGAGTTAGGGTTAGGGCGCGGGTGAGGTGAGTGTGCAATAGTGATGGACCTTAGGGTTAGAGTTTGGGTTAAGGTAAGTGGATAGATAGTGGTGTATGTACAGTTTAGTGTAGGGTTAGATGTAGGATTTTAGGTGTATGTGTGTGGATTGCTGTTTGTTTGGTGTGCCTGTGTTGTGTGTATGTGTGTGGGAACAACAAATCTTTTCCCTGGGAAAAAATGTGCTGTTCTGCATGTTTGATATTGTCAGCGTTCGCTAAATAAGGGTTGATATTAGAACATTCGACGTTTTAAAAAGTCGATGTTCTAATATAGACCCTATATATATATATATATATATATATATATATATATACATACATATATATATATATATATATATATATATATATATATATACATATATACATATATACATACATATACATATATGTATATCTGTATCAGCATATATGTGTATGTGTATCTGTATCCTGGGAACATTGACGGCTTCCACATATTACATGTCCAGTGGGAGGCAAACTGTACTTGGTAGTGTATTGCAGGGTGCAGGTGTTTGGCTGTGAGGGGATACCTATTTGTACAAGACGTATAGTGTGTGGGGCCTCTCAACCCCATTAACGGTGCATGTGGACATTGGTGTATTTGTTAATTTGCAATTGCTATCTACAGATGTATGGCCATATATACCTATATAGATATATTTATCTGCTAACAGATATATAGGTATATGTGCATAGATAGCGATATATATGTATATAGAGGTAGTAAAACAACATATATATTTGAATACATGTGTATCTATACATATATGGGTATGTTGTATATGTTACACACACAGACATCTAGATGTTGCATGACAGGACTGGCTGATATGATTCTGAAACATTGAATATTTGTGTACCTGTCATGGCTTAGTGGTACATCGGTTTGTCCAGGGTGTGTAGGGTCCTTGCATTTAGCCTTGCCAGAGTTGTTTAATTTATTGCTGGCCAGAACACATCCCATTGGATAGAGAGTGATTAAGGCACTGTAAAGCAGTTGTAAGCAGGTTTGTGTGTTCTGCCCAGCAACAAAATAAACAGGTCCTGCAAGGCTCGTAACCAGGACCCTGCACATCATGCACATAGTCATTTACCACTAAGCCAAGGCAGATATGCATAATCATGATGTGCCCACATACATATCATGCAGCCCAGGTATACAACACTACAGGGAATGTATTCCACCATGGAGATGTATTTGTGTGTGTATATATATTCATCATTGAATGGATATAACATATCTATATATGTAGATATAGGTATAGACATATCTATATACATATACATACATATATATATATATATATATATATATATATATATATATATATAAGCCAATACATACAGATATACATAGACACGCATACAGCCAATGATATATATGTATATATCTACTTGTCCACATATAGACAGCATTAGGAATGCATATATGTCACCATATATATGGCTTACCTTTCAAAGGGAGAAATCCATGTATCCGGAGGCTGGTAGGCCTAAAGTATATTCTCAACATTGCACAATCCTGCAATACATGCATAGAATGTGCAATGTGCAAATGTCAGTATGCATTCGCTCATTGCAGATTAGGCAGTTTGGTTGCGGATGCCACTATAGTGGGAATGGGGAATAATTGCCTGCCCCCACTGTAGTTCACACTAGGGTTCATATATCACAGTATGGGGGTTGTGGGGGGCCCAGCACCCCGGGGGGGGGGGTGCAGGGAGTCATGCCCCCTGTCATTACGATATGTATTCCAACCTGCAGTTCGAGTGTCAGCGAAGGTGCCTGTAGAACTGCAGTTCTCTTAACTGTGGTGCAGTAAGAAATGATGGGTTAGTCCTTTCTGTTTGCAGAAAGGGCCATTCAAAGGAATGATTGTTCCCCCTGTCAAAGGTGAACACATATATATCAATATAGGCATATATGGACATACATCTGTAGATGGAACTGGGAATGTAACCACAACATATATGTCCAAATGCACCATTGATGGGTTTGAGAGACCCAAACAACTTACATCTGGCATGGACAGGTATTCCCCCCCAGCCAAATACATCTGGCCTGCAATACAATACCAACCTTAGCAGATCCCATATGCAGGACCCTACACGACAAGGGCAGTACATGTTAACAGTACTCCATCCCACCTGCAGGATGTAAGGCTGGCATTACTAATATATCATGCAGTACAGTCAAGTGGCATGTCATGCTTGGGGGAATCTCCTGGGCAGGTGCATTAAGTAGCTGGGATCCCTCATACAATCCAATAGCTGTACACCTGACAATGGTTTCAACAATGTTGGCAAGGACATCCACAAACCCACCATGTCAGCTGGGAACTATCACCTGGTAGCCTGATGACCATGGTCTGCAGGGACATGGAACATACCAACAATGACCCATGGCCAATGTCACTGGTTATCTCAACACATGGGACCCTGCCAATGTTGGACTTGTCAAAGGCAGAAAATACAACCTGAACCCGATATACCTCCTCAACCCAATCATGACAGGTGTAGAGGAGGGTTAGGAGGTGCACAATGCCTATGCACATCATAGCAGGCTTTTGTACACCATCCCACTTGTAGGAATGTGTGTGGTTGTTATTGGGATCTACCTTCATTCGCAGGATATGTTTCCACCAGGATTGCTTGGCATATGCCAACATACCACAGGCACCATCCCATGGGCATACAGTCCTTCACAGGTCATAGATGTGAAAATGTCCTCCTCCACACTGTTGAGGTGTGCAGCACTATTGGGGGTTGCTATAACTCACTGGGTGTGGCTGTTGTGGACATGACTGTCATAATTGCAGTTACTGTTGCATCTATCCCCTCACATAGCTGTCTGTAATACTGTATAGTGTATGTAATCAGGTTGTTAGTTGTTGTCTACACCATTCACAGTAGTTGAGCACCTCACACCCTCCTAAGGGTAGGGCTATGCCACCGGAATTGGCAGACACATGTTTCTTAGGTGAGGATCACAGTAGAGTGGGGAGAGGGACATACACCCTGCTGTTAGCATGTTCAATGCCATCCACATAGTAGACTGCATATATAGCACTGTGTGGTTGTGCCTATTCTGCCTTGGAGGGATTACATGTGCAACAGATGTGTTACCTGCACTGGGACATACCTCCATGTGCACAGTCCTGTACCTGTACTGCATCCTAACTAAAGGCACTGTGTGTTGTACCCAGCCATGGCATGTGTACCACCCACTACACTTACTGGTGTCCACTGTAGAAGGCCTGCTGACACCACTACACCCTTACTGGTGTCCACTGTAGAAGGCCTGCTGACACCACTACACCCATCAGCCATGTAGCACATGGACAAACACAACACAATCTGAACAGATACTGGTGACAACAATACAACATTGTTAATTAAAGCTAGGATGCATCATGGCTGCACAGCTACACCTTCCAAGATATTAGCATTTCACTTTACTGCTGACAACATGCTTCACATCATTCCATTGCTACACTGTTGTACAGTCACCCTGTGCATCAGAACCATGTTAGCCTGTCCCTGCATCGATGTTACGGATGTCAGGCAGTGGCACAGTTATCATCATATGCACAGGGTGTGTTGTTGGTTTGCCAGAGGCCTAGGCTGAGCCAGACAATTGACAAAATGTGTGTGTGTGTGTGTGTGTGTGTGTGTGTGTGTGTGTGTGTGTGTGTGTGTGTGTGTGTGAGGAGGCTGAGTATTGTTATGGGCCGCTGGTGATGTCATGTGTGCTTTTATGTGGTTGCCCTAGGTTCATTGTTTATGTGAGTATGTCTGCATGCACACAGTTCCTCCATGCGACTGCCCTATACAGAGAATTGCGGGACAGCTGTGGACTGTACCTGGCAGGGTTTGCAGTTTACCGTCTCCGCCTACGGACATGGGACCTGTGCCTGGCAGGGAGCTACAGGCAGTATCAGGTACAGAGCCGGACCGAGTACTGTCCCCCAAGTTTGACAGACATCCACTGGATCCAGGTCCCTCCTGGGACTGGCCAGGGCCACGTGCATGTGGTCTGCTCTGACAGGTTGTGGACAGCCCCCCCCCCACAGTGCTGGGGCTGGTACTGCTAATACAGGAGCAGCTGTGACTGTTCAGACGTCCACTGCGATCTGCAGCTGCTGGTGTTGCTGGCATATGTCCACATGGCCGTCGCAACTGTCCCACCCTGTCCTGATGCATGGACATGACATTTTGGATGAGTTCCAATGTCTCACCCCACCCTCTATCCATGACCTCGGTGTAATTATGGATGGCACCTGCTAGGTCATGGATGCTGTCAGTTACAGAGGTGTGATGAGCCCTCTGCGCCCTTAGACCCTGCCTGGTGTACTGTTCCATATGTGCCTGTGCCTCTATGACAGTCTGGAACATACATGTGGTTGAAATAGGGGTTGCACATCTGCCAGGTGCATCATGACCAGCAGTGCTCCTATAAGCACCCCTGCACATCTGCCTATGTGATACCCTGCCAGACATCTGGCTATGGCTGCTGTGTCCAGACACATGTGCCATAGATACCACACTGTCCTGGCCCATGCCAACTGTAGGCTGTCCCTCAGCTAGGGCCAATGGTGAGGAGGTGTGTAGAGGCAGTGTGACTGTGTGTGTGGATGGTGTGGATGTGTGTGGGTTGTCTACTGGTAGCCCAGCTGCAGTCCCTGCCGACCCTTCCTGTGCCTCAACACACCTATCTACATGGTCACTGTCTGTACCAGTGACATCAGATTCCCTGCAGGGGGGACCCAGCCCCACCTCGCCACCTGTGAGGGGAAAACAGGGAACAGACTGTAAGACCTGTACAATACCACTAAACAGTAAATACACACACACACACACATGTGTACAGACATGGCCACACACACAGACATACACACATGCAGTTAACATACATGGCAACCCATACACTACACCAGACAGCATTTACAGACAGCTCCTGCAGCCCCATTACACACACAATAGTAGGCGATGGTGCAGTACAGTATCACATACATACCTATAACTACACACATGTCAGCATGCAGGACATGGGCTAAACAGCATGCAGTGCAACTGTAGTCAATCCCTGTTACCAACATTATACATGGCTGTGATGCATGGTTTCTGTTTGTAGGTGATGGCCCTCCCCCTGGAACCCACTGGACCCATGTCCACAGCATTGCTGTGCATCCATTCAGCTTCCTGGCATGTACTGTGCACCATACCTCACGGTTGTGCACACCATTGCAGGATGTCTCTCTGTGTGTCAGATGTGTTTCTGCTGCTGCTCACAGCCTCTGTGTATTCCTGGATCACATGTGGACACGTGTTTAGTGACTGCTTGATGTGTATTTACATAAGTCATCATCAGTGGTGCATGTATGAGTGGTAGATTACCATTAGACCAACCACAGAGACATTGTACTGTACCTATGGTGAGTAGAGAGACCATTATTGACCATGACTGGGCCCTGGCTGATGTTGCCTGTGGTACTCATAGGTTCATAGGTGAGTACTGTTCTATTGGTCCTGGGGCCTACATATGCCTAGCCACAGGGTTCCCTACTGTGCACCACCCACTAATGTTATTCCCCTGTGCCCCTGTCAGGCTGTGGCACACACATGCTACCCAGGGTGTATTCCCCATTCCCCATCCAATTGCCAAGTGTTTCTGTCAAGAGAGCCAATGAGTAGCATTGCCTGACATGTATGGGTAGTCCGTTCCAGAGTGTGGTGATTCCCCAGGACAGGGCCGTATCCCTCCAGTATGTACTGTGTGATGTGTTGATTAGGTTTAGGACCCTGGAGCATGTGTTAGCAGAGGGAGTGGGATGTCGTTATATGTAGCATGTTCAACTGCTCTGTGTATGACATAGCTGTGTATGTTGGGCAGATGTCAGCTGTGCCTGAGCAATGTGCACTGGAGTGTAGCCACAGTTGTCTGAGATGGACTGTGCATTGCATGTGTTTGAGGCTGGTAATCCCATTAGTGAGGTGTGTGCTGTGTCAGTGCACATGTACAGCATACATTATGGGTAGGTGTTTTAGCTGTGTACATGGCCTCCACCTTAGCTATGACATGCACAGTAATATGCCAAACATAACCTTAAACCATACTCATCGACATCCGGCCGCTGCCTTGCTTGTATCCCAGAGGTATCTACAATGACATGGGATAGAGTTGATGTCAGTGGCCACAGCTGTGGCATTGCTACAGGGTGGCTGCAATATTACAGTACAACAACAGCTGAAGTCCACAGTACTACAGTTTATGCATTACTGCTTATCGGTATTACACAGCAACATACCCCACATCTCACACATGCATGGTCTACCTGTACAGATGCATACAATACAGCAGTCTACTGATATGCCCTGGAACCTTACCTGCATGCTCAATGTGTGGTGTGTGAGTAGCACCCACCTCCATGACTGTATAGGTCTGGAGCTCTTGTGGGCGAGCAGGTGCTACCAGGCTGATGAGCAGCTCCTCCACTCTGGTGAGGGGGGATGGATGTTATGGCCCCCCCCTGTTGCAAGGTGGTCACCCCACACAGCAGCAGCATGATGTCATACTTGCTGGAGCAGGTCACTACAATGGTGGCGGATTTGCTCATAGGTTCGGCTGTGCAAACCCACCTTATTCACCCTGCGGACCACATCAGTCCACATGGCTGTTCTCTCCTGCTGATCCATGCTTGTCTGTGAGAAGAGCAGCTGATAGTCATGGATCCTGCTGCTGCTGATGATCTCCTCCTCAGCGGCACTGTACGCGAGGTTTCTCAGATGTGTCATACTCCCTGAAAGACATAACGATGGAAATATGTCTGAGCAACTCATATGTCAGGTTTACCATAATACAATACACATATCAGTCTCCCGCCATCATATCAGCTCCAACATACTGTTCACATTACGCTAGTGGTATGTGTCCGGTATGTGTACCATTGGGCCATATATTGTATTCTACAAGACTTTCTGCTATGTGGTTATGGACATGCTCCCTGTAGGGACACTAGAGTTGCAGGGCTGTTACAGGGTATTCCACCTGCATGCCATTGTTACTGCCACATATGCATGTGGTATGCCTGCTATGTGATTGCAACGCATCTGCCATTCTGTAGTATTGGGGATATCTATGCATGCTTTTGGACATGTTCTGGGATTGTGTGGACTATTACAGCCCCCATATGTTCCATGACAGTTAGACAAAAGTATGTGTTGGGGTTATTTGCCAGCAGGAACACCACTCCAACCTAATGTGCACATGTTACCAGTCCACATCACATCCGTGGCCCACCATGGAACCTCATTTTCTACTGTTCCATCACTACCTTCATGTGGAACCACCTCATGGGATGGTGTCCCCCCCATGGAGCACACACAGACATGTTTGTCACCCGGGTAGGTCGCGGGTATTGGGCATAGGGAGGTCCACAGTGACATGGGGTATGTGCTACATCACCTGGAGGCATGCAGTACACATACACAGGGTTCAACATGCATGTCCTTCCTGCCCAGCACACAGCCCAGACACCTTTATGTCCATGTAGATGCTGTCATGACTGTCCATGGGTGGCCACCATGTTCCCTTTGTTCCCATGTGGGGGCTCAATGGCCTCCACATTCCAAATGTAACTACCCGTCCACAGTGTTTAACCACCACATGTGCCATATATCAACCCTGTATGCTGTCTTGTTTGTCACCCAACCAGACCTACATACCAATATGTGCCTAATACCCTTCACCTACATATATACCCCACCATCCCATACAATTGCAATGTGTTCCCAACATGGGTTACACACCTCACTCCACACTCCATCTTGCAGCCATGTACTGGTATGTTGTGTACTGATGTGTGATGTTCTCTCACACATGTCATGGCAGGGAAAATGTATATCTATATATATATATATATATATATATATATATATATATAATTTTTTATATCTATACACACACACACACACACACACACACACACACACACACATATATATATATATATATATATATATATATATATAGACATACACACACACACACATATATCTGTCTGTATAGATATATATATATGTATATATATATATATATATATATATATATATATATATATATATATATATATATATGTGTATATGTGTGTGTGTGTGTGTATATATACATATGTTGTTTATATACCTGTATGAATATATAACTGTCCGAGGTTCTGTACACATACACAGCTATGAATATGTATCACACATATATGTATCTGTATGCGGGGTTCGTACGAACATCTGGACCACACTCATGTACCCTCTTTACTTCACAGCTGAAGTGTTCTGCCTTCCTGCAACACAGACAGGTGTCACATGTGAACACAGACTAACATTATGGGGGTATATATGGTGACAAACTTTAGATAAGCATATTGTACTGCTATGGCAGTGTGGGCATGCTATGCTACACTTTAACATGACTGTCCAGCAGGTGGTGTGGTCTCTCACCCATGTGTCTATCATGGCGGTATTAATTCCCCCACCAGCCATTGGCCACAGTAATTTACAGAACACAGATATCATGGGTCACATCCTTGCCATTCACTGCTGGTCTGCACATTTGATAGGAATGTCCCACTGCCCACAGGGACTGATACTACTGTCCAGTGCAGTTGTTGAGCACAACATCATTACAGGAACATATACTGATGGCACATATACATCCTTTCACAGTATACATTCTATTATTCTATGCCATATACTACATGCCAGTAAATGCATATCTGTTTCACATACCTGTTATGTTGTTTCCACTGTAACACAACCCTGAGCTTTGTAAACCTTCTTGAAGTGTTGTTTTCTCTCTCTCTCTCTCTCTCTCTCTCAGTCTACCCAGTAGAGTGATTGAGCTGGTTTGAATAGCTTGCATCATGCTTTTGTTGGTATTGCACTTGATCAGGTGGTGGCCTCTGCACCAGTCAGTGTCCACCAGTTGCTAATTGCATGCAGCTTGCTGTGTAGTACTTCAGATAACCACTGTCATGGCAGCCCTGTACTATAAATTGCTGCTTTCTGTGGGCATTGTTCCTTCACCTTTACAGTATGGAAGACATCCTTCCTGTGTGTGGACATCAGTGTTACAGATAGCAGGTAGCAATACCTCTTTCAGCAGAACCTGCAGGCACAGGCCAAATCCACATTTGGATAAGGTTCCAGACCTACAGACAGCGTGAGTAGTGTTGTTGTGTGCAATGTATCTTGCTGTTCTTACAGGGTTTCTGTGTACATGGTACTTTTTCATGGAATGTTGTCTGTCTGCATAGCTCTCAACTGTGGGCCTATCCATATGATACCAGGGGGATTGGCTGTTAGGTTTTGTCTGTGCACCACACAGGTATTGTCCCAAATATATCTGTGGCATTCTGTCTGTTGAGTGCTATCAGTACATGGCTACATCCATTTGTATTTCAATGTCATATCCATGCATAAGGGTACGCTGCAACGAATCCTGTAACACCAGCAATTACCAGGGTGTGTAACAGCAATAATGCAAATATGGCCCTATGTCCCTGCCTCTGCCCTCCACATATATGCCAGTCTTTGTCCTGCTGTGATACAGGAAGGGTTTTTAGGTAATGGCCTATCATTATTTACCGCTAGCATTACTGCTATTATCCCAGTCATGTCATGGACTCCCACACTAACTGTTGGACCATGTCCATGGGGCAACAGCTGGAGAACACATTTGTGCCCTTGTACATTCCTGAGGTAAGTGTGTGGTACACAGTGTTCCTTGCCCTTGTACAGCCTTTTATGGGGGGGGGGTCTATGCCATTAACCTAGGCTATGGCACCTTTCCAGTGATATACCAGTTAAGAAGAGGGTCATTCAGTGTGCTAGTGAGGTGTTAGGTTAAGCAATGATATGTACAAGATACTGTAACATTAACACAAGTGCTACTTTTCCCTCTAGGGCTTGACTACAGGGTGTAATTGGAGGCTGTTGAACTACATCTGTAATTGTTGATTGTTACGTATCCTGAAGGTGAATCCTGTTCCTACTGTTGTACTAATTGAAGGCCTTGGCCTAGACAGCATAGTATGGTATATATACACATTACTTGCATCTACTGTTTTGTGTGGGCCTTGCATTCATGACTGATTACATATTTCAAACCTTATGTGGTGTCAGTACTGGCATACTTTATTGTATAATACAGGAATAAAGGTTATCTATGTATGGATACCTGTGTGTCGTGTCATGTCTTTTGAATTGTGGGTGGGTATATGTTTAATGTCAGTATTCTCATTTGTGGGAATGGTTGTCACACTACACATTTCACAGGTGCCAGTTGAAGGGCTTGTGGCTGAGGGATATACTTTGCACCCAGTACTTCCACACTACTTCTACATATGTATGGCTACTGATACCTTTTGTGTGTGTATATGTGTTTGTACCTATATATATATATATATATATATATATATATATATATATATCTCATATGGCTATATATATATATATATATATATATATATATATATATATATATATATATGTGTGTGTGTGTGTACAAAACTGCCTTCCAGTTTATAGCCTGCTACAGACCACCCTCCCTAACCCAGGAACCCCACTCGGCCTTCCTGAGAACACTGGAAAATATGAAGGTCTCTCCAAATACCATTATATTGGGTGACTTCAACTACCCAAACATAGACTGGGGGCATTACTCTAGCTCTAACACCCTAGCCCAAAGGTTCCTAGAATTTATAAACTCAAATGCTATGGAACAACTTGTTACCACTCCCACAAGAGGGGAAAACATACTGGACCTGATCATCACCAACATGGGGACTCTATGCTCCAGACCAGAAGTGTATCCCTCACTGGTAAGATCAGACCATAAACTAATCTGACTGGATATTCACATCCCGACCCCACCCCCTGCCCAGAAAACCACAGTGAAAAACTTCTCAAAAGCAAATTTCACACTCCTCAAAACTGAGGTGGAATCCTTCAAAGCCCCCGGGCCTGTGGAAAATATGGCCCAGACCGCAGAATCCTTTAAAAACGCATTCTATGAACACCTTCAGGAATGCATGGATCATGCGATCCCAAATAAAACCAAGACCCAATCCTCCAAAGGCAGACGTCCTGTCTGGTGGACCCCAGCCATAAACAAACTATACAATAGAAGGAAGAAGCTACTAAATGATAGAGCAAAATTCCAAAAAGGGAAGGCATCTCTGATCAGTATTAGCAAAAAACTACGGGCACTCATAAAATCGTCTAAGGACAGCTTCGAGAGAAAAATTGCACAGGTCACTAAGGATAATCACAAGGCTTTCTTTAGTTATGTTAGGAACCTGGGTGGTAATTCCCAGATATGCTCAGAATCAGTCCAAAATGACAAAAAATACACCAAACCCACAGACATTGCCAACATCCTAGCTGATAGGTTCAGCGCAACCCCCCTCCCCAACAAAAGGGCAAATATCTATCCCAGCAGAGTGCTGCCCCCCCTGACATCTCAGATGCTCAGGTAAGAGCTGCCCTCTTAAAGCATAAAACACAGCATCAATGGGACCAGACGGTGTCCCGGGATGCATCCTACATGAACTCCAAGAAGAGCTAAACCCAAACATAAAACTACTGTTCAATCTCAGCCTTACTACAGGATATGTACCCAAAGAGTGGCGTACTGCAACAGTGGTCCCTCTCCACAAAGGTGGTGCCTCAACGGATCCTGGAAACTATCGCCCCATAAGCCTGACTAGCTTGGCCTGCAAAGCTATGGAAAGGATCATCATGGACCTCATAAATAAAGATATTGGGAACCTACAGACACTGGATCTTACCCAGTTCGGCTTTGTTAAGGGCAGATCCTGCCTCTTAAACTTGGTTGATTTCTTTGAAACAGTCACCAAGGCCATTGACGAGGGGAAGGTGGTCCACACAGCCTACCTGGACGTCGCAAAAGCCTTTGATACAATACCCCACTCGGGCATTATAGATAAGCTCACCAGCTTAAATATAAACCCCTATGTCACTAGCTGGGTTGCAAACTGGCTCAAGGACAGAACCCACATGGTTAGAATTGCTGGAGCCATGTCAGACTCCAAACCAGTTACAAGTGGCGTCCCACAAGGCTCAGTCCTGGGACCTCTCTTGTTCGGTATATATTTCTCGGAGGTACAGGCCAACACGGAAGGACTGTGGCTGACCAAGTTTGCAGATGACTGCAAACTGGGTGCCATAATCGACTCTCCAGCTGACACAAGCATCCTCCAAAAGGACCTCATAGAAACAGACAACTGGTGCCAGAGCCATGGCCTCATGCTAAATGCCAAAATGTGTATAGTCATCCCCTTTGGCAAAAACAAAGTGCCCACAAATTACCACATAGGTGGTAATTCATTAAGTACAGAAGAAGTAATTAGGGACCTGGGGACCCAAGTTGATAGCAATCTCTCATTGACAACCACGTGGCCAAAGTGGTTAGAAAAACATTTTATATAGCCCACCTAATCATGAAGGGATTCACATCTAGATCAGGGGAGGTCATCGTGCCTCTTTACTCATCCCTCATCAGGCCCATAATTGAGTACAATGCCCCTTTTGGGATGTACCTTACCAGACACCTGCAGCAACTGGAAAGACCCCAAAAGTATCTCACCAAGAGGATCAAAGGGCTCAAACAGATGCCATATGCTGCCCGGTTAAAGAAACTCCAGCTCTACTCAGTGGCATACCGCCTGTTTAAAGGCGATCTGTGCCTGACGTATAAAGCCATGTCCAACCCGGAATTAATGGACATGCTGCACCTCAGAAAATCCAAATCCCATCAAGCTACTGGCAGAGACACTTGAACCTCAGCACTGAAATAAATAGGACATGCTGGAGGGACAGATTCATAACCCAGAGGCTCCCTTCACTCTGGAATAAAATCCCAGTCCAGGTTAGGCAGAGTCCCTCATTGACTCTCTTCAAGAGGAATCTTGATGAGTGGATGGGAGATCGTAGGTTTACCCCAGGTATCACTTCTGTGTCACTGTTAGACAGAGGCACAGTATACTAACCTCAAAAAAGGGCATAGCAAAATTAATTTAAAATGGATGGCGAAAGCCAAACACATTCTGGCTAGGCTTATAAATGTCCTAGGGCAGATAGCCTAGTATGAACCTATGAACCTATATCTATAAATATATACATCTGTATATATATATATATATATATATATATATATATATATATATATATATATATATATATATATATATATACACACACACATATGAACATATGTATGTATCTATGTACAATTGCTATTATATGATTATTTGTGAGTCATACATTAATATATATATCTACATATAGCTGTCTATCTGTCTACATTTACAGATATATCTGTCCATATGTCCATGCATGTTTGGCTCATATTTTGGTCTGTTCCTCCTTCACTTGGCAATTGTCATGGATGATCGCAGCACTGAAGTCAGTAACTAGTGGCAACACCTTTGTGTTTCAGACTTCATCTCCTTCTACATATGTGTTTTAATACATCTAACTATGTAACTAGCAACATTTTCAGTGTAACAGAGCATTAGTTGACATATGTCCCTATTTGTACCCACAGTGTGGCATACTTTGTCCAGACTTCTTGCATTAATAGGTTATGTGGTGTGATAATAATACATTTCCTGTACTGTTGACTGATTGTGCTGCAGGATATTTGTGAAAACTTCAGGTTATGTATATCTGCCATGGTTTAGTGGTAAATCACTTTGTGTATTGAGTGCAGGGTTCGAGCCTTGGAGAGGCAGTTTATTTTGTTGCTGAGCAGAACAAGGGGCGTTGGCTACAGAGTGATTAAGGCACTTTTAAGCAGTTGTAAGCGGGTTTGCACGGGATTGCTTGACGGTAAGTACTCCTGACCTCTGGTTACAGTTTATTACACTCAATTAGCTTCTACTTTGCTTCATCTGTGTAGGCAATGCTTACCCCCATGCAAACGCACTTAAACATGCTTACTACTGCTTAAACCTGCTTACTACTGCCAAACTTCATTATGACACTGACACTTCACATGTGCATTTTATGCAGTACTCCAGTTCACATTTAAATGTTATTATGTAGGTTTTACGGCAAAAAGATGTACACATATGTTCATATACAGATTTCACATGGAAAATGATATGTGCTGCAGTAGGACTCGAACCGGGAATGGCTGTTTGTTAGGCGGGTGCTCTAACCACTACACTACTGCTGTGCTGCTTCATTTGCATATATACCCATATACCCATGAATCCTAGTTCTTCAAACACCCACCCCAATACTTCACTGACACATCAGTCATTCATTCTCCAGTTGGAAACATGGTGTATCCACACCACTACACATTGGCCACTCCCTAGTCCTCTGGACCCATCCCATGGGTTGACTCAATCCAAGTATCCTCAGACATCCCAAACTTTTAGTCCACAAACATTGGTGAAATACGTGACCAATAGGACACTATTCCCAGTTTTTGGGTTGTCCCACCTGGGACACATGTCTTTATTTCAAGATTATACTCTATACTTCATTACTTCGTTACGCCAGTTAACAAAACACTAAAATAAATTAATAACTAAGACTATATGATAACGCACACGTTACACATGAAAACCAATGATGTACGAGTTCGGCAACATTATATTACAAATAGGACTGGTTTAGTGATTGGCGTTGACGTAGCCGGCAAATCACAGGACTGATTCAAATATTTCATAATGGGAAAGTCCTCACATTTTATTTTTTTGAGAACAGCACTAACTTTGAAACATAATACACAACTCTGAATTATTGCAGATTCATCCCTTCCCTCTATCTTCTCGTAACTCTAATACTATAGAACTGCAATATACAACAGAAACAGAACAATAACTTATTTTGCCTTGGAATTTTATATCCCAGCAAAATCGTGCAAATGTTGCAAAGAAATATCTATATATGGATGACAAGCATTTCATGACAGTCTAAGTAAGGCCTGCACTGTTACAAAGGCCATGCATTTTGCATGAAATTGAGTCGGGATATATAAGCCACAGTGCAGAGAAGGGGGTCACTGTCTTTTCTGTAATGGACTATAAATAAATGTTTATTTAACATCTGTTAACCGAGTATGCAGACTGTTCCAATGGGTCAGGACTCCATTCAGTCATGACTTGAGCTTTAGAGGCCAAACAACACAAGTAAACATACACGAGAATCATACCTCTTAATCTCTTAATGTAAGAAGTCTAGCCAAAGCCAAATATAATTGGGGGTGGGGAGGCAAAGATTGGGACATACCGGGATCAATTCAATAGCTCAGCTTGACAGAGGCTCAGTACATTGATCAATGGGGCAGCGTAAGCCGACACACCTTGGCTAGGCTTATAAATGCCCTTCAGCAGATAGTCTAGTACCTACCTACGAACCTATTACATTTATGGTTATGCACAACCTATTATTCTAGCTACTGTCGAGGTTTGTAGGGGCACTTTCATGTTATTTATGTCTGCAAAAGGAATGAATGTGGTACAGGGAATGTACTTCTACATATAGATGCATGTATGTGTGTATGCATATATATTTATAATGAACTTGCTGACCTCCATGAGGCGGTCTAGTTAGAACCAGGCCATCCAACCCTAACATGCCTGGATCCATATTTCATACCCATGGTTCCTCCACCCCACCCGAGTTCCACATACACACAAACCATCCATTCTCCAGTTGCTATCCTAGCCATAACACACCTCCACACATTGCCCTCTCCTCAGCTTTAGGGACCCTACATGTATGTTGTCTCAACCCATGTATCATCAGGCTCTCCCAACCTTTTAGTCCTTGAACATACCGGCCCTGGCTTGTGTAATGGTTGGAAGTCCAAACAACCCACAATTTTTGGATAGTCCCACCAGGCACTACCCTGTAATGGTTTGTAAGGTAGACTTAGCAGGTCGACAGTGTTACTCCCACTGGTAGTCTCCTGCCTGTGGTTTGTGAAGCAGTGATTTGCTCACCCCTGCCCAGCTTGATATGACATAAGATGACAGCACTAAATAATACAGGAGTTGCTGTTGTTTTCCTTCTCATTCTTTTTGTATGCTTTATTGTCACGACGTTCATTCTTCATATATATATATATATATATATATATATATATATATATATATATATATATATATATACACACACACACACACACACATACTTATATATATATATATATATATATATATATATATATATATATATTATATCTGTACATACACATGCACATACATCTACATAATTATATACATTTCCTATGCTGTTGCATGACTGTGCTGGATGATATGTTTGTGATAACATCAGATTTATGTATATCTGCCATGGCTTAGTGGTAAATCACATTGGCTGTGAAGTGCAGGGTCCTGGGTTTGAGCTTTGCAGAGGCCATTTATTTTGTTGCTGGCTAGAACACGGGCCATTGGATATAGAGTGATTAAAGCACTTTTAAGCAGTTGTGAGCTGGTGTGTGTGGGTTTGCGCAACAGTAAGCAGTGCTAACTTCCGATTACAGTTTCTTAAATTCAGTTAGCTTCTACTATGCTTAATGTGTGCAGGCACTGCTTACACCCTCACAAATGCACTTAAACATGCTTATTAGTACTTATATATGTTTACTACTGCTTATTTGTGCTTAAACCTGCTTACTAGTGCCAGTACTCCAGTTAACATTTACATGTTATTATGTAGGTTATACAGCATAAAGCTGTGAAAATATGTTCATATACATATTCCACATGGAAAATGATATGTGCTGCAGTGGGACTCGAACCGGGAGTACCTGCTCTTTAGGTGACTGCTCTAATCACTACACTGTTGCTGTGCTGCTTCATTTGCATATATATTCCTTGTTATCCTCTTCAGCCTTTTCTGCTGCTTTAACCGTAGCTAAGCGATGGGCAAACCCACGCACCTATGGTTAGCTGTACTCTGGTTTTAAAAAAAAAAAAACATACAAGGGTTTCTTCATTTTATTTTGGTGTACTGTTGCTGTTGAACACATGGGGACTGTTGGTGGGGATATGCGGACACTTATGAGCGGTCTCACTCATTTATTTATACTCTCCTCTGTTCTACTTTGCAGGGGCGTGTTTATTCTGAGAGCTCTGCTCTCAGACACTCCCCCTGCACTCGTCCACACTCAGTATAGGATTTGGAACTCAGGCAGCGCACCTTCATTAATATGCATGGCACGCTGCCGCCCTCCTCTTAAACTGCTGCTTACGTGCAGGACTAGTAGTCCTGCACGGCAGATTAGTAAATCCGGGGGATTTTTTTTTCACTTTTCAAACATGGCAATCTGTTTTAAAACAGATTACATTCCACATGAGGTGCCCATAACCCCCAACTTAGTGTGCTTTTAACATGTTTCTCTGACACGACACATATCTAACCAGACATATTTCTCTGATCACTGACAAGTGTCCCAGACCAGTACAGTAGTTTATCATAAATTACACCTCTCTATTTATTTTAAATATCCATATTAGTCCACTTGAAGTCCAACAATCAAAATACCATTTATAGTTTTACAACACAGGATCCAGAAATAATTTTGTCAAGAGATAATGGACCACATCAAAGCAAATGTCCTCATTTCTGCTACAGCATCAAAGTTCTGGCCACTCAAGATGTGAAACTGGGTAGCAATAATCACTGCACTGACAGTCTCTGTAATTATGAACTGTATTCATTTTTGTTTGACTATAATCTTGGTTTTACTGCAAATAATGTGAATATAATACTTTTTGTAACTCTATATATTTCTGAGTTTCTTGTTCTGTAGTTTATAAACTTATTAGGACATTGCATGCATTTTTCAGTTGTGTGAGCATGACCTTATATGGATTTAAGTGTTAGTATTTATCAGTTAATGTAGTTGTAAGACAAATAATACAGTTTTGATTAGATGTTCCAATAACAAGAACTCTGCATCTGCTTAACTGACATTGTATTCTAAAAACAGTTACGTTTGTTTTTTTTTTTTCCAAAATCTCTTTATTTCAATTTTCTTTTTTTTCAAATAATAACAACAATACAATAACTCTAAAACACAAATAAACAATAGAAATATGTATCTAAAGAAAACAGGCAACAATCTTGTTCCGAGAAAATTTATATATATATATATATATATATATATATAGGCTATCTACATGTACGGGATTTTGTTCACAGCATAGAGTCTCTGGGTGATGAATCTGTCCCTCTCCATACGTTCTATTTATAACAACTTTTGGCCTTTCAAGCTGCATCAGGTGTCTGGTCAGATAGCAACATGAGTGTCAAGCAAAAGACTACTACTGTCTTGGGTCCCCAGATCCCTGATGACTTTTTCTGTGCAACTTGGGCTCCACCTGGCCTCCGCCGTTTCTGTGAGCTTCTTCTTCTAGAGGATGTCTGTGTCAGATGTTTTTATGGCATGCCCAGTTTGCAGTCATCTGCAAACTTTGTCAGCCATAACCAGCAACTCCTGTGGGTTCTTCTGTGTTGTCAGTTTTGTTGCATCCATCTTTGTGATGTATGGGTTTACATTCAAGCTGATGAGTTTTACTGCCTTCCATCAATGGCCAATTGGTGACTGTCTCAAAAAGTCAGTTAAGTTTAAAGAGCAGGATCTGCCTTCTTTGACAAAAAACTGGGTTGGTGGATCCAAAGTCTGCAAGTTCCCTATGTCTTTATTTATGAGTTCCATTATGATCCTCATGGCTTTTGCAGATAGGGCTTTGTCAAGCTAATGGGGGGTAATTTCAGGGTCTGTGGAGGCACCGCCCTTATGAAGTGGGACCACACATGAAGCACACAGCGGGGACACCATCCGTCCCATGGATGCTGTGTTTTTGCCTTAGTGAGGGCAGTTTGACCCTGTCAGCCCAGTGTAGTATGTTGTTGTAGGTTCAGTAATTTTCACATCATCACATCATTTTGAATGAATTCTGAGCATATCTGTTTCCCTCCCTAGTTTCTAACATAGCTAAAGAAGGCCTTATGATTGTCTTTAGAGTCCCTGGCGATTTTCTCTCAAAATTTGCGGTGTCTTACCTTTCAAGGATTTTGCTCTATCTTGTAGTAGCTTCCTCCTTTTGTTGTAGAGCCAGGTGCTGGTAAAGGCATTTGTAAGTGATTCAGCGGTTTGAGTAATGTTTACCACTGGCTCAGATCCCATGTTCGCGATGTGAGATCAAAGTATGTTTTCACCTCTTGTGGGGATGGTGACTAGTTGTTCCATGGCATTTGAGTTTATGAACCCTTTCGGGCTTGAGTAGTGTTCCCAGTCTATATTAGTAGTAGAAGAAGTCACTCTAGTATATGGTGTTTGGAGGACATTTTATCCCTCCAGGAATCTTTGGGGTTAGAGTTCGGCTTGGAGTAGTGTTCCCAGTCTATATTTAGGTAGTTGAAGTCACCTAGTATGATGGTGTTTGGGATACATTTATCCCTCCAATGTTTTCAGAGTTTGAGAGGGTGCCTGTAAACTGCTACAAAATGCAGAGCAGTCTTGCCTATGGTTAATTGCACCTGGATGGTTGTTCCCCTTTAATATGGACACCTCCCCTCCTCTTGGTGTTGTCCGATTTGGGGAACGAACGATGATATGAGGTGAAACCTGTTTAGTGCTGGTGTGCTTCAGGAGCCTTGAACCAGGTTATCTTGTATAATATAATGTGTATAATATATACACTAGAAGTCACTACATCGTCAAGTAGAGTATGAGAATTCTTATGTTCATTTGGTCTCATAAGGGATAAAAAAACAGTTACAATGTAAAGGAGTACTTACCTTAGTCTGCACTTATTACAACACTAGGTAAACTGCAACCATCAATGAATTTTCTTTTACTGACTTGCACCTCTCACAATCCAACTAGTCCCCCACAAGGCCACTTTTAAGGAAGTGAGGGTAGGCATAAGACCCTGAATTTCTATGGAGAAAATAGAGTTAATCCTGAAATCTTTTTAAAACAGAGCTCAGTAACCCCTTTTTTATTACTTCAGTGTCCTCAACTTAAACAGATGTTCAGAAGTACTGCTAGAGGTTGTTCGAGACACAAAGCAATAATTATTTCTGGCAAATAAATGTGCATATCTAGCTATCTATCTATATACAGGAAAATGAGGAACTGCTGTCTTGCAGTCCACTAGCATTAGATGGCCATGACTATGACCCACAACTTGAGCCATGCCAGGGGTAGAATTTGGATGCAGACACCTGCTGGCTGGGAGACTCATGTAACCTAGCTGGGCTTAGCTCAAGAACATTGCAAGGAGCCACCAAATGGACTCACCACCTACATGACAAAGGGTTGGAGTCTGATACAATGTTAGTTAAGTGGCAAGCAGAAGAAGGACGGATTATAATGGATTAGAGTTTGGTAATGGAAACCGGCTCTTGGGACATGGCATGTCATGTCACTCGTAAGGAAGGAGTTAGCACATATGCAGGAATTGGAAAAGTGCCGGGGGAGCTAGCTGGTCTGATATCTACACAAACATTGATTCCGGAACTAGATGTCTCAAATGGAGGTACCTTCTTTTCTGCTGTGGAACTGCTGTATCTCAGCACAGGACTTGTCAGCACTGGGGCTATTGGTTTATTTCCATACAGTTAGAATTTGTGTTAGAATATGAAAGGGTCCTCTTAATTCAACTGCAAGTTGCGGAAAGAAAACCTCTGTTGTTTTTTGAATATATAGCTCTCAGCTTCCTGGGTATTTGACCTGTTTGGAGTAAATGGGAATGATGCTTGTCAAGGTAGAGTGAAACAAATTCAATTTTAATACACTGATTCTAGTGAAAAGTAAGAGTTACTGTTTATTTTGGCAAAGGGTAGAACTTTGATGATTCATACCTCTGGTAGTGACCAAGAATAGGTTTCACTTTAAAAACATGCTTTTCTCTTTAAAAACATGTTTAGATATTATTTTCTGCAGTATATTTAACAGCAGTTTACAGCCAAGTAGGGAGAAGTAAGGTCCCACCTCCAGCAAGGACAAGCTAAATTAAATCCAAGCATTGTGTTCTGTGTAAGCACTTTGTGTATTTGTATGATTTTGTGTCTATGTATATCGAGGGAGCTTGTGGTATTAGACTGCTGGGCTAAATGAAAAATTATTTTGACAATGGTTTGAATTTTTTATTTTTGCTTAAAAGTATTCAACTTTCTAGTTCTCAGGATCTGAAACTTAGTGCATGCACATTTGTACAGAGTTATGATTTCTACATAAAAAGCTAGCTTACTCATCTAGGCTGTCTTCTAAATAGTTCGAGCTTTTCTCATATTCCATTGTGCAGATGAGGGGATTTTGTCTTTAATAAGGTCCCCTGCCATTTGCGGTTGCAGAAATGGCACTGTAGTTGGGGCTGGAAGGGCTGCTAGATAAAGCAGTGAGCAGCCATTTTCCCCTGGTTTAGGATGCTTCAGGTGAATGGTACCCGAGTCAGACTGAAAAAAAAGTGAAACAACTCTGGTCACAGCAGGAACAAACTGAAAATAAATTACTGTGGCTGTTATGTATTATTTATTCATTTGTTTGATCACTGACATGTGAGGTGTATGCAGTCAATAAAATGAGTGTACCTGTTGGGCATATGTGTTGGTGTGTGTGTGTGTGTGTGTGTGTGTGTGTGTGTGTGTGTGTGTGTGTGTGTGTGTGTGTGTGTGTATGTGTGTGTGTGACTGCACTGGATTCCACTGAATGTGCACAACTGCAACAAGCCGAAAATAAATTACTTTTATGTATAATTTATTAATTCATTGGATCATTAACATCTGTAATTGGTGGGGACATATGTGTGTATGTGTGAGTGTGCATATGTGTGCATCTGTCCCATTGCTGTTGGCATCATATAATTATTTATTTATTTGATATTTGGGGCTGGAAGGGCTGCTAGATAAGGCAGTGAGCAGTCATTTTCCCCTGGTTTAGGATGCTTCAGGTGAATGGTACCTGAGTCAGACTGAAAAAAAAGTGAAACAACTCTGGTCACAGCAGCAACAAACTGAAAATAAATTACTGTGGCTGTTATGTATTGTATGCAGTCAATAAAATGACTGTACCTGTTGGGCATATGTGTTTTTGTGTGTGTGTGTGTGTGAGACTGCAGTGGGTTCCACTGAATGTACACAACTGCAACAAGCTGAGAATAAATTACTTTTATGTATCATTTATTCATTCATTTGATCACTAACATCTGTAATTGGTGGGGACATATGTGTGTATGTGTGAGTGTGCATATGTGTGCATCTTCGCATTACTGTTGGCAACATAGACTTATTTATTTGATATTTGTTTACCAGGAAAATCCAGCTGGGCATGAAACCCATTTTCAGTGGAGGCCCGGGGAGAAAAGCTTCACTTTTAATAAACAACATACTATAATAACATAAAGTGCACTATCAAGTAGATGAATCAACATACTGGATAAAGTCAGATCAGTGGGCCATACAGTAAATATTGAACACCAATAATAAGACATAAACACCAAGTAAAGTACTATCAATAGTGACAACTGATGATAAACGTAAAATATGGCAAAAGACTGCAATAATGGTAAGAGAGTTTTCCAGTAGGGGAGAGATGAGAAAATGGAGTTAAAGTAGGGAGCCATAGCAAAAGTAACTGGAGATTTGGCAAATTAGAGAAGAGAGAAATGAAAGAGAAAAAAACAAGGGAATGAGAAGGAAGAAATAAAACATAGTGTTCAGTCAGGTGTAAGACATGTACAGGGCCAAGAGTTAAGGAGGAATTGCTTTAATGATTGTTTAAATATGTGACTACAAGGCATTGCTCTAATATCTGTGGCAATACTGTTCCAGACTTTGGCCACTGCATAGGAATATAGGCAGTGACCTATGGATTTTTTTTGTTTTATAGATTTCAAGGAGGTGTTTTGAAGAGGGCAATTTGGGAGGTAATGGTTAAGAATGGTGCTGGTCACTGGGCAGGATGAGGATTTATATGCCATTTTATGAGCAAGGAGGACTTGAGTAAACTTGAGGTAGTGAAGTAACTTGAGCCAGTTTAAATATCTGAGGGCAGAACAATGATGGGAGTTGTATGTCTGATTGGCTGCAAATCTAGCTACTTTGTTGTAGCAAAGCTTGCGTTTTGATCTCAGGGAGATCTGAATATTGGTGAGAATGGGTGAGGCATGTCGTAGTGAAGGAAGGAGGTATGCATTGGCTAGAGTAACTCTTGAGGACCTGGTAAGGAATCTTTTTGATTTTCACAGTATGCCCAGTTTTTGGTGTGTTGTTTTTATGCAATTTTGAATATGAAGATTAAATTTTAGTTGCTCATCTGTTATAACACCAAGTAACTTAATGTATGGTACAACTTCAATTTCAGTATGGATGAGAGATGATATTTTGTAGGTGTCTTTCTGGTGTTATTCTAAGGGGATCCAGTATCTGTCTGCCTGGGATGACATGATCGACAGACCACGATGCTTTGCCAGAGATGGTCTGCACCTGTTGCCCTTGGGATTCCGGATACTGGCTAAGGCTCTTGCCACCCCTATAGTGCCTTTTTCAGGCAAGGTTCAAATGACAAATTCTTCACCATAACAGGTACAAGCAAGCAAAATCTGAGGGTAATGCTACTCAGTGCTAGAAGTCTAAACCTCAAAATGCACTCACTCAAGGCACTCCTTAAAATCGAGAACATCAACATCTGTGCAGTGACAGAGACCTGGTTCAAGGCTCCAGAGAGCACCCCTGCATTACCAGGCTATAATTCATACCACACCTTTCGGCCACCTAACCTGGACCAAAACACTAAAGGTGGAGGCGTGTCCATATTCATTAAGGATATCCACATCTCCAGGCTAGTTGCTCAGCATAATGCATCCAAGATTATCCAAGTGCAACTAACTCTGGGCAAGACCGCAACCCAAATTGTAACTTGCTACAGATCCCCCACTATGCCTCAGGATTCCCACTCCTCATTTCTTGATACACTGGAAAATATTAGGGTACAACCTAACACCCTAATAATGGGCGATTTCAACTACCCCACCATTAACTGGGAAAACTACTCATGTACCAAATCTTTTGCTCAACATTTTCTGGAATTCATAAATTCCAACGCCTTGGATCAACTTATCCACACCCCCACCAGGGGCAGGAATATCCTAGACCTGGTCATTACCAACATGGATGACCGGTGTTCATCACCAGAGGTCAATTCCTCATTGGTAAGATCCGACCACAATCTAATCAGCCTAGACATCCACATCCTGCCCCCACCTCCCATTAGGAAAACCACCATAAAAAATTTCTTCAAAGCCAACTTCACGCTTCTTAAGACAGAAGTGGCAAACTTCACGACACCCATGCAGATAGACAACAGAGGTATGACTGCTGAATCCTACACAAATGCACTTATACTTACACGAGTGCATAGATCGTGCTATCCCTAACAGAACCAAGATGCTATCCTCCAAAAAAAGGAAGCCAATCTGATGGTCCCCTGCCATAAACAAACTCTACAGCAGAAGAAAGAAACTGTTGCAAAATAGAGTAAAATCCCATGACTGGAAGAACTCCCTGGTCAGCCACAGTAAGAAGCTGAGATCCCTCATAAAATCCTCCAAAGCTAGTTATGAAAACAAAATTGCCACTGATTCTAAAGACAACCACAAAGCATTCTATAGCTATGACAAGAATCTCAATGGCAACACTCAGATCTGCTCTGAGTTACAGCACAATGGCACTAAATATACAGAACCAACTGATATTGCCAACATCCTGGCAGATAGGTTCAGTGGTAACTTTACCCCCCCACTTGTCCCCTAAAGGGCCCATCTCTATACCGGAAGAGTGCAAAGTTCCTGTAATCACGGCTGCACAGGTAAAAACCACACTCTCCAAAGCCAAGAACACAGCATCCATGGGACCTGACAACATCCCAGGCTGCATTCTACATGAACTACAGAATGAACTGGCACCCCACCTAAGCACCATGTTCAGTCATATCCTCACCTCAGGCTTTGTGCCCACTGAATGGTGCACAGTGACAGTTATCCCACTCCACAAAGGGGGAGCCACCATGGACCCCGGGAACTACCGCCCCATTAGCCTAACGAGCCTGGTCTGCAAGGCCATGGAATGTATCATCATGGAACTTATAAACAAAGACATTGGTAATCTCCAAACTCTGGACCCTACCCAGTTCGGGTTTGTAAAAGGCAGATCATGTCTTCTAAACCTGATTAACTTCTTTAAAGCAGTCACCAAAGCCGTAGATGAGGGTAAGGTGGTTCACACAGCCTATCTAGATCTCGCCAAGGCTTTTGACACCATCCCCCACTCTGGAATTATAGATAAACTCACTAAACTAGGTATAAATCCCTATGTCACAAGATGGGTTGCCAACTGGCTCACTGACAGAACCCACACTGTGAAAGTAGCAGACTCCAAATCCGACTTCAGACCAGTGACAAGTGGAGTACCACAGGGTTCAGTCCTGGGTCCTCTCCTGTTTGGTATCTACTTTTCTGAAGTACATGCTAACACAGAAGGTCTTTGGGTAACGAAGTTTGCAGATGACTGCAAACTAGGAGCCATAACTGAAACTCCTAATGATGCGGACATCCTACAAAAGGGCCTCACTGAGACAGATGCCTGGTGTCAAAGCCATGGCCTCAAGCTCAATTCCAAAAATTGCATTG
The DNA here is from genome assembly GCF_019279795.1 of Protopterus annectens. NCBI lineage: Eukaryota > Metazoa > Chordata > Ceratodontiformes > Protopteridae > Protopterus > Protopterus annectens. The sequence continues at coordinate 1,808,750,441 of NC_056743.1, read as the reverse complement.
TCATCTCCTTTGGTAAAAACTCTGTACCCATGAGCTACCACATAGGTGGTAGTCTACTTAACACTGAAAGTGTGATAAGAGACCTTGGGACACAGGTGGACAGTAGTCTCTCCTTTGATAATCACATTGTCACAGTAGTCAGGAAATCCTTCTACGTGGCACACCTCATCACAAAAGGTTTGTAATCCAGGAAAAAAGAGGTCATTGTTCCCCTCTACTTGTCACTCATTAGACCCATTATAGAGTACAATGCTCCTTTTGGTATATACCTCACAAGACATCTACAACAACTGGAAAGGCCACAGAAATACCTCACAAAGAGGATTACCAGCCTCAAACAGCTACCCTACGCAGACCATCTCAAAAAACTCCAGCTTTACTCTGTTGCATATTGCCTACTCAGAGGCGATCTCTGCCTAACATACAAAACTATGTCAAACCCAAAGCTGTTGGACATGCTCCACTTAAAGAAATCCCAATCCCTCCAAGCTACATGCTCTAGGGACCTAAACCTTGTCACCACTATAAAGAGAACATGCTGGAGAGATAGATTCCTGTCCCAGAGACTTCCCATACTCTGGAACAAACTACCTATCTATATCAAACAAAGCTCCTCATTAGCATTCTTCAAGAAAAATCTTGATGATTGGATGGGAAATAGGAAATTCATCCTGGGGATCACCTCTGTGGCTCTGCTTGACAAGGGCACAGGAAAATAATTTTCTTGGGTGGTGCAGGCCAGGGTACCTTTTTAGCTAGGCTTGTATAGGCCCCAGGGCTGATAGCCTAGCACCTACCTATGAACCTATGTGTGTTTGAGATCTGGGGAGAAATAATAGCAGTTTTGTCTTATTTGGATTTAGGAAAATTGACTGTCACTGAGATAGTTTTCAATAGAATTGAAAGCCTACTAAGTGAATGATTGTAAATGGGAAGGACTGTTAGATGAAAAGATGACAGTGGAGTCATCTGCATATTGTATAATTGTAGGTTGTTGGGAAGATGTATGTAAATCATTTATAAATATGTTAAAAAGAAGACGGCCAAGTATTGAGTATTGTAGAACACGTGTATTAACGGGGAGAAACATTTAACTGATTGCTGTCAGATAGGTAGCTAGAAAAACAGGTGACCATTATACTGGAAAAGCCTAAAGCAGCCATTTTTGAGAAAAGTTTGGTATAACAGACTATATCAAAAGCTTTAGAGAGATCAAAAAAGAGGGAAGAATCACAGATATTTTTATCTCTGGCTTTAATGATATAGTCCAAAAAGGGCACTTGTGCTATGATCTGGGCAACAACCATACTGGGTAGATGTTAATAGATTTTCTTGGAATAAATTTGTAAAAGTTGTTTATTAATACATTTTTCTAATATCTTGGAAAAGGAGGGCAAAATTGCAATTGGTCTGAAGTTTGTTAATTCACTGGAATTTCCCCCTTATGAAGAGGAATTATGTATTTTTTTCCAGAGATACGGGACATATGATTCATGAATGGGTCAATTGATTAAGATGAAGACTGGATAGGCAATAGAGGGAGCAGTAATCTTTAGATATTCTGATGGGGCATTGTCAACAGAGGGTGAGCAGGGCTTATTTTTTGTATAGTAAATTTTTATGTAGGAAGTAGAGACAGATTTTAAGGTGAAAGTGACATTGTTAGAAATTGGAAGTTTGTCAGGGATGTGGCAGGTTTGTGTAGGGAGTTTTGGGTAAGGGTAGCTATTGAGTCTATGAAGTGGGAGTTAAACTGAGAAGCAGTTTCAAAGGGAGAGAGGTCTGGACAGGGGTTAGAGATAGTAGGAGTTTCAGGGTGTCACATTTTCATGATAGAAGACCAAAATGTTTGGTAGGTTTTTTTTTTTGTTAATTTGTGGGTTGAAGTGATAATGTTTCTTATCAGCAGTAACTTGTTTTTTGTCATGTTTCAAAGTTGTTTGTAGGTCTGTAGGTAAGCTTGGGATTTGTATTTTTGCCAATTTTTTTTTTCAAGCTTTGTCTCTCTTATGCATTAATTGGCTAGTAGAAGGCATACCTAGGGTCACTGTGTGAATATAACTCATTTTTTATAGGAGCAAGGCTATTGAGAATGTTAAGAAATATTGTATTAATTTTTAGAACAGCATTATCCAGTGGTAGGGAATGGAGGCTGGACCAATTAATGGTATTAAGAATATCATTAAAGATATTGGAATTGAAATTTGAAAGGTTATAATAGTCTTTATAAAGGTGCTGTTTGGTATATTGAGTTGCTAGTCTCTGAACATAGGTGGGATAGTGGCTACTGAGGGATTTTTGAAGGATTTTTGGAGAGTGGTAAAGATTTGGATTTGAGACCTAGTCCAGAGTAATCCCAGTGTTGTTAGCTTTGTTGTTAGCTTTGTTGAAGTGAGTGTAGGAAGTTACACGTTGTATGAAACCATATACATTGATACTAGTAGAATGATAATCTGATGTGAAGGTTTGCCAGTTAATACTGACATCACCAATAATTACTATTTCATGAGAAATGAAACAAGATATCAAGTATAGGATGTCTTCAAGAAAACAGATGTTATTTTATGGGGGAATATATAGGGCAATTATACATGGTGTTTCATGTTCATCTAATTTACAGTGAAAGACTAGGATCTCAGCAGAGAGGAGTTTAGGTTGAGAAATAGAAGAACAGAAGACATAAATGTAGTTAGAAAACATGACTGCTACACCACCACCTTTTTATTTAATCTGTCTGAGTAGATGATAGTGCAGCCAGGGAGGGAGAATTTCTGAGTCTTCTATATGTGGCTTTAGCCAAGTTTCTGTAAGAATAATAATGTCTGGGGAATAAGGAGTGATCCAGGAATGAAATTCAGAAACTTTGTTTACTATACTTTGAATTTTCATGGATGTGATTTTCAGATTTTTAGTAGATGTTGTTACAGTAGAAGAGAGAGAGAGGCATTGGTGAAGAGAAGCAGTCTGGACCTGGGTTTGGGTGGACATTGCCACATAAAATGATATTTTTAAAGTATGCACAGACTAGATAGAGTTTAGGTATGTTAGTAGTGAATTTATATCTTACCATATGTGGATTGAGACAAAAGTTAAGAATTGTATATCTGCAGAGGAGATGTTGGGTAAGCAGAGTAAGCTAGACGCTATTTTGATAGTGAAAGGCAGGCAAGTGGCATAGAGAATGTAAGAGTGGTGGATTGTGAAATAGGTGAGATAGGTGTCATATATAAGGTGTGACAGTAGAAGGGCTAGATGGGTGGGTAGAAAGATGAGCATATTTATTGAGTATTACAAATCAAAAGACTTGAAGACAATGATGGAGAATAGAGGTTATATGTAGATGTAATGGTATTATCAAAAGGAAATTAAAAGTAGGTAGGAGTTTGTGTAAGTATGTAAGAATATGAGGTCAGAAATATGGAATAGAGAGAAGGCAGAAAGGAGAAGAAAGACATCTATAAAGATATAGTTTGTATGTATATATATATATATATATATATATATATATATATATATATATATATATATATATATATACAGGACAAATAAAATGCTGAAGAGAAGGAGTGTAATAGGAGGTAATTGTAGAAGTAAACAATGAGATGGAAGTTGAGGAGTACTACATAGAAGAAAGGTAAAATAGATGGAGCTAGAAGGGTGGAGATATTGGCAGTATGATTAGAATAGTAGGTACTACTGACAGATGAGGGGTAACAGAATGATAGTTTGCTTAGATAAGAAGAGGAGGGTTTGTGTAGGTATAAAACTAGGGATAGAGTGGGTGGGTGGGAACTGGGGGTAGGGGAGTGGAGCTGGCTGCACCAGCTGAAATGGCTAAGAAGTAAGGAAGGAGAAAAAATACTATCTGTAGACTTGGGGGGTGAGCAAGATAAGACTTTTTTGTGGTAGAAAAGAATAAGATGTGATGTTAATAGAAAAAGCTGCTAGGAGAGAGAGTGAAGTATATTGAGCAATGCAACCAGTAGTGGCAGAAAGTGTTATATAACAGAATCATAGTTATTGTATAGGGTTATCAGAAAGGGTTTCAAAGCAGGGGATTAATCAGGTAGAGGTGTATTTGGCATAAAAGCTTGTCTAATTAGATACTAAGTACTGCAGTTTATTGCTTGTTATGTTTCAATGAGGGGAAGGACACAATTTACATGATAGAGACAATAAATGCATTGAAAGTTATAGGGGAAGCCAGACAGACAGCTATAGTCTGCAACAAAGAACAAGTAAGGTAAAGAGTAGTAAGGGTGGTAAAGTAGGAGGGACTGTTGCTGTGGGTATAAACTGTGGGTATAGGGCCTAGAATAGACAAGTAGGACAGGATCTCTAGAGAGGCCACATTTTCTAGTGCAGTGAAACTTGTTAGTCCTAGTGGGAGTTTATGTTCTGTACAGAAGTTCCTGCTCTATTTATTAGAGAGGAATAAGATAGCTATGTTAGACATCACAGTAATACATATACATTATTAATATGCTGCTCTCTTGTAGTCCTTATTAGGGTAGACCTCAGCCTCGGATGTTTGCTAGACAATTATGGGTTCATTGACATCTAGACAGTGTAATAGTTGAGGAACAGAGGCAGTCAAAGTATGACAGAGGAGGATTTGGCTGAAATAAGAATGACAGAGGAATAATCAAATAAAAGCAAGGGTGATATGAGAGTAAAACAAAATTACTATTGACATACAACTAGTCGTGGAAAATGGAGCATAAATAAGGCAAAAACGGTCTGTAATAGGTGACTCAGTTCACTGAAATACCTTGTGCAGGACTTAAAGCACTACTGCCAGAAAGGTATATTCAGAGGTCACTGAGTATTAGGAACTCTCAAAATGGGTATGACTCATCCTCTTATTTAAACATTTGCATATTGTTGAGAACAGACTGATGAACAGATATAACAAAAGAGCGTTAACTGTCTAGCAGTAAGTCTCAGAGCAGTTCACATAAAATGTTATATGTATATGTAGCAGGTCAAGCATCCTCTTTAAATAATATTGATGTCCACACAATACTCGTCGTGTCTTTCGGCTTTTCCCAGTTAGGGGTCGTCACAGCGGAACTCTGGTCCGCTAATGATTGGCAGTAGATTTTTCGTGCTGGCTCGCCGGGTCTAACGCACAACCTTCAACAAAGGAACGCCCATTCACGCATGTCGCCACACAGAAGACGCTCTAACTGAGAATCAAACGGGCAATATCTAACTGTGAGGCGACAATGCTACCACAGCACCACCATAGAGCTTAATATCTTATTCTGAATCTAAACAGGACTCAGTTGTGCTAAGTAATAGGTAAAAAGAGGACCACTGGTACTGCTTAAGTTCTCACTTAATCAGTTAGAGACAGGTATATATGAAACAAAACAGTACAGCCAACCAGTCCTACTTTGTAGTAATAAAAGATAGTCTCATACCACAATAAGCAGATATCAGTAAACAGTGATATCTAGGTTAGCAAGTATGTGGTCCAGTTATACCAGTATAATCAGTAACAAACTTTTCAATAAGATGAACAATCTACCTTAACTTATTGAAAAAGAAATTACCAAGGTAAGATTAAGTACCAGTGCTTGTCGTCTATACACAAAGAACACTCAAAATGCTCAAGTTCAAGAACATTGCCACAATATGAGATTAAGCCTTAACACTAGCCATCATATTACTACATGAGCTATATCAGGAAGGGTGTACTTAAAAAAAAGAAGGGAGTACTTGATGCAAAACATTTGCTTTCAGGGAAGAAGAATTCTCAACTCCTTATACAGCTAATGGTGTTTTAAAAGACAGACAAGATAGTACATTAAGTTGCTGACCTGGCCCTAGCTTATTTTAGTTATTTTACCTCTTGAAATGCCAAAATACTACTACTACTCATCTTTTTTAATTTCTCCAAGTCTTTTGGGTTACTAATACCATGATGGGAATGCACCCCATTCCTAAGTCAAAGTGTGATTAAAGTTCATGAAATTAGTATTGTTTCAATCTTTGATGTCACCCAGAAGTGCTCTTTGCAGCACCTGCAATGTGCCCAGTAATGACTCCTTCTGCAATTCATACAGTTACAAGTATTGGTAACATATCTAAATAAGATTCATCATCATCATCAGCCCCCCTTTTCCCATTTTTTTTTCTACATGGGGCTGGGGTATTGTGTTAACTGTCACCAACTCTCTTGATTCAGTGCCACATTCCTGCCTTCTTCAACACTCATGCCTGACTGTCACAGATCTTCTTTCATACAATCCATTCACCTCTTTGCTGGATGTCCTCACTTCCTCTTACCCTCTTCCTGTCTGTCCCAAATCACCAGATTGTCTTCTGCTTTTCTACACATGTGCCCAAACCACCGTAATCTGTTCTCTTTCATCTTTTCTTCATTGGAGCTACTTTGGCTTCTGCTCTTATGTCCTCATTTCTTCATCTGTCCCACAGTGTGCATCCCACCAGCTTTTTCAGGCACTTAATTTCCATCACCTCTGCCTTCTTCAACTGTTCTGCCTTCACTGCCCAGGTTTCTGTACCATACAGTAGTACTGGTCACATCACTGTCTTGTATACCTTACTTTTCAGCTTCTTTGGCATTCTCTGTCATAGACTACACCTGATAATCTATGCCAGTTGGCTGCAGCCCCTCTGATTCTAGCTTTGACCTCTTCATTCAGACTACCCTTCTCCTCAATCACCCCTCCCAGATACTTGAAGCTGTTTACCTGTTCCACTATCTTCCCTTCTATCTCTATTCACAGCTTCTTCTGATTTCCCCAATTTGCTGCCATTACCACCGTCTTATCTGTGCTTAGTTTCATCCCATGTGCTTTCAGATTTGCATTCCATTGTCCTATCCTTTGCTGAAGTTCTAGCTTAGAGTCTGCCTATACTGCCACATTGTCTGCATACAGCAGCTTTGTTGATCTGTCCCCTCCAACCTGTTTGCTAATGTAGTCCATCACCAATATAAACAGCAGTGGGCTCAGAGCTGAACCCTGGTGTATATCCACTCCCACTGGGAATCCCTCTGTAAGGCCGAACACTATTCATACTTGTGTCACTGGGTCCTTGTACATAGCCTGCACTAATTCTAACAATGTTTCTGGGACTTCAAACCACCGCAGTACTGCCCAGATCGGCTTTCTTGGGACCTTGTCATATGTTTTCTCCAAGTCTAGGAATATCCAGTTGGACTCTTTCCTCATCTCTAGCTTTTTCTCAAGTATCTGTCTCAATGCAAACATTGGGTCAATTGTGCTGCATCCTGATCTGAATCCAAATTGTTCATCTCCCATCTTAAATTCTACTGCTCTGCGTATCCATTTATTTGTCCTCCTCTCTAGAACTTTCATGCAATGTGGCAGGAGTTTGATGCCACTGTACTGCCCACAGGTGTAGATGTCCCCTTTGTTTCTGTACACTGGCATGAGTATGCTTATTCTCCTGTCATCTGGGATACGTCTTTCTCTCCACACTGCTATTAGTACCCTCAGGAGCCATTTCTCCCCTATCTCACCCAGCATCTTTATCATATCTACTGTGATCTCATCTGAGCCTGCTACTTTCCCTGGCTTCATCTTCCTTAGTGCTGTTCTTACTTCTTCTACAGTGGGCTCCTCTTCTTCTCTCACCATAGGCTGTTTCTGGGGCAGTACAACTTCTGTGGGGTTTTCTTCATTCAGAAGCTGCTGGAAATACTCTTTCCATCTGCCTTTGATGTCCTGTAGACTGGTGAACAGGTTGTTGCTGGCATCCCTTATGAAAGGTGTCTGACTATCTTCTTTATCTTTTTGTCTTTGCCTTGCAACCTGATATAGTTTCTTTGTGCCCCTTACTGAGTCACCTTCCAGAAGTTGGTAGAGTGCTTCCAATGCCCTAATCTTTGCTATTGCAACTTCTTTCTTAGCTTCTTAACCAACCAGTATTCCTTCCTAGCCTGGTCTGTCTTTTCTATCTCCCACTTTTCCTGCACTCCTTCTTTCTTTTGATGACTTCCTGGACTTCTGCCTTCCACCACCAGCTTTCTTTATGTACCTTATTTCCATATCTGGCTCAGCCACATATTTTCTGTAGTCTTAACACGTGCTGTTTTTAGGCGCTGCCACTCTTCTTCAACTCCACCTATTTCCTCCTCTTCTTGGGGTGCTGTACTTTCTCTCCAGTCAACTTCCAGGTCTTCAGCCTGGTCTCTGTTGACCTTAGAGCTGTATCTGACCACTGATTGCAGCTGATTGTGGCAACTAGTAGTTTATACTGTGGGCCAACTGTTTCACTGTGGATGACTTTGCAATTATGGATTCTACCCCAGTGCCTTTTCCTTACTAGGAGGACGTCTATCTGAGTTGCATGTGGCCACTCTTGTATGTGATCTCATGACTGTCTCTCTTTCTGAACCATGCGTTGGCTACTATCAAGCAATTTGCCAGACAGAAGTCTAGAATGTCTTCTCCGTCTTTATTCCTACTGTCCCACCCATGTGGACCAAGGCAGTCCTCATATCCTGTTCTGTCTGTCCCGATATGTGCATTCAAGTCACCCATTATCAACATCAATTCATGTTGTCCTGCTTTATCTAGTAGGTCCTGCAACTGCTGTCTGAATGCACTCTTTTTCCTCACTATCACAACCCTGCTGTGGGGCATAGGTTGAGATTATGAATACTGTCCTATCATTACACTGGGTCTGATTGCCATGAGTCTTCCATTAATTCTGATGATATCCCTCACTGCCTTCTGAAGCCTCTCTCTCACCATAATTCCTACACCATTTCTAGCCTGTCCTGCACCTGAGTAGTAGAGTCTGGATCTAAATAAGATTGTATATTTTTTTATAAGACCCCGTTGCTCCTACTACTATTGGAACTGTCTAGGTATCTTTTTCCACATTGCTCTCATTTCTGCCTGCAAATCCTTGTAAAAGAAGGTAATATATTTTGTGTCAACAATGTGGAAATTAATATCAGGAAGAAATACAACTGTTGTTCTGAGAAAGTAGTATATTGTGTTATGTGCACTGTCTGTTTGTGTTTCTATATTGGGCAAAATTGACCGGAAGCTGAAGAACCACATCTACGAACATTTATATGATATTAAAAATACTAAAGACACCAATGCACTAAGTAAGCATATAATGGAGAACAATCACAAATTTTTATTCTTCATTATAGACAGTATCAACACTGATGTTAGAGGAAGACCATGGTCCCTATTGTTGGAAAAAAGAGAATGATATTGCCAGCTACACCTGAATGCAGGGAAATGGCCAGGCTTGAACGAAAATATTTCACTCAGCTCCTTACTGAAATTAAAGGCATTGGAGAGATAATATGACCTCCCAAATAATTACTGTTTAATATACCATGATACACACACAGACATCATATTGTTATTTTACATGGTTTTAAATGTTTTTTATTCTATTTATTACATACCATCAGTCTTTATATAAATTTGTAATTTCATTTTTTATTGAATGCATTTAACTTGTATTTATACTGCTGTGGGGGTTTTGTGTCTTGCAGCTGGTTCGCTTTATTTAGGATTTCATTTTAATTTATTCATCTCATGAATATTTAATGTAAAGTCATTTATCTGCCCTAATCACCTTTGAATTATATCACTTCCTGTTTGGTTTGTAAAAAGGGAAGTATCTATGCTTTAACTGTTGTCTGATGAAGTCTAGATTATCTAGACGAAAGCGGTTATCCATTTTGTTCCTGGATTTATGTACTGATTTGATTAAAGTGGTTTTGTGATTTTTACTACTGAATCATCCATTTTTAATTTGTGGGTCCAATCCAGCTGCTTCACTTGGGCTAATTTTGTTTTTTGGACTGATTTCCATTCCTGCTTGACACCTATATGCTTCTGCTAGACTAAGCAGAGAAGTCATCTTAGATTTAGTCTCCTCATCTTTCAAAACTTTCAATACATTTGGGTCTTGTGAGGTCAGCAGATATGTGTGCAGCCCCATGATTGCATATCTATGCATGTAATCAATTTCAAGGAGGCCCATCCCTCCTTCGGAAAGGGGAATATATAATATTGGTATGCAGTGATTTTTATAAATCATTTGTTGAGCATGAAGCATCCTTCTTGTTTTAATATCTAATCTATCCAACACATTTTGGGGCCAGTCAGTCACTCCAAAACTGTACATTAGGAACAGCAAAGTGGTTTATAGCCTGGATTTTGTTCCTAGATGTCAATACTGTTTTCAGGATTAATTTAAGTTTTCTAAAGTATTCCTTATTAAGTTTTGTTTGCATTTGTTCATGTTTTATTGTTAATATTTCATCAAGATTTCCCAAATATTTATACACTCCCTCTTGCTCAAGTTCTTTTATATCACATTCTTGTCCCAAACTGATGTTTTCCTGTTTTAAAGGTTGCTTTTGCACATTTATCAAGGCCAAATGACATTCTAATATCATCTGAAAAAGTTTTGACAACCTGCAGCTGTGCTTTCAGTTCCTCATCTGATGAGCTATACAGTTTTAAATCATCAACAGATAGCAGATGAGAAGTCTTCAGACTGTTGTTTTCTAGGAGCCAAATTGTAGCCATGGCCTAAGCTGTTAAGTAAACAGCTTAATGGGTTAAGGGCAAGGCAGAACAGCAACGGTGACAGAGAATCACCCTGGAATATCCCCCTTTGAATTTTTATCCCTGGGATAATAATTTGGTCTTTATCATGGTTTAATTGCAAAGTGGTCTACCATTGTTTCATGGTCACTGTAACATAGTCGATTAGTGTAGGATGTATCTTATACATTTTTAAGCACTCTTTTACCCATGAATGTGGAATACTATCAAATGCTTTTTTGTAGTCAATCCATACCATATTTGGATTCTTCCCATTTTACAGTTCTCCACTATGACTGTATTTAACAACAAATGATCCTTTGTTCCATATGACTTTCTTTTATTGCTCTTTTTGTTCTACTGCCATAATTGAGTTTTCTTCTAAATGACGATAATGTATAGTTTATACGTCATCGGAAGGAAGGTTATTGGTCTATAATTTTTGGGGTAGCTTGCAGGTTCACTGTCAAGTAGGAGCATTGTTTTACCTGTTGTTAGCCAGATTGGTGTCTGTTCGGGGTAAGCATATAAATAGTTCTTACTCATGGCTAGGTCTTCATGCAAAGATGTTAATACTTTTAACCAAAAGTTAGACACTGCATCTGGGCTTGGAGTTTTCCAATTAGAGGCTTTTCTTAACTTTGTTTCAATCTCTCTGGCTGTTACTTCATCCAATTTCATATTCTGTACCTTTAAACTTCTTATTCTTTCTTTTGTTTCTTTTATCTATTTAGCATCTTTGTCGAGTTCCCCAGGATCTTTGTAGATACTTCTCCAAAATGCAACTCTCTATAAAACTTTTTTGGGTCATCACTAAATTGCCTATTTTGTACTTTTCCTTTATATTTATCTGTGTATCTTCTAAGTTTTTCCCCCGTGCTGAATTTTTTTTTTAATTTATTATTTGCGATAGTGCATGATAGATCCTGGTCTGTTCTAATGCTGTGCACTACTTTTATCACATCTTTCTTAGTATTTTTGTCAATCTATTTCCTCTTCTATAGTCCTCTAACAGTGACACTTCTTGTCTTAATTGCTTTATATTTTTCTCTAATCGAAGCTTCCATGATGGTATTCGATTTCTCCCCTTCCTTTGCCTCACTACCATGTGCTATTGTGGTAAAAATGTATCAGTTATTAATTTAGTTGCACAATAATTCCTGTTTACTTCTATTATATCGCATGGATCTCTATGGACTGTCCTAATTACTGTGTTCATTTGTTTTATCAGACTTCTGACATTTTATTGACCTTCTGCAGTCTATTTCTTTCATTGATTTTAATATATCTATCTATGTCCATTAAATTAAGCAACTCTTCCCTTAGTTCATTTGTCACTGAGGGCACATCCTTTGTTTTCCACTTCCTGCAGACATTCTATAGAAAGTTCTGTAACATCTTCCTGTGACACCTTATCTTTAGTTTCATCCTGTACCGTCTGTTGTTCTGTCATATGGGAAGTCACTAGCCTATCACTCCTCAACATTGACTGCATCAGAGTTTCCGCAGTCTCCTGTTAGTTCCCTTGCTGTCTAGCTTTAAGTGAACGTTTACACTGGTTTCCTGTGGAAGGCTCCAAAATATCTTGATATGGCACCTGACCAATCGCTTTCTGTTCCACTGGTTTCCCCTTAATTTGGATATCCATTGCCCTATCCTGTTGTGGTGCTTTCTGCATTAGATTTTCTGCACTCAATCCTTCACTTTGTAGGTGCTCCATAACCTCAATTTCTATTTCTTTAACTTCTCCATTACTGATCTCCTTTTCTACTTTTCCTTTTTGTCGTCTTAATTTTTGTATTGTAAAGTTTTCCATGTCCAGATTCCTTTGCCTGTATAGCTGCGAAGGGTATATGTTAGAATGATGAAAGTTATCTGCCTACATGCAGTTTTTCAAAGGAGATAAAATGTTGCTGATTTTGCAGCAAAGGTACAACAAAAATGCGTGTAGAGAGATAACTTTCATCATTCAACATATAAGTTTCACAGCGTACCTCTCAACTGTCCAGATTTTTGCCTAATTTTTTTGTCTTTTCCTCATAAAATATGTGGTTTTCTGGCAATTCATTGAGGCTTGAAGTCACTAAATAGAGACCTGCTTTTAAGTTGCAGACTTCGTATCCTTTATAAAATACATGCTAACACAAATCCTGTTATTCTACCAACTTTCTAAGCTTGTAAGAGCAATATTTAAAATCTGTCCCTATTTTTGGTCCTTTGTTCCCCTCATTATGTTAGACTTTGTCCAGATTTATTGTGCTAAGAGTTTGCGAGGTATGTCTCTAAAATATACTTTAAAAGTTAAAAAAAAATTATGCTCGCTGGAGCAATCACCCTTATGTAGGAGTCTAAACTCTCTACATAACTGTAAATTTCTTAGTGCAAGAAATCTGGACAAAGACTAAAATAATTAGGGGACAAAGACCTAAAAATAAGAGTCAGATTTTAAATATTGCTCTTATAAACGTATAAAGTCACTAGATTAACAGGAACTGTGTTAGCATGCATTTCCTGAAAGATGTTAAGTCTGAAACACAATTGTATGTTATTATTTAGTAACTTCAATCTGTAGAAATATGCCAACAAACCACAAATTTTATGAGGAACAATAAAAAAATATGAGGCAGAAATCTGGACAGTCTACGAAAATCTATACAGTTGAGAGCTATGACCCTCTACACACTCATACATAAACACACATAGTCAGTACATGTGCACACATGCACTCACAAACATTTGAATGCACACATGGGTGCACATTCGCATTCATGCACTCACGTAAACTCACATATACCAATGCACTTGTGCACACTAACATATACACACTCACTTGCGCATGCTCGCATATACATATTCTTGATCACTTGCATACACGCTCTCGAGAACACTCCGTGTGCACACTCACACACACTTCCTCTTTCTATGAGGAAGAGTCTGATGGCATTTTTGTGAACAGGCAGGCACAGTATTTTTAATTAAAAACTAAAAACAATAATGAATCAGGAGGTGGGGGCACAGTTCATTAGCCTATGTTGTCCCCCTTCTTTTTTTTACCTTCAGTCTTTCACAGCATCAATGTGTTTTCTAGTGAATATTGATTTTGCATTATGTAGTCAAAGTATATGAGTTTTAGTTTTATCACCAGACCATCCAGTGAACAGTCTGGATTTATTTTCTTAAATATTGGCTGATTCAATATTCTTGTACTCCATGGAATTCTCAAAATTTTTCTCCAATACCAGAGTTCAAAAGCATGAATTTTATAGTGCATAGCCTTACTTATAGTCCATCTCTGATTTGAAAATCATTGTTTTGACTACATGGACCATTTTTGACAATGTAATGTTTTTCCTGTTTAAAATCTTATCCAGATTTTCCATAGCTTTAATCTGAAAAAGCAAGTGTTTTTTTTTACCGTGGATTTGTGATGAAGGGGTATAAAGCCCCGACTGTGACCCAGATGACCTAAGATCAATTAGCAGCTCAGGAAACTGGAAGAGCTGGAGAGGGGTGGGTGGGAGATATGTGACTTACATCAGTGCCCTTGGCTTGAAGGAAGAAGGGATGGTTGTGGTGGCTCCTCCTCCAGTGGTGACCTAACACTCCAGAGGAGTGGGGTAGACCCTTGAGAACAGCTCTTGGGTGGAGGAACACAGGTGATTCCACCATTCCATGCAGTAGCCCTTGTGAAGTATGTCAGGGAGCAGGCATGTATTTGTACTAGGAGGATAACTGGTCCCTCCTTAGTGATGCGGAACCCTCATCACTACCAGTGGGTGGAGTTAGGCCACACCCAAAAATGTCCTAATGGCTGCCAGGATGATGGCTCCATGATTGTCTCTTGCCTCCTGAGGAATGAATGGACTGGGAACAGCTCTTGCTCCATGAAAAATGAATGATCAAAACAGATTTTGGGAAGCTCTTGGTCAGTGCAAAAATGCAGAAAAAAACAAACAAACAAAAAAAAAACCAAAACCAAAAGAAATAACAAGAATGTTTTAATTTCAAGGCTCTAATCACCAGCTGCAGAGATCTTTGAGTCCATATAAAGCTCAACAATATTCCAAGTGAATATGTAATGGAGGTAAAGAATATATTTAAGGGATTAGACTTGGTGGACACACCACCTGAAGAACTCTGGATATAAGTCTGTAACCAAAAAACCACACTGAAAAACCCCTCAGGTCTTGGCAGGCAAAAATTCCAATAAATAGCTGAAAAAGAGCGTTGTGTTGAATGTAAATATTCCACAATTCACAACAGTAAAACGTTTGTTAGAATAAAAGAACGTGTTTAATCCACAATCCAAGAACAGTTTAGCGCTTTCACTCATACAAATTGAGCTTCTTCAGAACTAATCACCATTTTAGAAAAAACAGTTTAAATGCACTTTTTGGTGCCAAAAATTGAAATTCTTTAAAGACACATTACTCTGAATGAACTGTGTGAGTTAATACCATGCTTGAATTAATTAAATGCCAGCAAATAACTACTAATGTATCTAAACTACATATCAATTGTAAATGTTAAATATTATATAATACCTAACACTACTAAAATTATTCTATTATTAACTTTAAAATAACATAACATAAAATGTCACAGCATATATTTAATAGATATTGAATCATTTAGACCTGGTTCATGTGCAGCACCTGTATACAATTGCCACCAGGTTTCCTTGTACAACAATTGTTCTTTAAAATTCCCACCCCTATTATTTATCTCGACACAGTCTATAATACCAAATTTGAAAGAATGAGTCGAGTCATATTTACTAACATGCCTGAACAGCGCATTATTCTCATTTCTAGTTTTTATACTGTACATATGAGAATATATTCTTTTACTAAACTTTTGCTCAGTTTTTCCTATGTAAAAACTTGGGCATCTTTCACATTTAGCTAAATAAACCACCCCCTTAGTATTACAATTGCCTGATTTAAATCTAATGATGGTATTATTAACATTTCTCAATTTAATTTTTTCTTCTTCCGTAATATTCTTACACTGACGACACATACCACATTTCTTAGTGTGATCACCTTCACTATATTTATTGTCAATTCTTCTCTCCAACAACTTCTTCAAGTTGTTCCCCATTTTGTAAACAAAAGTTGGTGTACTACCCAGTATGTGTGTAATACTGTCGTCTGCTTGAATAATACTCCAATTGTTAATAATAATGTGTTTTATTTTAGCTACGTGTGGACCATACTCTAATACACATACCCTTCCAGAATTTATCGTTGGTAAACTTTTTTCCAACTCAATTTTGTTATTACATATACCATACGCACATTCCCCTAACAGGGGTTTGTATTTAATACCCCAGTCTTTAATCAAACTTGCTGAAATTCTCTTTAGTGTTCGACACTCATAACCTCTACTTTTAAAAAGGTCAATAATGTAAGAGACTTCTTCCAACATATCATGGAAATTTGAAGTCATTCTTATGGCTCTAATAATATGCCCTTTGAAAATATTATTAAACATTTTCCTAGGGTGATTACTCGAAAATTCCAAATAATTGTTGGAAAATGTGTTTTTTTCTGTACAATTTAGACTCAAAACAATTATTACCTTTGAACACGAACATGTCCAGGTAAGCCAAACCATGATAATCACAAGTTGAAGTAAATTTCAAATAATCACTACTGTCACGAATATATGCAAGAAAATCATCCAATAATGTCTTGGTGCCTTCCCACAAAATATACACATCGTCCAAATACCTTGAATAATATTTGATATATTTGTTGTATTCACTAGGGAAAATGATCCTTTCTTCCCAGTCTAACATAACTAGGTTGGCAAATATGGGAGCACATGATGCTCCCATAGCCACACCTCGTATTTGTTTAAAAAATTCTCCTTCGTGTTCAATGTAATTATGTTCTAGCACCAATGACATTAATTCCATAATCAGACAGATGTTGTCCCAGGATAAACCACTGTATTTTCTTACACTATTCAAAAATGCTTCTAAACCCGAAGCTTTGGGTATACAACTGAACAGATCCACAACATCCACAGTGACAAACAAAAGATCTGAATTCCATATGTTTATGGGATATTTTCTTAAAAACTCCCAAGAGTCCTTGACCATATGGGGTACGATATCATAAATGTGCTTTAATTGTTGGTCAATCATAACACCCATAGAAAAGGTCTTTGAGTAACTTCCCGAAATAATAGGTCTAAACGGAGGGTCAATAGTACACTTGTGAGTTTTTGGAATACCAAAAATCCTAGCCAACAACAGATATTCCACTTTGATAAATCTGTATATTTCATCTGAGATTCTGTGATCTATCAAAAATTCTTCAATATGGTAATCTATTTGCCTGTATGAAGTCTGAATCTCATTGTAAGATGTTATCTGATAATTATCTGTGTTGTACAGAATATCATGTATCTTATTTAAATATGCATTGCTGTCATAGATAACTATTCCCCCTCCCTTATCGGGTTTCATTACACGTACTGTTTCACTCTGTCGTAGTTCCTCTAGTAACTCTATCTCTGCGGTAGTCAAATTAACATCCGATTTACTAACATAAATCTTGTTAAATAACTTATATATATGTCTGGTGACTACTCTATCAAAGACTGACACTGTAGGATGTGTAGGCGGAATACATTTACTTTTCTTTTTTAATAACTTACACTGTCCTATAGTATTTTGAGGTGTAGTCGATGTCTCAACACCATCTTTAAATAAAATAGCTAAATTTAGTTTACGTGTATATTTCTTAAATTCAATCAACGTATCCACTAATTTAGGTTTTGCAGTGGGAATGAACTTCAAACCTTTCGAGAACAATTTAAAATGAATTTTGTTAATGTCCATGTCTGTGTAGTTGTATATATTAAAATTTTGGTAAGAAAAAACATTACCAACCCTCAATATATCCTCTTCTTCTATTACATTATTCACAGAAGTATCAATCAAAATTTCAGGATTGTCAATATCTAAATAGATGTCCTGAACATGAACTGTGAAACTAGACTTACTACAGTCATAAACATTGTCATCATTCCTTTCAAACACATTATTAACATAACTGTCCGATGGATTTTTATCCTTAGTTACCATTGCTGGTATCTGGGGTATTGTTCTTCCCTTCTCTTGTACCTCTTCGGCTTGTAGGTATTCTCCTCCCCCAAAAAATAATCTCCTTGACCAGCATATCCAACACTTTTGTTAGAATTCATACCTTTTTCCCTATTTAACACTTGATTATGTGTTTTGAAAGTTTTATTAATCTTATTCCATTTATATGCTACATTTTTTTTTGGTATTGAGTGATATCTCTTAATAACTTTTGTGTCTTTCTATTATGTACCTTCTTAGAAAACATTTCAACATTCTGAAATTGTTTCTGATACAACTTTTCCCATTGCGGAAAAAGTGCATCACGCTGTATTTCATTATTAATATTCTCCACTTCCATAAACAACTTACAAAGATAACTGTCATTGTATTTTATCAAATATTTCATAAATTGAATACCAAATGAATCAAATAGAATATTGAAATCTGACATCACTGACTCTGTTAACTCTAATCCCATAGGAACCTTGAAAAATCTAAGCCCCATCGGGACTACATTAGACTCAATACATTTAGCGAAATATGCATTGTCCATTTTTAAATTATTGATAAGTTGCAATTTTTTCCCAAACAAGTAAATGAGTTCACGTAAAGAACCACATTTAGCCATAGAATTATTTTGTAGTGATTCAGTACCTTTTTTGGTGTTAAAATCACAGGTATAATGTAAAAACTTTTGCAAACAGTCTTCTGCTTGAGACTGGTGTTGACCTGTACGTACTGTCCTGTTAGTGTTGACTTCTGGACAACACTCTCGACCATTAACCTTAGTGCAATTGGCATATGTTCGTACGGGTACTTGTCTCTTAGGTTTTGTACCCATTCGTTGAAATTCATCCTCATTCTCGGTAAATACAAAGTCAAAAGTGAAATCAGACAACCCCAACCTGCTACTGCTCCGCTGTTGGTGGGTTGCTGGCAAATCAATCAAGTTTGAAAAATTGCGCTCACCTCTCTGTCCGTTAGGTATAGCATCAGATTCCACACTAGAGAAATTGGACTTGTTGAGATTGTTCTCATTAGTGTCGTTTATAGTGGGGTGCGTTGCTTGTAAAATAGGAAGGGAATCACCTTCCTGTGCTGGCTGAATGTTACCAATATAATCTGGGCGACAATTGGGAGTTCGCCCAATTTCTTTCAATAAACACGTAATGTTGTGTATTTCGCTCCTCAGCGTGGCTAATTCAGCCTGAACGCTGTTCCACTCACTGCATGAAATAGATGGACTCAGCGATGGTGTTGCTCCGCTAACAGACGCCATGGGGTAAACTACACCTCAGAGAACCAAGTTTCAGCGTGTTGAAAAACTCCGGAACCAAAAAACCACACTGAAAAACCCCTCAGGTCTTGGCAGGCAAACAATTCCAATAAATAGCTGAAAAAGAGCGTTGTGTTGAATGTAAATATTCCACAATTCACAACAGTAAAACGTTTGTTAGAATAAAAGAACGTGTTTAATCCACAATCCAAGAACAGTTTAGCGCTTTCACTCATACAAATTGAGCTTCTTCAGAACTAATCACCATTTTAGAAAAAACAGTTTAAATGCACTTTTTGGTGCCAAAAATTGAAATTCTTTAAAGACACATTACTCTGAATGAACTGTGTGAGTTAATACCATGCTTGAATTAATTAAATGCCAGCAAATAACTACTAATGTATCTAAACTACATATCAATTGTAAATGTTAAATATTATATAATACCTAACACTACTAAAATTATTCTATTATTAACTTTAAAATAACATAACATAAAATGTCACAGCATATATTTAATAGATATTGAATCATTTAGACCTGGTTCATGTGCAGCACCTGTATACAATTGCCACCAGGTTTCCTTGTACAACAATTGTTCTTTAAAATTCCCACCCCTATTATTTATCTCGACACAGTCTATAATACCAAATTTGAAAGAATGAGTCGAGTCATATTTACTAACATGCCTGAACAGCGCATTATTCTCATTTCTAGTTTTTATACTGTACATATGAGAATATATTCTTTTACTAAACTTTTGCTCAGTTTTTCCTATGTAAAAACTTGGGCATCTTTCACATTTAGCTAAATAAACCACCCCCTTAGTATTACAATTGCCTGATTTAAATCTAATGATGGTATTATTAACATTTCTCAAATTAATTTTTTTCTTCTTCCGTAATATTCTTACACTGACGACACATACCACATTTCTTAGTGTGATCACCTTCACTATATTTATTGTCAATTCTTCTCTCCAACAACTTCTTCAAGTTGTTCCCCATTTTGTAAACAAAAGTTGGTGTACTACCCAGTATGTGTGTAATACTGTCGTCTGCTTGAATAATACTCCAATTGTTAATAATAATGTGTTTTATTTTAGCTACGTGTGGACCATACTCTAATACACATACCCTTCCAGAATTTATCGTTGGTAAACTTTTTTCCAACTCAATTTTGTTATTACATATACCATACGCACATTCCCCTAACAGGGGTTTGTATTTAATACCCCAGTCTTTAATCAAACTTGCTGAAATTCTCTTTAGTGTTCGACACTCATAACCTCTACTTTTAAAAAGGTCAATAATGTAAGAGACTTCTTCCAACATATCATGGAAATTCGAAGTCATTCTTATGGCTCTAATAATCTGCCCTTTGAAAATATTATTAAACATTTTCCTAGGGTGATTACTCGAAAATTCCAAATAATTGTTGGAAAATGTGTTTTTTCTGTACAATTTAGACTCAAAACAATTATTACCTTTGAACACGAACGTGTCCAGGTAAGCCAAACCATGATAATCACAAGTTGAAGTAAATTTCAAATAATCACTACTGTCACGAATATATGCAAGAAAATCATCCAATAATGTCTTGGTGCCTTCCCACAAAATATACACATCGTCCAAATACCTTGAATAATATTTGATATATTTGTTGTATTCACTAGGGAAAATGATCCTTTCTTCCCAGTCTAACATAACTAGGTTGGCAAATATGGGAGCACATGATGCTCCCATAGCCACCTAACCTATTTGTTTAAAAAATTCTCCTTCGTGTTCAATGTAATTATGTTCTAGCACCAATGACATTAATTCCATAATCAGACAGATGTTGTCCCAGGATAAACCACTGTATTTTCTTACACTATTCAAAAATGCTTCTAAACCCGAAGCTTTGGGTATACAACTGAACAGATCCACAACATCCACAGTGACAAACAAAAGATCTGAATTCCATATGTTTATGGGATATTTTCTTAAAAACTCCCAAGAGTCCTTGACCAAGAAGAAGTTGTTGGAGAGAAGAATTGACAATAAATATAGTGAAGGTGATCACACTAAGAAATGTGGTATGTGTCGTCAGTGTAAGAATATTACGGAAGAAGAAAAAATTAAATTGAGAAATGTTAATAATACCATCATTAGATTTAAATCAGGCAATTGTAATACTAAGGGGGTGGTTTATTTAGCTAAATGTGAAAGATGCCCAAGTTTTTACATAGGAAAAACTGAGCAAAAGTTTAGTAAAAGAATATATTCTCATATGTACAGTATAAAAACTAGAAATGAGAATAATGCGCTGTTCAGGCATGTTAGTAAATATGACTCGACTCATTCTTTCAAATTTGGTATTATAGACTGTGTCGAGATAAATAATAGGGTGGGAATTTTAAAGAACAATTGTTGTACAAGGAAACCTGGTGGCAATTGTATACAGGTGCTGCACATGAACCAGGTCTAAATGATTCAATATCTATTAAATATATGCTGTGACATTTTATGTTATGTTATTTTAAAGTTAATAATAGAATAATTTTAGTAGTGTTAGGTATTATATAATATTTAACATTTACAATTGATATGTAGTTTAGATACATTAGTAGTTATTTGCTGGCATTTAATTAATTCAAGCATGGTATTAACTCACACAGTTCATTCAGAGTAATGTGTCTTTAAAGAATTTCAATTTTGGCCAAAAAGTGCATTTAAACTGTTTTTCTAAAATGGTGATTAGTTCTGAAGAAGCTCAATTTGTATGAGTGAAAGCTAAACTGTTCTTGGATTGTGGATTAAACACGTTCTTTTATTCTAACAAGCTTTACTGTTGTGAATTGTGGAATATTTACATTCAACACAACGCTCTTTTTCAGCTATTTATTGGAATTGTTTGCCTGCCAAGACCTGAGGGGTTTTTCAGTGTGGTTTTTTGGTTCCGGAGTTTTTCAACACGCTGAAACTTGGTTCTCTGAGGTGTAGTTTACCCCATGGCGTCTGTTAGCGGAGCAACACCATCGCTGAGTCCATCTATTTCACGCAGTGAGTGGAACAGCGTTCAGGCTGAATTAGCTACGCTGAGGAGCGAAATACACATTACGTGTTTATTGAAAGAAATTGGGCGAACTCCCAATTGTCGCCCAGATTATATTGGTAACATTCAGCCAGCACAGGAAGGTGATTCCCTTCCTATTTTACAAGCAACGCACCCCACTATAAACGACACTAATGAGAACAATCTCAACAAGTCCAATTTCTCTAGTGTGGAATCTGATGCTATACCTAACGGACAGAGAGGTGAGCGCAATTTTTCAAACTTGATTGATTTGCCAGCAACCCACCAACAGCGGAGCAGTAGCAGGTTGGGGTTGTCTGATTTCACTTTTGACTTTGTATTTACCGAGAATGAGGATGAATTTCAACGAATGGGTACAAAACCTAAGAGACAAGTACCAGTACAAACATATGCCAATTGCACTAAGGTTAATGGTCGAGAGTGTTGTCCAGAAGTCAACACTAACAGGACAGTACGTACAGGTCAACACCAGTCTCAAGCAGAAGACTGTTTGCAAATGTTTTTACATTATACCTGTGATTTTAACACCAAAAAAGGTACTGAATCACTACAAAATAATTCTATGGCTAAATGTGGTTCTTTACGTGAACTCATTTACTTGTTTGGGAAAAAATTGCAACTTATCAATAATTTAAAAATGGACAATGCATATTTCGCTAAATGTATTGAGTCTAATGTAGTCCCGATGGGGCTTAGATTTTTCAAGGTTCCTATGGGATTAGAGTTAACAGAGTCAGTGATGTCAGATTTCAATATTCTATTTGATTAATTTGGTATTCAATTTATGAAATATTTGATAAAATACAATGACAGTTATCCTTGTAAGTTGTTTATGGAAGTGGAGAATATTAATAATGAAATACAGCATGATGCACTTTTTCCGCAATGGGAAAAGTTGTATCAGAAACAATTTCAGAATGTTGAAATGTTTTCTAAGAAGGTACATAATAGAAAGACACAAAAGTTATTAAGAGATATCACTCAATACCAAAAAAATGTAGCATATAAATGGAATAAGATTAATAAAACTTTCAAAACACATAATCAAGTGTTAAATAGGGAAAAAGGTATGAATTCTAACAAAAGTGTTGGATATGCTGGTCAAGGAGATTATTTTTTGGGAGGAGAATACCTACAAGTCAAGAGGTACAAGAGAAGGGAAGAACAATACCCCAGATACCAGCAATGGTAACTAAGGATAAAAATCCATCGGACAGTTATGTTAATAATGTGTTTGAAAGGAATGATGACAATGTTTATGACTGTAGTAAGTCTAGTTTCACAGTTCATGTTCAGGACATCTATTTAGATATTGACAATCCTGAAATTTTGATTGATACTTCTGTGAATAATGTAATAGAAGAAGAGGATATATTGAGGGTTGGTAATGTTTTTTCTTACCAAAATTTTAATATATACAACTACACAGACATGGACATTAACAAAATTCATTTTAAATTGTTCTCGAAAGGTTTGAAGTTCATTCCCACTGCAAAACCTAAATTAGTGGATACGTTGATTGAATTTAAGAAATATACACGTAAACTAAATTTAGCTATTTTATTTAAAGATGGTGTTGAGACATCGACTACACCTCGAAATACTATAGGACAGTGTAAGTTATTAAAAAAGAAAAGGAAATTTATTCCGCCTACACATCCTACAGTGTCAGTCTTTGATAGAGTAGTCACCAGACATATATATAAGTTATTTAACAAGATTTATGTTAGTAAATCGGATGTTAATTTGACTACCGCAGAGATAGAGTTACTAGAGGAACTACGACAGAGTGAAACAGTATGTGTAATGAAACCCGATAAGGGAGGGGGAATAGTTATCTATGACAGCAATGCATATTTAAATAAGATACATGATATTCTGTACAACACAGATAATTATCAGATAACATCTTATAATGAGATTCAGACTTCATACAGGCAAATAGATTACCATATTGAAGAATTTTTGATAGATCACAGAATCTCAGATGAAATATACAGATTTATCAAAGTGGAATATCCGTTGTTGGCTAGGATTTTTGGTATTCCAAAAACTCACAAGTGTACTATTGACCCTCCGTTTAGACCTATTATTTCGGGAAGTTACTCAAAGACCTTTTCTATGGGTGTTATGATTGACCAACAATTAAAGCACATTTATGATATCGTACCCCATATGGTCAAGGACTCTTGGGAGTTTTTAAGAAAATATCCCATAAACATATGGAATTCAGATCTTTTGTTTGTCACTGTGGATGCTGTGGATCTGTTCAGTTGTATACCCAAAGCTTCGGGTTTAGAAGCATTTTTGAATAGTGTAAGAAAATACAGTGGTTTATCCTGGGACAACATCTGTCTGATTATGGAATTAATGTCATTGGTGCTAGAACATAATTACATTGAACACGAAGGAGAATTTTTTAAACAAATACGAGGTGTGGCTATGGGAGCATCATGTGCTCACATATTTGCCAACCTAGTTATGTTAGACTGGGAAGAAAGGATCATTTTCCCTAGTGAATACAACAAATATATCAAATATTATTCAAGGTATTTGGACGATGTGTATATTTTGTGGGAAGGCACCAAGACATTATTGGATGATTTTCTTGCATATATTCGTGACAGTAGTGATTATTTGAAATTTACTTCAACTTGTGATTATCATGGTTTGGCTTACCTGGACACGTTTGTGTTCAAAGGTAATAATTGTTTTGAGTCTAAATTGTACAGAAAAAACACATTTTCCAACAATTATTTGAATTTTAGTAATCACCCTAGGAAAATGTTTAATAATATTTTCAAAGGGCAGATTATTAGAGCCATAAGAATGACTTCGAATTTCCATGATATGTTGGAAGAAGTCTCTTACATTATTGACCTTTTAAAAGTAGAGGTTATGAGTGTCGAACACTAAAGAGAATTTCAGCAAGTTTGATTAAAGACTGGGGTATTAAATACAAACCCCTGTTAGGAATGGTATATGTAATAACAAAATTGAGTTGGAAAAAAGTTTACCAACGATAAATTCTGGAAGGGTATGTGTATTAGAGTATGGTCCACACGTAGCTAAAATAAAACACATTATTATTAACAATTGGAGTATTATTCAAGCAGATGACAGTATTACACACATACTGGGTAGTACACCAACTTTTGTTTACAAAATGGGGAACAACTTGAAGAAGTTGTTGGAGAAGAATTGACAATAAATATAGTGAAGGTGATCACACTAAGAAATGTGGTATGTGTCGTCAGTGTAAGAATATTACGGAAGAAGAAAAAATTAAATTGAGAAATGTTAATAATACCATCATTAGATTTAAATCAGGCAATTGTAATACTAAGGGGGTGGTTTATTTAGCTAAATGTGAAAGATGCCCAAGTTTTTACATAGGAAAAACTGAGCAAAAGTTTAGTAAAAGAATATATTCTCATATGTACAGTATAAAAACTAGAAATGAGAATAATGCACTGTTCAGGCATGTTAGTAAATATGACTCGACTCATTCTTTCAAATTTGGTATTATAGACTGTGTCGAGATAAATAATAGGGGTGGGAATTTTAAAGAACAATTGTTGTACAAGGAAACCTGGTGGCAATTGTATACAGATGCTGCACATGAACCAGGTCTAAATGATTCAATATCTATTAAATATATGCTGTGACATTTTATGTTATGTTATTTTAAAGTTAATAATAGAATAATTTTAGTAGTGTTAGGTATTATATAATATTTAACATTTACAATTGATATGTAGTTTAGATACATTAGTAGTTCTTTGCTGGCATTTAATTAATTCAAGCATGGTATTAACTCACACAGTTCATTCAGAGTAATGTGTCTTTAAAGAATTTCAATTTTTGGCACCAAAAAGTGCATTTAAACTGTTTTTTCTAAAATGGTGATTAGTTCTGAAGAAGCTCAATTTGTATGAGTGAAAGCGCTAAACTGTTCTTGGATTGTGGATTAAACATGTTCTTTTATTCTAACAAACATTTTACTGTTGTGAATTGTGGAATATTTACATTCAACACAACGCTCTTTTTCAGCTATTTATTGGAATTGTTTGCCTGCCAAGACCTGAGGGTTTTTTCAGTGTGGTTTTTTGGTTCCGGAGTTTTTCAACACGCTGAAACTTGGTTCTCTGGATATAAGTCTGTGATAACTGCCCACGAGGTGGAATCAAAATATTTAGAATAGAAAGAAGATTAAAGAGGCAAAGTGGCTATTGAAGGAGACTTTATAAGCGTCTGAGGAAAGAAAGACAGCAAAATGCAAAGGAGATGGGAAGATACGTCAAACTGAATGCCAAGTGTCAGTGTCAGAGAATAGCAAGGAGAGATATGAAGGCATATTTATATCAACAATACAAAGAAAGGAAAGAAGAAAAGTGAAAGGGAAGGTCAAGAGATCTGCTCAAAAAGACAACTGAGATCAATGAAAATGTGCATTTTATAATGGGCATGACAAAAGGAAAGATGGGAGGGATCTAACAGAAGCTGCAGATATTAAGGAGAGCTTGCAGCATTATACAGAACTATACAAGAAGGATCCTAACATCACTGATCTGTAAGATGTTGTGTTGAAAGTGAAGTTAAACAGGTCCTGCAAAACTTTGTTAGCAACAAGGCTGCAGGATGTGATGGGTTAAAAAGCTAAGCCAAAAGGTAAACATTACAGTAAGAGTGTGAAAGGCTTTTACAGTGCTGTGTTATATTTAACCAGTGAGCTGCAATGCCGCATTTATTTTTAGCAGAATTTGTAGCATCATCCTGTTGCTCACAACAGTCTCTTAAACATTTTCAATAAATGTTTAGCATAAATGTGAGACTTTTACATTACAGGATCACACAGCATTTTTCTTGTGAGTTTCGAGATGAATTATGAGGCATACTGAATCTGTGACTATATCATAGCAGCAGCAGATGTCATACACTATAAATGTGACTATTTTATTTGTGTTTTCTTTTTTTTTTCAAAACAGGTTTATTGTTTTAACATATAAGAGAAATATCATAACAATTTTATACAAGCAATTAAAAATAGATATTATTATAATATTCAACAAAACAACTAAAGTATTTACAAAGACATCCACTACAATCAGATCAATTAATTAAACTAAAATACCATGCTATTGAAATTAGAATTTTTTTAACAAATTTTGTAAATTATCCCATACAATATAATAAGATGTTTTTCTAGTTGTTCTTGTCCTAATTGTGTTTATTTCCATATGGCACACTATATTCATAACATTTTTAAATTCATTGAACGAAGGAGGTGTATCTGAAATCCAATTTCTGGTTATTATTTTCCTAGCCACTGCTAGAATAGACCATAACAAGGGAAGCTTAACCTTTTTAACACTTTGAGGTACAGGTGTGTTGAATAATATAAGAGATTTAGAAATAATGAAATTATCTGTAAAAAGAGCCTGCAAAAATTCATTAATTGACTTCCAGTATTCTTTCAATTTTATACAGTCATAAAACATATGAGCCCAGTCAGCATTAATTTCTACATTACATCTCTTACATAAATTATCTTTATTATTTATTTTATTCATCATCAAAGGTGTATAAAAAGATCTATGTAAAAATTTCCATGTATAAAGTCTCCAAACAATGGAAGACATAGTTCTATAAGCAGATTCCAATATATATTGTTTATCTTGTTGATTTGGTGGGTCCCCATTAATAGATGTGAAATAATTCCAGTATGAATCTACACTGTAAAAAGTTTCTTGTCTGATAATTTTATGTATGTATGAAAGTTTACCTTTATCAGAAACTTTATGTTGTAAATTTAATATCAAGTAATCAATCAGTGTTGGAATAGATTCTTTAACTGTTATAGACATTAGATCTATTTTATTAATGAGATGTTGTCTAAAGGTCTGAACCTCTAACCAGCAAGTTTCTCAAAATTCCTTTAGTAACCATGACATGGAGTTATTTACAATCATATTTTTATGTGTTAAGGAGATTTTCATGAAGTGCATACTAATTAGCTCCCAATAATCTTTCCATTTTGCAACATATGACTGATCTATTAATAAAGTAATAACTTTTACAATAGAAGAGATAGTATATAAATTAAAGTCTGGAAAAGAAATACCCCCTTGAGACCAGCTATTAGTATGTTTCTTTAATGCAATCCTAGGTCTATTAGGTGCCCATAGGAAATTTAACATTAGTGTATTCAGTTTCTTGATAATTATTTTTGTAGGTGGAAGTATTATTGATTGTATTAAGTATAAAATCTTGGGGAATATTATCATTTTAATAATTGTAAGTCTCTCCTCCATAGTAAAAAACATATTATTCCAGGTATTAAAAAGGTTTTGTATATTAAGAAAACAGGTATTATAATTATTATATATAATAGATTTAATATCTTTAGATAGTATTATACCTAAATAAGTTATCTGACCTAAATTGGGTACATATTTAGTAAAATCACTAATGAGAATATTTTTTCGTATATATAGGTAGTATTTTAGTTTTTCTTCATTGAATATTAAACCAGAAATACTTTTAAAATTCATCATTTTATCAAATAGAGACTGCATAGAAGAATTAGATCCTGCTGATGTAATTAGAACATCATCTGCAAAAGTTGAATTTTGGATGTTATATTTTCATCTATTTCAAAACCCTCTATGTCAGTACTGTTTCTGATCAAATTAGCCCAAGGCTCCATTACTAAAGTGAATAATAGTGGAGAAAGTGGACATCCTTGTTTTGTACCTTTAAAATGGGTATTTTTGTGAAACATATGTTCCTACCTTAATATAAGCCAAAGTTCCTTTGTATAAATGCTCAATTAGATTTACAAATGCATCTGAGAAGTTTGTGCACTTCAGTAAGGTAAACAGATAGTCCCAACTTACTGAATCAAATGCTGAACTTATATCAAGACTAATAAGTGTTAAATCTTTCTTTTTCCTATTTGCAAAATCAATTAATGTTAAAGTTCTTCTTATATTATCAAAAGTATTTCTATTTACAATGAAGCCTGTCTGATCTATATCTATAATGCCGGGGATGATTGTCTTCAATCTATCAGCAAAAATACTCATAAACATTTTATAATCAACATTAAGTAATGAGATGGGCCAATATGAAGTACATCTAGTTGGATCTTTATTAGGTTTTAAAATTGGCGAAATAAATGTATATTGCCAAGATGGGGGGGGAGTATTAACTCAGTTTGGGCCAAAATAAAAACCTTATGTATTAATGAATATGTACTTTTAGAAAGGATTTTATATATCTCTGGTATAATACCATCATTACCCGGTGCTTTGTTTGATTTAAGCTTATTTATTTGTGTAATAACCTCTGTATATGAAATACTCTTGTCCAATAGTTTAATCTGTTGTTTATTAAGCTTTTTATTCATGTTTGTGGTTATAAACTCCTTTATTTTATCTTTAGGTTCCATGTTAATGTTATTATGGTTAATTTTGTGAAAGTGATTTCTAAATTCATCTAGTATTTCTGGTATACTAGAAACATTCTTCTTTTTCCTTAGAGAAAAGATTTCTTTGATATGGTTTTGTTTATTCAACCTTTTGTTTTATTTTTAAGTCTATGTAAGTATTTGGGGCTTATTGAACAAGACAAAAACTTGTATTTCTCTAAAGTTATTTTAACTTTATGAGTTAACATTTCTTTGTATTTCTCATTTAGTTTGTTTATTTCTTCAATAACTTTCTTGTCCATAATATTTTCTTTATTATTATGTTTATAAGAGTCTAATTTACTTTGAATATCTAACAATTCCTTATCTCAAGATTTCCTTTTATTATTATACCATATGATACTTTGTCCATATAGATATGATTTTAAGGCATCCCAAACATAAACAATGGAGACTTCAGGAGTATTATTTATGTCTAAAAAATGTTTTACTTGAAAGTATATATTCTTTATAGTCTTTTAGTTGAGTTAAGTATGCTGGTATCCTTTTGATCTGAACATTATGAGTATTTTTATCATGAATTCAAAAACAATTGAATTATGATCAGATATAGGACATGAAATGATTTTGGAATTAATTAAATCTGTTACCATCTGGTTAGAAATAAAGATCTATTTTTGAATAAGTTTTGTATCTGTTAGAAAAAAAGGTGTATGGTAATGATTTTGAATCTATCTGATTATTAATATCATTCAAATGATAAGAATTAGCAAAATCATTTAAATGTTTTGCATTAGATGTAATTCTTCTTTTTCCTATAGTGGTAGTATCACTTTCATGTAGTATACAATTAAAGTCACCAGCTAAAATAATATCTCCTATAGAGAATGATATGATCTTATCAAGATGATGTTTCACTGTATTAATACCAATTCCAGGTATCCAATATACATTAATTAAAGTGTAAGTCTTCCCATTAATTTGTATTGTAACCATACAGAATATTCCTTTGTCATCCTGATAAGACTTAATGGTTTTAGGAATGGGCATACTTTTATTCCATAAAATAGCCACTCCTCTTTCTTTCTGAGTGTGCTCTGAACTAACCAATACTGTATATTTGTTTGTGGCTAGTTTATCAATATCTTTTTTCAAGAGATGGGTTTCTTGCAGGAAGACTAAGTTGGCCTTATGTAAATTAATGTATCTTATTAGGCTTGCCCTTTTACACGGATTATTCAATCCATTAATGTTTAAAGAAATTCCTTTTAAAGATGTCATTTGGCATTTTAAAACTTAAGAATCTTATGATCAAAATAACAAATAACAAGATAAGTAATGTTACATCTCCTCCTTTAGGTGTACCTTTAAATATAGCTGTATTTATTGAATCTCTTATGGGATTTTGTATAGGATTCAATTTTGTTTGTAGTGACAATGAGTGTACAAAATATATTGTGGATGTCAAAACTATATACATATAACAATGAACAAGTGAAAATAATGTAAGGATTAAACCTTGCATCCAGCCTGGAGTTATAAACTCCAACTTAGAATAGTATTTACCACTCAAGTTAACCCCCTACCCTAAGCAGCAGTACCTCAGCTACCACCTTATCAATTTAATACTAATTATATTTAACTGAGGTTAACAGTTTTCAATTCAATTATTTAGCAAGACAAGACTACACATTTGGTAAAACAGCATCATATAAACTAAAATAAACTTTTTTTTAAAAAAACTGTTCATACTACTATATACATCTATGTAATATAAAACACTTGTATTCAAATAGCATTCAAATAATTTTGATGTTAGAAATCAAGAGGAGAGAAAAATAAGTTCTAACATTCATTTAAATCAAAAACTTTGGCTAATATGATTCAGACATTACATATATTAAGATGCATCTATTTTCTGTCATGTAAATGCAGTCAACAGCTTCCAAAAAACCTTGAATTGCTTGTATATGAGCATTTACTCATACTCATTATTGTCAATAGAATAAAATATTGTATTCATAGAAATTGTTATAAATCATACTGCATAGTTATGCAGATTCTCAGAAACACTTGCATTATTGTAAAAAAAAGAAGCCATCAGACACACACATATATACATATATATATATACACACACACACACACACACACACACACACACACACACATATATATATATATATATATATATATATACACAAACACACACACACACACATATATATATATATATATATATATATACACACACACACACACACACACACACACACACATATATATATATATATATATATATATATATATATATATACACACACACACACACACACATATATATATATATATATATATATATATATATATATACACACACACACACACACACACACACACACACATATATATATATATATATATATATATATATATACACACACACACACACACACATATATATACATATATATATATATATATATACACACACACACACACACACACACACACACATACATACACACACACACACACACACACACACACACACACACACACACACACACACACACACACACACACACATATATATATATATATATATATATATATATGATCTCACTGAGTTGTGTCCTTGCTGAGCACTATCCTACTTGCTGTCCCTACAATAAATCTGTCTGCTTTATACAAAATAATGCACAGCAAACACATTTTAGTAACCAGATTTTACAACCATGCTATACTACTGCTTTAAAATATATCACATGACAATTTCTTCCAGAATAGAGTTATAAAATTATTTATGCTTGTCAATCAGATGAATTAAATGAGTTATAGTAATGTATATGTTTGGAGCATAAGTTTTTAACACAGATTATTATGCTGCTGTTAAGTAGATTTTCAAAAACACTTGAATAAATGTTTCATTTTCTATGCCTTCTAAAATAAGACATTTACTTACTACAAGAAACTGCATCATTTAAACTCATTATAACTGACATATTTTATGAATTATAGCATAGATATTTAAGTAATTATATAAAATAACTCACATTTAGATGTTAAAGAGTTCATTTTCCTTCACATAGTCGCATTTGCATCAGTTCTACTTCCTGGTAGAGTGTTCTTCCTGAATCTGTGATGTGTCAGTGTGATATCTAGGTCAAAGGTTAGACTGACTGCTTTCAGCTTCTCTGTGAGAATTCTGAGAGTTGAAGCTTTTGAAGTAGCTCATGGACACTGTGCATGAGACAGCCCACATCCCAGATTGTCTCCCTTAACATTTTGGGAAACTTATTAAAACTAGTGACAAACATTCATTTAGCAGTGTAAATGCATCTAAACATGACAAAACCTTTCACAATGTATTTTACAGGTTATTACAGCATCTATGTAAGTGAAATTAAGCCCAAAATTATTAATAAGTAATAAAACTCAATATTTTGTCCCAACTCAATTTTTATGCAAATCTTATTATTTACTGTGTCTATATGATCAAAAGCATTTCTATATATTAATAAAGAAAAGAAAAAGAGAGTAGAAAATAAAAGAGTGTAAGGCAGAAATAAAAAAATGTAAGAGAAAGCTATAAGAAGTATATACAATGGAATATTACTTACTGTTTATATTAATAGAGTTAAAAATAAAACATATTATTTACTATTATTTAGTTCTAATTATTATTAGTTAAAGCATGACAGATTATTTACAAACAAGCATAAGCAGTATAATCAAGAAAGTATAATTAGGAATAGCATTTGAAGAACATATAAACTTTTTACAAGGAATACATATGTTATTATTCTATTAATCATATTTTCATTACTCTTCTCTCCCTGCCCTCCCCCACCCTTTACCCACTACATAATCTAAATAGAATGTCATTGTTTAAACAAAGAAAAGAAGAAAAGGAGAAAAAAAAAAGATAAAGAAAAAAAATGTATCAAATTACTGACCTTACTTCTCTTTTTCAGAAAGAGAAACAAATTGAATCATAGCTTGTTATTAGTTCTTCAGATATTTTGACTGGTTATGAAACAAACCATTTCTTTGCACACAGAGAATAACTTTGATTAAATCTTTTTCAGAATATTTGTGGCTTTCTGGAAATGCAGGAACTATATTTAAAAAGATTAATAATTAAATAAAATGATGAGAGAAAAAAAAAACATAGAACAAATCATTTGTGTTTTAGTCTCTTCTTCTTCTCTGAAGTCTTCCATGAAGTTTCAGTTGCCAGTCTCTTTAATGAAGGACTAGCCCATTCCATTTCCTCTATTTTATCCAAAATCTTATTTTTTGATAAACAGTAAGGCAGAGTCTAAGTCATCAAAAATTTTAGGACCATCAGGAAGGAAGATTTTAAGCTTGGCAGGAAACAGAAGGTATGTTTTAAACTGTGCTTTTTTAAGCTCCCTTATTAGTGGCAGAAAAACTTTTCTTTTAGCTATTACCATGGAAGAATAGTCATTGTCAAAACGCACAGTTGTCTCATTAATCTTAACAGGAGCTTTAGCCCAAGCAGATTTAAGAACCATCTCTTTATCAAAGATGATAGAAATCTAACTATAACTGATCTAGGATAGTTTTTGTTAGAGTTAGTATTAGCTATAGATCTATGTGCTCTTTCGATACCAAAAGAGAATGCTTCTGCTAAGTCTAAAGTTTTAGGGAGCCATGTTGTTAAAAACGAAGTAATATTGTTACCTTCAATATTTTCTGGCAGTCCAAAAATCCTAATGTTATTGCGCCTAGATCTATTTTCCAGGTCATCCAGCTTTGTTTGTAAATGTGTATTTTGTTTCAGCAGAAACTCAATGTTGATTTCCTCTTCTTGGATTCTATTTTCCATGTCATTCACAGCTTCTTCTATGCCTGTCATCTGGATCTTCTGTTGTTGCAGGTCTATATGTAACAAGTCTATTTGTTTTGTAGTTTTTTCTATGAAGGTGTCTATTTTAGTATCCATTTTATCCATCTTGGCAGTAAGTTGCTGGATTATAATTATCAGAGACTGAAGTTCTTTCTTGATGCTGGAGTCTTGAGAATTTGTCTTACTGGAACTCATTTCAGACTGATAAACTGACAGGAAAATTTCCAAAGTGATTTCTGACAGGAATATTGTTAAAATTTCCTTTCTTTTTTAGATATAGTTCAAGAACTATATAAAACAAACATATTTAGAAAGAAAATTACTTCAAAAATTAATTTTTTAAGTAATTAATTCCTGTCAGTGTAATGAAATTGGTGGAGCTGAAGAAATCTGCTGCTATCCTGTGTTCATCCTTGGCCACGCCCCTTATTTGTGTTTTCTTGACTGCAGACATAAAGTTCAGCTTTCTGTATTATACTACATCTTATTTTTCAGAATTTCTGCTTAATAGCGTTCATCTGGTTTCTGGAAAAAGGGCACAATACTGAGTAATAAGATATTTCCTTTTATGCAGCTCACAGTGGGCAAAGTCGTCAGTACTGCAGCAGCTTATGATGTGATAGAACTACTGAAAATATACATTATAAAAAATGTGGTGCTTTTACTTCTTGTTAAGGGTTTCCCATTCATAAAGTGAATTTATTCAGGTTAATACTGTGTAGCTCTCATGGTATTAAATTCTATTAACAGAAACAGTATATGTGATGGACAATTCTAGCAGTACGTAGTCACTGTTTCAGTGAATTAAAAATGATGAGAAATAATCAATTGGTATGATTTGACTGCTACTATTCCAAAAACATCATAGTAGAGATCTGATTCATCAACAAGCACTGTGCAGGCTATTCAAGGAGGTCGGTGCACAAAAAATGTATTAGAGGTAATCAGACGTTGTTAGCAGGGGAGGTCACCTACATACCAAACAAAGGACTGCATAAGGAAAGAGAGAGATAGTAGTAATGTGTTACATAGTCCTAGTCTGCTGTATGTCAGGAGCACCATTACAGTAGCATAAATGGTTGTCATGACAACTAAGACAGGCAAGCTAGTTCACCCGGTTCAATGCATAAACAAGTGTTCAATCTAGTGATGCATAGCTATAGCTAGTACCCTACCATCCCAAGAAGTACAACACAACAGCCAACATAAATACTAATTGGGGGTATGCACAGCACAGAAGGAAAGGGGGAGCACAGCAAGCAGAAATACAGAAGGGTAATCATAAGATATAAATAGTGGGAGAAGATTTTTTTAGAGATTAGTCCCTTTTTCATTTCAAAAGAAAAGGTTAGCTGGGGATGATATTGAGAGATGACTGTGGGTAGAATAGAGGGAGGAGTGCAGGTAACAAGGGCAGACAAACAGACAGACAGACAGAGATGGCATATACACAAAAGGTTGGAAGGACTGTGGATGGAAACGTACATACAAAAAGAGGACAAGTGGTGAGGGGGAGGGCTGGACAATGAGCAAGGAAGGAAAATGGCCCATTAAGGAGAGAACACAAGGACATGGGAATAGGGTGAACTCCTTGCATGATAGGTAGCTAGGCTGGACAAGAGGGGAAACAAATCCAAACATTACTCACCTTGGTGACCAATGCTGTGGGGCAGTTACTCCTTCTGAGACATGATGGCCAGAGTCTGTCATTTGCATGACTGTACTAACAATGCTAGACTATATTCAGTGTTCCTAATACAGGCATCCAGCTACTGACAAACCTTGGCAACAACCAGTTTCTACACCTCATGTAGGGAGACCCTAAATCCACATTCAACAGCAGAGCCAGCCTCCCCCCAAAAAGTAGACACAAAGGGCACCAGTAACTTCTCCAAGTAAAGACCAAATGAGGAGCCTTCACTCTCACGTTCCACTTCTGAGATGCAGACCTGGTGGCCACTGGAGACTCGATATCAGATGAAACAGCAGGTGGTCTGTCTTGTTGTTCCTGTGGTTCCACAACTGGACCCACAGAAGGATGGGAAAAAAAATCATCAGACTAATATATGATAAAAACCCCAGTGCAGATGTGACTCAGACTACCACATAAAACATACACATCTCATTGCCTTGAGTGGTGTTTCTGCCTTGCGTGGCAGCCATCCACATTCAGTTGACACTCTTCCACCAGGATGTACTATTACGTTTACATATACAGCATTCAAGATAGAAAGCAATGGTACTAAAAAAGTACATGCACTACATTACTGGTGAAACAGGACTGAGTGTCACCTCTTGAGGTCACTGTGCCAGTGCTAAAATTGCTTACCATGATAGGTCATGCCAGTAACATCACTCAACATTTGTGCCAGGTCATGACAGACATATACTTTCTTCAACGAGCCATAGTACTTACCCAGAAGGCACTCTCTAAAGTTATTGTGCAGGAGGATACTTCATGCTCTCCCTGGCACACTGTGATGGAACACTGCAGTTCTTTTGCAGAAGATTACTCTATGTTCTACCTGGCACACCATGCTGGAACTCTGCAGTTCTTGTACTTGGGGATACTCCATGGTTTCCTGGGAACATCGTGTTTAAGCTCTGCAGTTCTTATGCTGGAGGATACTCCATGCTCTCACTGGCACACAATGATGGAACCCTGCAGTTATTACAAAGGAAGATACTCCATGTTCTTTCTGGCACACCATGCTGGATCTCTGCATTTCTTGTACTGGAGGATACTCCATGCTTTCCCTAGAACACCATGATGGAATCCTGCAATTCTTATGAAGGAGGATACTCCATGCTCTCCATGGCACATCAAATTGAAATCCTGCAGTTCTTGTGCAGAAGGATACTCTATGCTCACCCTGGCATACCATGCTGGAACACTGCAGTTCTTATTCTGGAAGATACCCCATGTTCTCCCTAGCACATCATTCTGGAGCCCTCAGTTCTTGTGCTGGAGGATACTCAATGTTTTTTCTGGCACACCATGATGGCACTCTGCAGTTCTTATGAAGGGGGGTACCCCATGATGTCCCTGGCACACCATGCTGGAGCCCTGCAGCTCTTATGCAGAATGATACTCCATACTGTCCCTTGCACACCATACTGCAGCACAGCAGTTCTTGTGCAAAAGGATACTCTGTGCTGTATCTGACACACCATGCTAGAGCCCTGCATTTCTTGTGCTGGAGGATATTCCATGGTCTCCTGGGCACACCAAGCTGGAAACCTGCAGTTCTTGTGCAGGAGGATACTTCTTGCTCTCCCTGGAAAACCATGCTATAGCCAAACAGTTCTTGTGGTGGATGATAATCCATGCTTTCCCTAGCATACCATGATGGAACCCTGCAGTTCCTATGCAGGAGGATGCTCCATGCTCTTCTTGGCACACCATATTGGAGCCATGCAGTTCGTGTGCTGGAGGATACTCCATGTTCTCCCTGTCATACCATGCTTTAACCCTGCAGTTCCTGTTCTCCTGGTCACACCATGCTGGAGTCCTACAGTCCATAATAAATTTACTTAAGGAGCAAAATGGTGTGCATGGACTTCCTTTGTGAATCAGGTGTCATGCATTGTAGCAATTGAAAACATGGCCATATGCATCAGCATACAGCTTACATGCTTCATGTCTCTTGTGACATACATGCCTGACATTGGCAAGTATGGGTAGGGCATTGCACTCCAGCAGTGATTCATGGAGAGTGGCACTAAATGGCTTCATTAACATAACTGTTAAGTCTATAGCCCTCTGCAACATCTGGGACAGGACTGTTGATCATCAAAGAACCTGTGACCCACTTCTCAGGAACCAGCTTTAATACTACTACTGTGCTCCTTGTGAGAGAAGAGGCAAAGCGACATTGGATTCCTAGCTGTGTAAAACTGTGGTGATACCATTACTAGTACTAGCCAGGAACACCAAAATGCAAGTTCCTTCAATAAGTACTTTTGGAGTACCTGCCCTCTAAACTAACTTCAGACTGTCACCCTAAATACTTCATCCATAAATCTTTAGGGTCTACTATAGCAGTCTATCTCCAGTCCCTGAGTACTGCCCAAGCCCAGTCCTCCACAGTCTGGCAATATGGCACTGCAGGCTGCTCTCACCACGTCTGTGGCCAGTCTGATTACATTAGTTGTTCTAAGGAAGTGTAGAAACAGCCTTATGCTCATCAAATGTTCACTAATACTACCAACTAATAGCACAACCTGCGGGAGATGTAAATATTTAAGAAACATAGATTCAATCGTCTCACATTAGTCTATTTGTACATATCTTACCTTCATAGCATCACATTAGTCACAGCACACTGTTAGGACCATAACTTACACTAAGGCTATAAGGAAAAAAAAATGCCAAAACCTCTTAGAACACACTAAAATATCCCATGCTCCAGCACAAAAGGCAACACCTACTACTTTTATAATCACACATGCTGCAACTCCACATAGTTTACTCTAGAGTCAACACGTAAGCAGGCTTAAGCCCATAAGACCCACTAAGTCTGCCTCCACACAAGGGATATTTTAACCACATGTGACTTAGTAGTTAGGCATACAGACTCCACACTCATCAGACTGGAAGAGAACAGGGTGAATGTAAGCTGCTTGTCTGGTGCCAGGATGTGTGACACTAAAAGAGCCCTACAGATCCTTAAGCCAAACAGCTATGACTACAACCTAGTGGTGACCCATGTGGGAGGGAATGGCCTGAGGTGCTCCACCCAGGTGGACATTCAAGAGAAACAATGGAACTTACTATGCAGATGTTAGCGGCAGGAAAGACATTGGTTTTGAGTAGTATGTTATCATCCGCAAGAAGAATGTCCAGATAACAAGACAAAATAATTGGACTTAACAACTGCCAACATAATTGGTATCTTTGTAAGGGGGTCCAATATATGTCAGCCTGGGATGAGATAGTACATAAACTTCCTATTCTGATAATGATGGATTACAACTCTCATAGCAGGGTTTCCATATACTCACTAAAGGCTTTGCTGACCCCATAGTGCCTTTTTTGGGAAGTGTTCACCCTGCTTACTACAAATCTCTTGAGTAATCATCCTTTACTACCAAGTAATTCATGCTCATTTTCTCCAGAGCTCCAATCTACTTGGAGCCCTTTTTCATACTCTGAGAGTGTTCTGAATTAATCCTGCTCCATCCTTGGCAGATAAGATATTTATTTTATTTTGCAATGCAATTAACTGTTTTAGAGAGCTAATGCTTTGTTTTTGCTTCATTTGTTTATTTTGCACTTTAAATAATTGTAAATGCCCCTAATACTTGAAATTACCTTATCCAGGTAGTTTTGAGATATTTTATGGTAGGATTACACTCTCAAACAATCGCTTCTGTGTTTTTACATTAAGAGGACTAGGATAGTCCATCTAATGGCAGTAGGTGGATGCCTGGTTTATCTGAGTCAGGAAACACATAAGAAAGCTGTTAAGTGTAGTCGCTTTATTGGCCAGAGGACTTAGAAGCAAGTGTTCTATGTTTTAAGTGCCTGTATAAAGTTGGAGCATTTGCGAGCTACTATCCATTATGTAGTGGTGGTTAGTAGTGCCCTGTATACACACAGACACCTAGAAACCAAATTTTTCTTATAAAACTACCTTTGAAACTGTATCAGTAACTTGGTGTAGGGCAACTATTTTTTTGGTTGAGTAACTAGTTTGTGCATCAAGGACCACTGACATTTGAATTTAGTATTATATATTCTAGTCTAGTCTTCTCTCTATCTCCAAAGGCACCCTTAGTCAGCTCAGTATTTACCACTTGTGCACCACACCCTTGTAGCTCATCCTGTAAAGGACTTGACATCATGGATATGCACATTGCCAAGTTCTCTGTAGCCATTTTGGTGGATATGGGTATATTGAGACAATGTAACAATTGTCTAATGTTCACTGACAGCCATTTAATCCTCAAAAAAACAATACAGTATGCAAGAGATGTATATATGCAATGTCTCTGAAAGCCAAACTCTTATGTACAAACATTCATAATAGTCTGCTTGTCAGAAGCATACATGCTACACCCACCACACACAGTATGCACCCCACACAAAGACCTACTTATGCTAAGGCACTTAAATGCAATCTTCCCAAACCCCAAAGACCTGCTAGACATTCCACCTTCAAAACTTTTCCTCAGCAAACTTGAAAGTGCTCATCAGAAACAACACCCAACACTGCACATACAGCAACACCCAGTGGAGCCTCAACTACCAAGCCAGTAAGGCAAGCCAATATTCTAGCCAGGACTATAGCCATCGGGGATTCCATTGTATGATGTACAGATGCCCCACTCACCAGGCTAAACAAGGAGAAAGTAATGGTCAGTTGCCTATGTTAGGGTACCAAATAAATTTCAAACACAGTTCAGCAGATAATAATAATCTTCTTTATTACAAAGAGAATCACATATGTGGCAGACTGGGAAATCGAGGTACTCTATCCTTGAACCACAGAATATAGGATATTTTATAGTTTCTTTTATTAAAAGCAACATTATTGTAACAATCATAGAACAACCACTGGCCAATTAAAGATGAAACACTATAACAATAATTTTGCAAAATAAGATCTCCTGAATACCTGTTTATGACTTTCCATACTATGCATGAGTTCTGAATTCCATAACGACTTTCTATACAGAACAAATCTTTATACATTTTTTTACTCTGTCAGTGTTTGCTAATATTAAGCGGGAAGCAAGAACCTTCAAAAATCCATCTTGTTATGAAAGCATATTAGAAATGAAATGCACATACACTAACATTTTCCCCTCTACGTACTCCTCATCCATCACATTTCCCCATCTGATTCTGTAAACCATCACTCAAACCATAACAGTTTTTTTTATGACTGGACAATGACTACCAATTTTCAGATGAACGGGCACTCTTTCACTTGCTATCAGACATTTTTCACATGCTGTTTCTTTCTGTCCGTGACATGAACAATCTTTGCACAGTTGTTTCAAAAATATAGTCATATTTGCAATGAAAACATGCTTATTTCTTGATGTAACAAAAATACAATCTGAATATTGTATATAATCTTCAGTAATAATAATCTGTAGTTTCACATTCTTCCAATCCCTTGTATTGAATATCATACATTTTACTAACATTTTGTAAAACTTTAGTTGCATCTTCTACTGTGTTATGATTTTTATCAATAGTGGTCAGTGGCAATGTTTCAACTTTTTGCATCTGTAAACTGACATTCCTTCTGGATTCTAATAATTTTAAAATGAACACTTTAACCATAAAAAAGAAGGCCTAACATTATAATCATAATAGCTATAAACATGAAAAACTTTAAAATTTTTCTTCCCAAAACAGAGAATAGGTTTGTTAACCATGCCCATTGGGAGCTATAAGCTTCTTTAGCATGTGGATATTAACCTACTTTTTGAATAATTTTTAGGTGACTATGCATGGCATCGGTGTTATCAGGAATAAAAGAGCAACACCCTTTAGAAGCAAGGGTAAAGTAGAGTCCCATACATTTCTGTAGCATCACACTGTGCATTACACTTAGTTCTTGGGGTATCAAATTAATGGACTGAAAAGTGGAATTACATAATACTTCCAGGAGCTTAGACAACTTCCTAAGCTCTCAGATGGACTTCAGTGCCCCATAAGCAGATATAATGCCTGCTC
The DNA here is from genome assembly GCF_019279795.1 of Protopterus annectens. Taxonomy (NCBI): domain Eukaryota; kingdom Metazoa; phylum Chordata; order Ceratodontiformes; family Protopteridae; genus Protopterus; species Protopterus annectens. Next base: position 1,808,708,404 of record NC_056743.1, on the reverse strand, counting down.
CAGGAATGACCCGTTCATCAAGATCCATGTGAGCAACCCTTTAAAAGCAATTTTTTTGTGTGGTATTATGCCCTGCCCTCCATCCTCATCATAAAATTTCTAGGTGCAATTACAAGAACTAATTCCAACAAAAAACATTCCATTTTTACAATAGCAAACACGTCCTTTAAAAGTCATTGATAGCTGAAGTGGCATTATGGTAAAGGGGGTAGAAACATGTTTTCTTCTTCTGATTTTTAGTGAGAAAAATAAGGTGAAATGCAGTATGAAGTTCTGAATCATCGTCTTGTATAGGAATCAATGGAACCCCCTATCATGTGCAGTAGGAATATGAGCACAAACCCGGCCAGCAGTTGCTAATGCTGAAGGAATGTGCATAAGTACACAAGGCAACAGAGAAAGTTTTAAATCGAGGATGCCATTCAGGCGTTCTCGATTTAATTCTAACCAAGCACCTGTTTCTATTTTTAACAAAGCACATATGCCTGTTAAGAAATGATTCAATATTTACAGTTCCAGTGGTCGCAGAAGATGATGCACTTACGGTTCTAGATGGCAAAAGCAATTGAAGAAAAATAATGATAAAAATCACAGTAAATGTAGTGATGATCAGCCCATAAGAAAAAAACAAACATATGAGGGCTGGAGAGGGTTTTAAAAAACGGTAAACAAGGATGTTGTGTGGGCCGTTTAATGTGCAGATGAAAACTGATCAACAAAGAGTCATTGACCAAGGGACTTAATCACAGATGACTTTGAAAAAGAACATTGGCTAGAAAAGGCAATGCTTGAATCAGTATCCAAAGGCAGTATGACTCTCTGATATTGCAATTGGAAGCAAAGCAGAGATTGAATCAGAGTAGGATGATGTAGCAGCATCATGGGATTTAACTTCCAGGTCTGGTAGCAAAGGTAACGTAACTGCATTCAGTTCCAGATGTGATTTGGATGTCAGTGTGGAATCAGGTTGGATGACAAACAGTTCAAGTACATAGTTGGTTCTGGATTTGGTTTGGATGGCAAAATGGTATGGGCTATCATTTGTAGATGCAACAATGTCCCTGGTTTGTTGACTTTTTCAGCTGATGATAGGTTCTGCTGGTTTACATCGTCTGGTTTCTAGGTTGCACTCATCACAAGGGATGGTCTTCTTGACATGTGACATATGGCTGCAGGCGGGGAGGCCCTCACAACAGATTGTGAGCAAAACACAGTATGGTCCTTTCCATCTTGGGCTAAGTGAGTTTCTTCAGGAATGTGCTTTGATGTAAACAAAGTCTCCAGATTGCAGGTTATGATGGCCATGCTCTGTGGGTCATAGGGCTGCATGCAGAATGACACTATGGCATTTCTGCAAAACAGAACCTAGGGATTTACAATACCAAAGCATAGTTTTGTCAATACCTTGCAATTCTAAATTCTTAGGAAGGGGGGGGGTAGCAGGCATTCTCATGGGTCTCCCAACGAGGATTTCATGAGGGGATAATTTTCTAGGAGCACTGACTGCACTTTTAATACCAAATAAAACTAAACATAATGCATCTGGCCATTTAAGACCATTTTCCTCACAAGCTTTAGCTAACCTGATTATTACTATCTGATTGGGTCTCTCTACTATCCCAGAAACCTGTGGTCTATAGCGACAGTGAATTTGCAATTTATAAGATTTTACAAAGGTTCTGTATTACCTGACTTGTAAAATGGGAGCCCTGATCAGACTAGACGCAACAGGGAATGCCAAATCTAGGAATTAATTATTTTAGAAATGTTTTTTGCTACTGTGTGTGCATCATACTTCAGACACAGATACGCTTCTATCCATCCAGAAACCATGTCCATTACAACAAGAACATTTTAAAATATGTGCACTTGAGGAAGTTCAATAAAATCCCATTGCAGGAAACAAAATGGTCCCCAAACCTTTTTTGATGACAGAACAGGTGCAGGTACTGATATAGAGACATTATGTTCTAAACAAGATACACAAGTATTTACAAAACGCTGAGCAACTTCTGAGAGATGAGGGGCATACCAGTCAGTGGAAATCTGTTTTAGTAATGCATTGTTAACCAAATAAAAGGGAAGATGGCAGATTTTTACCAACTGATTTAAGAAATTTATTGGGGCTACTACAGACCTCTCAACTGTCCCTGATTTTCAGGGACGTCCCTGATTCTAACTCAAATTTTAGCTCTGTCCCGCTTAATCCCTCCTAAAAATGGTGACTTTTGGAGGAAAGTTGGTGAATTAAACTTAATGAATAATGGCAATAATTAAGAGTTGTAGATTTCTTTTACCTCACAAAATGTACATTAATTCATATGTTATGATTCTGTGAATGTCTCAAGTTAATAGCACAAATATTTTAAAATTGTCCCTGATTGTCCCTGATTGTTTCTGGCTTTGTCCCTGATTCTGTTGACATTTATCCCTAATTGGTTGAGAGGTATGGGCTACTAGTCAACTGTCTAGATGACACCACAAAGGTCCAAAATGATTACAGTCATGGCTTACCCACTTTCTTCTCTCAGAGTCTTCTGTCTGCTCTTTAAAAGACAATAACTCTTGAAAAAAAGTTGTTTTAATTCATTTGCTGCAAAAATATAGCCTGAATAGGATAAGACAATGTAGCCTGTCTTGCCGCCATATATACAAAAGTGTTACCTTTTGTAACAAAGGAATCATTGGTCTTATGTGCGGCACACTTGATCACAGCAATCTCCCTTGAAAATATTAAACCATCTAACAAGTCATTAACAAAAACAGCATTTTAATGACTGTCCTTGCTGATTTTAAATAACCACTTTAGTTTCTCTCCAAAGTGTACCAAAATCATGAACTACTCCGTAAGCATAACAAGAATCTGTAAAAATTGTTACTGATTGATCTTTGTCAGTCTTATAGATTTTAGTTATAGCTACAAGCTCAGCTACTTAAGCAGAAACATTTACATTTAATTGTCCAGTTAATGGGAGTCTGTCTTGCATGAAAAAAGAAAAGGTTGCTATGAGTTTACCCACATCTCTTCGAACACAGGAGCTCAGCTGTCTATGAAAATAATTAAATCTAGGAGGAAGCAAAGTGTTAGCAACAACTACACAATTGTGCAGTTCTCTTTCATTCACTGTAGGGTTAAAGAAGCAGAGTTAAGTAGACATTGAACAATCTATAAAGAAGGGTTATTAAGTACAGGTGTGCATCGCTTAACGTTCTTCTGACACTGTCCAACCACATTTACTTCCATACTGTGCTAAGCGGACGTAAATGTGGTCAGATGTTGTGCAGGAGGACATCAAGTGAAGTACAATGTAAAGTAGACTATGTTTGCTTAACGTCCTAGTCACTTAACCTTAAGTGGGATAGAACCTATCCCAGACATTAAATGACAGTCACCTGTCAAGGCAATTGATATTAACCCAGTTTTGCTGCAGATAAATATTGCATTTTAGTTTTCAATAATAAAGCTTCTGCAGAATACGGAACTGCCATGAAAGTCTCATGCATGAGAGTTGGCACAGCCACCATGCCTCCTATACTTACTGTTGTGGCCACCGCCTTAAGTGGGGGAGGCCTGCAGCTACAAGATCAAGATTCTTACTTGAAATCACCACCAAGTTTAAAACCATAATTTCTACTCTGTGCTAATAATCCTAATGCTACTTTATTTCTTTCACTGCAAAATAAAAAAATATATATATCTTAGAATAATCTGGGATCCCAAGTGCAGGGGATTTAAAAATAATGTTTTCAAATGCACAAAAGCTTGCTCATAACAATCCTGCCAAGGTAAAGAATCAGAGGTCTGTTTCATTAGTAATTTTAACAAAAGTTTCACTACTTCTACATAAATATAAAGCTATTTCCAGCAGTAATTTGTTAATCCTAGAAAAGCTTACAACTGTTTTAATGTAATAGGACATATTTCAGATTGGATTGCAGCAATATGTGAAAGCAAAATATGCCTAGTGCCTTCTGAAAGGGTCTATATTAGAAGTTCGAACATACAGGTGTCCGAAAGCTGTAACATCGAACTGGGAAGTTTGAAATGTCAAAATAATGAAGCTGCTGAACAAATGTTTTCCCAGGGGAAAAAAAAATCAGTCAGCTGTTTTTCCAGCTTTGCTATTTCCTTCATTGTGGTGCGACCTTGGAATTGGTATATTTAAGTAGAGGGGTTGTGGGGGGCACATCCCCCCCATGTTGAGTGGTGTGGGGGGCTTGGAACATTTTATAGTGTATGTGTGTTTTTTTGGTTTTGTACTGGAACAGCGATTTTATTCCCTGGGAAAAAATTGCTGTTCTGTGTGTTCGATGTTATTTAATTTCGAACTTCTGGGTTTGACATTTATGCAGTCGAACTTACTGCAGTTCGACTATGTGATATAGACCCCCTTCTGAAAGATGTCCCAAGTAATGAGCCTGTGATTTCCATAACTGCAATTTGTCTTTATTAAACTTAAATCCTAATTATAGTGAATAAAAAAATACTCTGTTGTTTAAAGTCATACAAAGCTCTTGACATTAAAAGCAAATCATCTACACACCGAATTAAAGTAGACTCACAAGGAAACATAATCTTGTCTAACTGGTTGTTCATTTCTCAAGAGAAAAGGGTGGAAGATTCTATACATCCTTGCTGTAATCTAGTCCAAGTGTACTGTTGCCCTCTATAAGTAAATGCAAATAGGTATTAACTTTCTGGATGATGTATATGGATAGAAAATAAGCAGACTAAATATCTGTCACTGAGAAGTTGATGGCATCTGAAGGAATAGAACTCGGTATTGCTGTAGGATTAGGAACAACTGGAAATGTTGGATACTACTACAGCATTCACTGTATGTAAATATTTTACAAAGTTATATATACTTTTTCCTGGTATCTTATTGGAAAAATAGGATTACTACAAGGACTGTGAGTTAGCACAATGCTATATTGTAAAAAGACAGAGCTAACAGGTTAAATTCTCTTCTCTGCTTCTACCACCAAAGGATACTGAACTACCATTGCCAGGTGCTTGCAAGGTTTTGTGAGCCCTACCTCATTGTCATAGGAAGTCCAGGGCTGAGGTGGGATTACATCTAATTCCTCCATACCAGCATTTTCTGCATTTTGCTCAGATGGTATAATAGCAAAAAGGGCATCTTCAGCTGTATAGCCGATATTTGAATATAATCCTAAAGATTCATTTGGAATATCTAAAAATACACCATCAAGTGTGCAATAAACAGTACATCTAAGTTTACACAGTAAATCTCTACCTTACAGATTTAAAGGAGACGGGTTTCTTATAATAAAGGCATGCTTATTTTTTAGCCAACCAATTTGAACAAAAACAGGTTTAGCTTCTGGATAATCTGGACACACCTACACCCTAAATCATGTGTTTAGAGAGGGGAAGGTTCTCAGCATTTGCTGAAGTAATCATAGATCTAGTAGCTCCCATACTGACAAGAAATGGGTTTGATGTATTTTGCACTTTAACATTGAAAAAAGGTACACCTTAATTAATCAGTACAAAGAGAAATAACTGTGGTACCTGCTCATGGTGTCCTAACAAGTTTGCTGACACACCGGTGGCTGCCAAGCAGTAATCCATATAGAAGAGTTTCTTTCAGGTTGCTGTCATATTTGAGTGTTTGGAAAACTTGCTTGTTGCCCTGATAATGGACATTCATTCTGCCAATGCCCAGTATGACCACAATTAAAACAAGCATTTAAACATGGTGCGCAATGTGATGATGGTGGTAAATTACAGAGGTAATAATTTTCTTGACACTGTCCTGGATATTGCTGACAGAATTGGAATCTACCTCTTTTCTCATGATTTTTTCTTCCCAGTTTCTGTCATTGGGAGTGAGTGTTGAACTGCTGGAACATCTGCTAACTTTTTCTTTTGTTCTTTTTGTTTCCTAAGTGTATTTCTTACATATTTTGCCTAATTTACAATTTCATGAATGCCTGAGCTTGGCCAATTCAAGCAAACCTTTTTAATTTGTTTTTGTATGGGTTTTACAGACCCTCCACAAAATGTGTTGACATCCTACTGGCTGCTACAACTTCTGTAGGCTCTGGATGTCCAGAGAAAACTTTAAATGCATCTATCATGTGCTGCAAATACACATCAATAGATCAATTCATTCTCTTTCTGGACAATAGCCTTTAATCTTGTCCAATTAGGGGTAGAGGGCATGCTTTGGTAATGATTTTCAGGTTATTTCTATTAACTAAAAATCTATTCCGCGTATGCCAAATAATGTTGTCACCTAGGTTACATTTGTCCCATGTCCCATACTTTCCTAAAATATCTGGAGGTATGGAGGCTTTTAATATGGGTCTTCAGTGGTAGGGTTTTGCAATTATACATGTCCTTCTAAAATTTTGTCATACTTTGTTGAATGTGCTCAAATGGGAAAGAGAGAATCTACAATGGCTTGAAAATCCACTGCAGTCCATGGTCGTACTACTTTTATAGTAGAAAAAAACAAAGACACTCCAAACTAAGAAAAACACAGCAGGATCCAGACCAGGTAGTGAAATACTATATAAAAAAACCCTCAAACAGTTCCACATCCTGTACCAGACAGAGAAAAAGCAAACCATACTGCAAAGAAGTAAAATCCATGAATTTTATTCAGACACTTCAAACCCTAAGCATTTTCAGCCCCGAGTGTAAAATGGGACTTCCTCAGAGTAACAGTTAAACAAGAATGTCCAAGCTATATAACAAAACCAATCAAGTACCCACCTCCATTAATTCATTTAATTGCAGTTCCCTAGCAGCTAAATACATCTCCAAGTTAGGAAATCATGTTGCAATATAAAGGCCATAAATAGCTTAAAAACATCCTGAAAATACTTAGCACCAACATGTCTAAAAATACATACATTAAGCAAATTGTAAATGTAAAATATTTATATGTAAATTTTATTAACTATACAATGCACTCATTTTCAACCAACAAGAGAGGGATAAAGCATCATTTAAACCAAAAGGACCAGTGGCATTCGTTCTTATTTGCCATGCAAATTCCCTACACTCCAGTCTGGACTTCCATGGTCCTCCCCTCAAGTCAAAATCAAGTGCATCTATTATGAAACAAACAAATTCATGCCCATTATGTGCTTGAATATGTTTCCACAAAGTGTTTTTGAGTTCTTGTCTTTTTACATCCCTTATGTGCTCACATACTCTATCTTTTAAGGCTCTCTTGGTTTTATCAATGTAGAAGGAATTACATTTCTTACATAATGTGACACATACAATTTTTTTTTTTTTTAGTTGCATCTCTTTGGGCATGTTGTTGTGCCATATCCTTTCAGCATAATACTGTCTCCTTCTAGTATATATGTACACTGGGAACATCTGCCACATTTTACCATTCCATACTGGTATCTGATCATTTTCGGCAGTTGGAAATCTTTATCTAAAGCAAGTTTTAATATTACAGATTCTTCTAAAAATAAACATGAGTGCCATCCCAAGCTTTTTCATATCCATACCACAACTATCAAACACATTCCAATTGTTGTTCATAATGTTTCTTATAGCCCCCATGTCACTTTTGAAAGTTACTATGCAACTTCTATTATATTCCTGACCAGAATTGGCCTCAGTGGCTGTCAAGCCTTCTATGAGACCCAAAACGGGATGCTAGTAACCTTTCATCCTTTTTTCTTTAACTTCCTTAAACATTCCTTCCAAAAATTTGCAAGGATAGTCTCTGTTCAACAACATTACATGCAATTTTTCACACTACTGCCAGAACAAATCAAGAAAAGACACCATTCCTGCAATTCTTACTAAAAGGCCATTGCAAATGGCTTTCTTTTGATGTAAGGGGTGGCTACTATCAAAATGTAGCAGGGAGTTGGAATAAGTAGATTTTCTGTGTAAATTAGACAGAAAACCTTTGTAAAGTGGTCCACTTTCAGTACAATATCCAAATAACAAATAGTGTTAGCGATGTATTCAAAGTAAATATTAGGAATTCGGTAGTGGTATTTATATAATTAAAAAAAATCTGTAAGTCTTGACTCAGAATCCCTCCAAAATATGACTATGTCATCCAAGTGTCCAGCCATTCTAGAACCCTGATTTAAAAATGTATTGGTCCTCCCAATATGCTAAGACAATGCTGATGAATATGGGGGCACATGCTGCCCCCATTGCCACACCATTTTTTGTTTAAAAATGATCTCTTTGAACCAAATAAAATTGTTGTCTAACACCATTTCCATTAGGGAGCTTTAAACCTTGATCATTGTATTGTCCAGTTTACTTTGTTGGCTCAGGTATTAAACAAACCAATCAATGCCATGTTCATGGGGTATAACTGAAAATAGGTCTCTTATATCAATCATTGCCAATATAAGTTGTCTAGCATACAAATCCTTGTATATTTTACTTAAAAAATCTCACGAGTCCATGTAAATTTGGTTTACATTCTTAAGTGTGTCTTTTAGCTTTAAATCTATATACCTAGACATCCCATATGTTTTTGAACCTTTGGTGTCAAATATAGGCTGTAAAGAAGGGTCACAAATATCTTTTTCAGAATTCCTAAAATAGTTGGAATACATGGGAACTTAATACTCAAAAAATTTACTCTATTTCAGTGATTTTCCCCTGCATGAGTAGGTCGTACATCACCTTATCTATTTTTGAGTAAGCTATTATTGATTTGGTTTCTGGATACCTTTTTATAATTGTCAGAAAATAACAAACTCTCCATCCTTGAGTTATAATCTATGTTATCCATTATAACCAGCCCTCATCCCTTGGGTTTCAAACATCTCACTTGTTTATTGTTACAAATGTCTCAATAATCTCCTTTCATCCTCACTAATATTCACTTTGTATCTAAGTTCCCTGTTGTTTAACAATTTTCTAATGTCGTGTTCACAGAGTTTTTCATAAAGCATATTGTCGGGTGCAGTGGGGACTGTACAAACTGGGTCCTTTAAACTTATCCATGTCACTTACACCAGTGTCAAGGCCTCCCAACAAAACTCCTAGGTTTAATTTCCTAGTAAATAGCTTTAAATCAGTTAAGGCTTGTACTAAATTCCCTCTTGTAGATGGCACAAATGTCATCCCCTTTTGAAAGAAAGAAGCATGCTCAACAGTAATGGGGACAGAACTAAAACTGTAAATTTTGAAGTCACCCTTGTGGTTTAGCATAATCCCTGGTAGTTCTTGGAGTTCCACCCCCCCCCCATACTCTTATGTTAGGTTCAGCCTCACTGTCTCTAGTTGCTGCTGCTGCTGCTGGATTTGGTACTTTTCACAAGAGGTGCATTTGTAGGAGGTATATCAGAACCAATAAAAGAGTCAGAATCTGTCTCTTCTGCTGCAGTCTGCTTAGCAGGGGATGCCCACTGATACTCCTCCCCATCTATAACAATTGGGAATTGATTAATAATGTGCTTAATTTTACCCACAATGCTAGTTATTGCTGACAAACTTTTTATTATGAAATCTTTTCAACTTTCCTACATTTTTATCATTTGTTCCATAACTATATGCATTAACATTTGCTCTGAGGGAATTACGGTGAATACTGAATAACATTGCTGATAGAGTCTGGAGTTATAACCCAGCCCAGAGGAGTGACTGAAGGTGCTGGAAGTGACTTGGGCTGTATCTGGGGAAGTGGTAGTTGTTTATGCAAAATTCACTTCCACCCACCCTCTCGTAGAGGCACGAAAGCTTCTTGAAGCACAGGTGAGTCATAAGGCAGAGAAGGTGCAGAAGGAAATGGAGGCCAGTCACCATCTGATGATTCTGTCTGACTTGACTGATAATTTTTCTAACTGTCTTAACAGATACATACCTCTGTTCTATTAGTCGCCTGGATCGTCATCATTACCAACATCATCGTGACACTACTCAATGTTAGGAGACTAAATAGAAAGATGCTCTCATGCAACTGGAACACATTTATATTTGTATAGTTACTGAGACATGGTCTCAGTGCAATGACAGCACTCCCTCTATACTAAGATTTAGCACCTGTTATGCCTTCAGACCCTTGGGTAACTTTGAGGGAGTATCCACACTTGTTATAAAAATTACATCACATAAAATTACCCATGACCTTCACTTGGGGCTTCTGGAGATTCAAATCACCCTTAACAAACTGAACTATTACTTCACTGCTAGCTACAGATTCCCATCAATGTCTCCAAAGATCATGGAAATTACCTTAACACAATTGTGACATTAAATATCAAACCAAATACCTTTTTGCTAGGGAATTTCAATTAGTCAAGCATTGATTGTCACACTTACACCTCTAAAATAGTTCAGCATTTCATAGACTATTAATACCGATGCACTGAAGCAAATTGAAAAACTACCCATCGGGGACTCTAACATCCTTGACTTGGTCCTTACTAATGTAGACTCTGCCTGTACCTCACCCTGCATCTCTCCATCCCTGGTTTAATCTGAACACAATCTGGTCATCTTTTCTGTCAGTCCTAGAAGTACTACCCCATCAAAACATGAAACCATCTTTAGGGACTTTTCCAGGGGGAAAACCTATTTCAGTTTGTAGAAGTCAGATGCAAAATTCCGAACAATCCCTCGCAAGTAGATCCAAATGAGGCAGCCACAGCATTCACCTATGACTGTTAACAGCTGCATAGATCTGACAGCCAAGTTAGCAGCAAGCACCCAGAGGTCACTAGGAGAAGTACTTGGTTAGTAATGTCCATTACAATACACTATAGCAAGTGCCACTGTATGTTTGAAGTGAAGGACTGACTAAAGCCCACCCACATATCTGTCATTCTAGAGACATCTGCTATCCTATTGCAACAAGATGCATGGCAATGTATGTCTACCAAACACGTGCTATAGATGTATTGTATAGCATTATGTGTGCTGCAGGGGATTATAGAGACATAAGTGGTTTGTTTGACAATATCATTTGTCTTCATGCTTTCAGAGGTTACACTGGTGGAGGGTCCAACACAACTGGACAACATAGGACTGATGTTAGCAAGACACCTGTGGGTGACAATAATGCTAACACACAAGTGCACAGTCTGATTAACACTACAGGGGGAGAGGTCACTCGCATTCACCATTACTAAGACCACTGCAGAGGTACAGGTTGGGCATATGGCCTCATCAGTGCATGACAGACATCATGTGCTTGAGAGTCCCTCATGGGTTCCACCTGTGACCCCAGCTCACACACCATGTGATATGTGCACCCTCCTCTGAGGTGTGCATATGCAACACAGAAACAGAAACAGGGTGGTGTGGCACCACCATGACTCAAGACTATCCCTCATATGGCTATGGCACTTGATCTAGGCACAGATAGCTGTTACCTACAGCATTGTGGAGATTTTGGGAGCACTTTGTGGCTTGTTGAATGAAGTGCACCAATTGGATGGTGACAAGAAGTATACAGAGAAGAAGCACACAGTACTGCTGAGGCTGCTGATAGCAAATGTTGCCTCCAGAGATGCCTCCACAAGACACACTGCAATCAACAACTGGTTGTCTCTACAGACCATGCAGTCCATTGTTCTGGAAGGGCCCAGATGTAAGGTGCATGTGTGCAGGCAGTTCAACATCAAGATACAGGGACTGTGGTTGAGATTGTATCAATGTTGTCTGTTGCCACATGGCCTGCCACCACAGTTCTGGGCATCATTCAGGCTATGGACAGTGCCACCCCTCTGACTCAACACCTGGGATGCCTCACTAGGCAGCACACACATGGATCCATAGATGGATCTCTGACACAGTAAGTCAAGTCAGTGGATACTATCAATAGTCATGTGGTGGTAACATGTCTCCACCACTGCAAGATGTGATCCCTGTTTCCCAACAACTTTAAAGCGATCATGATTGCCGTGCTCACCTCCCATGTCCCTACCTCATATTATAGTCTTGCAGTTACCTGTCACTGTGCCTTCCTCACATCTGAAAGTAATAATGACTGTACCCTGCCAATCCCCTAACCTGTGTGGATATGGTAATGTCTGATGTATAGTACGGCCAGTCCAGATACTGCTCTGTATAACCTGGGTATGATATAACATTCATCATTTAATTCTATGTTGTCTGTGACATTGATATAGTCCATAGGTGTACATCAACTTTTGTGTCTTTGACAGTGTATTGTGCCTTGGCTGTGGTAATGCCGCTGCCTGTTCTTCCCCTGACTTTCCACTCTGCCCATCTGCTGCTGCTACAACTGCCATGAAAGACCCTGCCAAGATATTCACCTGCTACTCCATTTGTTTGAACAATACCATGTTGCAGAGCATGGCACACACAAATCCTGCTGCAGATGACTGACCGTGCTAAGGTGTGTAGACATTAGAGGTGTCCCTTCTGTTGTCTGAATACAAATGCCACTCTCTTTTGTGTTTTACATGTGTTGTGTTATTGGCCATTTTCTGCATGGTCTGGAGGCTGCATATCATGGTCATCAATCAGTGCTGTAGGGCTTATCTGGCATTACATGCAACACACATCAAACAGCATATTATATATAGCCTTCTCCCTGCTTGCATGGTATCTGTATGTATAGTCTTGTCAGTCTAGCTTGTGTGTACATCTTCTAACCACATGACCTTGCAGGAAATCCCCTCTCAGGAACCATTAATGTAGGCTACACACGTGATAAATATGGGAAAAATATGACCTGCCCAATTGCCACAAGACACATTGTAAATAATGCTCTGAATGTTACAGAACATGTGGCAGCTCAGGCAGTGTTTGTCCTTTCTTTTAATATATCTCAAGCCCCCTGAACCTGGTGGGGTCTTGATAGCAATGTGTCTGTACTAAATGGATCCCGGAACCTCAGGGGAAACAAGCTATGTAATAAAAGGCCTGCTGGGTGTTGGTCTTTCGTTCACTGTGTTAGGGAACCAGATATGGTTTTTCACATGTAGCATAATGTTGAAGAACTGTTTTAGAAATTGTGAGGCAGATGGCTGGGATATCAGTAATGTGTCCCTCACAGATTGCTGAAAGGTCCCTGTAGGCAAGGTGGTAAAGGCTACATATACTTTTGAATCCACAAAAAAAGGGTATACCACACATTCCCCTTAATTCTGCTTGTGGGTGACACAGTTAATTAAGTCCCTTACAATATATTTGACCACTTGAGAATGATCCATAATTTGTTGGTCTGTGAGATAGTGGTATGTCAGGTGCTGCCTATACCTCCTCTTGTGGAGTAGATAGCCATAACGAGCAGTACTACAGGCAGAAACTCTGACTATGGCTCCCAATACATAGTGCTGATGCTATCCCAAGCATGACTGTCATCATGTTTACATTGAATCTTGGCATTCAAAATGGGTATGCACCACTGTCCGGTACCATTATTTTACACATTTCTGAACTGGTCATCCATTTCCTTAATTTGCATAATTTGTATTGTACACCTGCATAGCGTTCCTCATTTACATGTCATCATGCATTCTTTGGGGTGCACTGCATGGCATATTGTTTTGACCATTGTAAAGCCTTGCTCACTTTATGCACTTTTATTTATTTCATTTATTCTTTGTTGACTAGATTAGTCCCACTAGGCTAGTAGCCTCTTTTCATGGGAGACCTGAAGTGGTATTTATACTACCAGGGGAAATTTGGCCAAGTCATCGGATAACTTCACCCATGCATCGTTGTTGTGAGTGGGACCCATTTTCTATGATCACTTCCTGTTTCCATTCCAGGTGCAGAGGTGGCCCAGAGAAACAGGGAAGCAAGTGGAGAGAGAAGGAGATAATGGGGTGATGTGTATGAAGGAGTGTTGAAGGAATACTGAAGTTATTCTGCTCTTCAGTAACTTGAACTGAAGCTAGTGTTGGCTGATTTTTGTTATTTGCTAGTAATTACAGGTGTGGGGGTAGCCACATTCTTTGATTTCCTGTCCTTGCATATTTAACTGCTGTATTGTGAAATAATTCCTGCTTTAAAATCTCAGCTTTGGCCAGCTAACAACTTGGTTATATTCAACTGGACGTATAAGAGAATTTAAGTACTTTTATCTGCACTTTTTAAAAAAAAAAAAAAAATACAGTATTTAATTTGATTTAAGCTGTGTATGAAGGAGTGTTGAAGGAATACTGAAGTTATTCTGCTCTTCAGTAACTTGAACTGAAGCTAGTGTTGGCTGATTTTTGTTATTTGCTAGTAATTACAGGTGTGGGGGTAGCCACATTCTTTGATTTCCTGTCCTTGCATATTTAACTGCTGTATTGTGAAATAATTCCTGCTTTAAAATCTCAGCTTTGGCCAGCTAACAACTTGGTTATATTCAACTGGACGTATAAGAGAATTTAAGTACTTTTATCTGCACTTTTTAAAAAAAAAAATACAGTATTTAATTTGATTTAAGCTGTGTATGAAGGAGTGTTGAAGGAATACTGAAGTTATTCTGCTCTTCAGTAACTTGAACTGAAGCTAGTGTTGGCTGATTTTTGTTATTTGCTAGTAATTACAGGTGTGGGGGTAGCCACATTCTTTGATTTCCTGTCCTTGCATATTTAACTGCTGTATTGTGAAATAATTCCTGCTTTAAAATCTCAGCTTTGGCCAGCTAACAACTTGGTTATATTCAACTGGACGTATAAGAGAATTTAAGTACTTTTATCTGCACTTTTAAAAAAAAAAAAATACAGTATTTAATTTGATTTAAGCTGTGTATGAAGGAGTGTTGAAGGAATACTGAAGTTATTCTGCTCTTCAGTAACTTGAACTGAAGCTAGTGTTGGCTGATTTTTGTTATTTGCTAGTAATTACAGGTGTGGGGTAGCCACATTCTTTGATTTCCTGTCCTTGCATATTTAACTGCTGTATTGTGAAATAATTCCTGCTTTAAAATCTCAGCTTTGGCCAGCTAACAACTTGGTTATATTCAACTGGACGTATAAGAGAATTTAAGTACTTTTATCTGCACTTTTTAAAAAAAAATACAGTATTTAATTTGATTTAAGCTGTGTATGAAGGAGTGTTGAAGGAATACTGAAGTTATTCTGCTCTTCAGTAACTTGAACTGAAGCTAGTGTTGGCTGATTTTTGTTATTTGCTAGTAATTACAGGTGTGGGGGTAGCCACATTCTTTGATTTCCTGTCCTTGCATATTTAACTGCTGTATTGTGAAATAATTCCTGCTTTAAAATCTCAGCTTTGGCCAGCTAACAACTTGGTTATATTCAACTGGACGTATAAGAGAATTTAAGTACTTTTATCTGCACTTTTTAAAAAAAAATACAGTATTTAATTTGATTTAAGCTGTGTATGAAGGAGTGTTGAAGGAATACTGAAGTTATTCTGCTCTTCAGTAACTTGAACTGAAGCTAGTGTTGGCTGATTTTTGTTATTTGCTAGTAATTACAGGTGTGGGGGTAGCCACATTCTTTGATTTCCTGTCCTTGCATATTTAACTGCTGTATTGTGAAATAATTCCTGCTTTAAAATCTCAGCTTTGGCCAGCTAACAACTTGGTTATATTCAACTGGACGTATAAGAGAATTTAAGTACTTTTATCTGCACTTTTTAAAAAAAAAAAAATACAGTATTTAATTTGATTTAAGCTGTGTATGAAGGAGTGTTGAAGGAATACTGAAGTTATTCTGCTCTTCAGTAACTTGAACTGAAGCTAGTGTTGGCTGATTTTTGTTATTTGCTAGTAATTACAGGTGTGGGGGTAGCCACATTCTTTGATTTCCTGTCCTTGCATATTTAACTGCTGTATTGTGAAATAATTCCTGCTTTAAAATCTCAGCTTTGGCCAGCTAACAACTTGGTTATATTCAACTGGACGTATAAGAGAATTTAAGTACTTTTATCTGCACTTTTAAAAAAAAAAAAAATACAGTATTTAATTTGATTTAAGCTGTGTATGAAGGAGTGTTGAAGGAATACTGAAGTTATTCTGCTCTTCAGTAACTTGAACTGAAGCTAGTGTTGGCTGATTTTTGTTATTTGCTAGTAATTACAGGTGTGGGGGTAGCCACATTCTTTGATTTCCTGTCCTTGCATATTTAACTGCTGTATTGTGAAATAATTCCTGCTTTAAAATCTCAGCTTTGGCCAGCTAACAACTTGGTTATATTCAACTGGACGTATAAGAGAATTTAAGTACTTTTATCTGCACTTTTTTAAAAAAAAATACAGTATTTAATTTGATTTAAGCTGTGTATGAAGGAGTGTTGAAGGAATACTGAAGTTATTCTGCTCTTCAGTAACTTGAACTGAAGCTAGTGTTGGCTGATTTTTGTTATTTGCTAGTAATTACAGGTGTGGGGTAGCCACATTCTTTGATTTCCTGTCCTTGCATATTTAACTGCTGTATTGTGAAATAATTCCTGCTTTAAAATCTCAGCTTTGGCCAGCTAACAACTTGGTTATATTCAACTGGACGTATAAGAGAATTTAAGTACTTTTATCTGCACTTTTAAAAAAAAAAATACAGTATTTAATTTGATTTAAGCTGTGTATGAAGGAGTGTTGAAGGAATACTGAAGTTATTCTGCTCTTCAGTAACTTGAACTGAAGCTAGTGTTGGCTGATTTTTGTTATTTGCTAGTAATTACAGGTGTGGGGTAGCCACATTCTTTGATTTCCTGTCCTTGCATATTTAACTGCTGTATTGTGAAATAATTCCTGCTTTAAAATCTCAGCTTTGGCCAGCTAACAACTTGGTTATATTCAACTGGACGTATAAGAGAATTTAAGTACTTTTATCTGCACTTTTAAAAAAAAAAAAATACAGTATTTAATTTGATTTAAGCTGTGTATGAAGGAGTGTTGAAGGAATACTGAAGTTATTCTGCTCTTCAGTTATTCCCACCCACCCTGTTTTTGTTTTGGTGTTAATCTTAGTGGCATTGAAACTGCCCGCCCCTCAGCCTGCCTCTGGGCCCATCTCATTTGCTCACTCAACTGAGTGCAGTGAGATCATATTCTGATTTCAGGCACTCCTACTGTGTACAAAGAGAGCATCTGGGAAACAGAAAAAAAAATTAAGCTTATTTCCTGCCTTTCTTGTTAAGTGGTATAGACTATTTGTAGGCTTCTGAGCCCCCAAGCCCTTCTGTGTTTGAGGAAGCCTCCTAGCTTGTTTTTTTTCTTATAACTAGCCAGTTTTCTAGTTTCAGCAGTCAAATCTGTTTCTTTGATCTCAGCACTTGTTCAGATAAAAAAAAAAAAAAAAAAAAAAAAAAATTTCATCTGCTTTCACTGTACTTGTGTTTCTACCTACTTCATTTTACTTTTGCATCATCTTAAAATACTCAATTGTATTTATTACTGCTTGGTGTAACTCATTCTAAGCCTTTTGGTTTAAACACTTGGGCTTCGGACCAGTTAGTTGTTTTGCACTGAGAGGGTTTGTGGTCTGCACTGTTGTGGCAGAACAGGTAGCTTACATCCTTTTAGGTTGAGAACTGCTGATTGAGGGCTCAGTGTCTGTTATTCTAAAAGTGTATTAATTCTGGTTTAAGCACTTGGGCTTTCAAGCCAGTTATTTTACATTAAGAGGGTTCGTGGTCTGCACTCTTGTGGGAGGAGAGGCTGGACTCTGCCCTTCTGAGCTGGGAATTTCTGGTTAAAGGCTTATAGTGCATGCATATCTGAACTGTTTCTTACTGAAGTTGGTGCGCCTTGTTTGCTGTGGCATAGACTGGATTCGGGCCTGCTGGATCTAGCTTTGTTTGTGTAACTTGAGCACTAATCCAGACATTCTCTAAAGTATTCAATGGTATTTATTACTGCTTGGTTGTAACTTGATTAAAGTGTAGCTATCATTCTAAGTCTTTTGGATTAAGCACTTGGGCTTCAGACCAGTTGTTTTACATTAGGAAGGTTTGTGGCAAGCACTGTGGTGGCAGGACAGGTAGCTTTCATCCTTCTAAGTTGGGAACTGCTGATTGAGAGCCCAGTGTCCAAGTGTATTAGTTCTGGTTTAGGCACTTGGGCTTCAGGCCAGTTATTTTACATTAAGAAGGTTCGTGGTCTGCACTCTTGTGGGAGAAGAGGCAGGACTCTGCCCTTCTGAGCTGGGAATTTCTGGTTAGAGGTTTATAGTGCCTGAATATTTGAACTGTATCTTACTGAAATTGGTACACCTTGTTTGCTCTAGCATAGACTAGATCCAGGCCTGCTGAATCTAGCTTTGTTTATATGCTTGTTGTTTGTTTGCTTGTTATTTCCTGGAAGCTAATTCCACCTAATACGCAACTTCTCAGCTTCTGTGGATCACTAGTGATATCTGCATTGCTTACTGTACTTATTTCCTTGTTTCACTTGAAAGAAAGTTACTGTTTGTCGTTTTGCATTTAGTTACTTGTAACACATTGCACTCAAGTTACCTGGCACTTGCTCACTAAAGCAATTATATAAGTCAGCACTAAAATTAAAAGCACTACACCCTCACTCCCCACTGGCCCTTGTTTTCAATTAAGGATTTCCCAATATTATTCTAGCATGTCCAAAGGTCAGTTGTCAATCTCCTCTCCGGTCTAGCTGGTGAATCTGGGAATCTTGAGGCAATGTTATAACTGCCTCATGTACACAGACAACCCTCTCCTCCTCCCACTAACACAAATACTTGCGAGAGATGCAGCTATTTAGCCAAACTGGAGGCTGAGCTCTCTCAACTCAGGACTGGCAAGACCAGACAGGAGGAGAAGGCAACTACACACACCACAAAACCAGCCTCACATAATGCTACCACTCCACTGAATCAAACACATAAACACACAAAGACATACTCGAAGGCTCTGAGTAAAAATTTACCTAAACAGCAGAGGCCTCCAAAGCAGACACCCAAACAACTGCTACCTCAAGACACCCCACAAGCAACACATAAACCACAAAAGCAGTGTGCAAAGCAGTCACAGCCCTTAAGGCCAAATACAACACCAAACATACTTGTCATAGGTGACTCCATAGTCAGACACACTGACGTCCCACTCACCAGGCTGAACAAGGAGAGGGTCACAGTAAGCTGCCTATCGGGCGCTAGAATCCGCCACATAACACAAGCACTCGGGTCACTCCACGGCAAGTACAAATATGACACAGTCATTGTTCATGCTGGTGTGAGCGACCTGGGGCGTACCTCCCTGGACTACATGAAAAGAGACATAGAGGAGCTCTCTGATTATGTAGCCCAGGCAGGTATGACCCTAACCCTGAGCAGTATCCTTCCTTCACCAAGAATGATGCCACAATACAGAGACAAGATGATCAGCTTTAACAATTGGCTTAATGTCTGGTGTCATTCAAAGGGGATCCAGTGTCTGTCTGCCTGGGATGACATGCTTGACAAGCCACGCTGCTTCGCAAGGGACGGCTTGCACCTGTCACCCTGGGATTCGGATATTGGCTAAGGCTCTTGCCACCCCCATAGTGCCTTTTTTAGGCAAGGCTCAAATTCTAAACCTACCACCCTAGAAAACAAAAATGGGAAGAAACTGAGGGTAATGCTGCTCAATGCCAGAAGTCTAAATCTCAAAATGCACGCACTCGAGGCCCTTCTCAGTATGGAGAACATCGATGTCTGTGCTGTAACTGAAACCTGGTTCAAGGCTCCTGAGAGCACCCGGGCACTATTAGGTTTTACCTCATATCATGCGTTCCGCCCAAAACCCGGACCACACCACAAAAGGAGGGTGTATCCATATTCATAAAGGATACCCACACCTCCAGGTTGGTGGCAACGCATCTAAGCTCGGAAACCATCCAGGTACAACTAACCATAGGCAAAACTGCTCTACAAATTGTAGCATGCTACAGGCCACCCTCTCAAACTCAGGAACCCCACACAGCCTTCCTGAAGACACTGGAGGGTATAAATGTATCTCCAAACACCATCATATTGGGTGAGTTCAACTACCGCAATATAGACTGGGAACATTACTCAAGCCCTAACTTTCTAGCCCAACGCTTCCTGGAGTTCATAAATTCAAATGCCATGGAACAGCTAGTCACTGTTCCCACGAGAGGAGAAAATATACTAGATCTCATTGTCACAAACATGGGGACAAAATGCTCCACACCGGAAGTATATCCCTCATTGGTGAGATCTGATCATAAACTAATCTCACTGGAAATCCACATCCGCCCCACCCCAAACACAAAAGACCATAGTGAAGAACTTCTCTAAAGCAAACTTCACACTACTCAAGACTGGTGTGGTATCCTTCAAGGCCCCTGAGCCAGTGGAAACCACAACCCAAGCTGCGGAAGCCCTTACAAATGCCTTCTATGAACACCTCCAGGACTGCATGGATCAGGCAATCCCAAATAAAACCAAGACTCTTTCCACAAAGGGCAAACGTCCAGTCTGGTGGACCCCAGCCATTAACAAACTTTACAATAAGAGGAGAAAGCTATTACATGATAGAACAAAATCCATAAAAGGGAAGTCACCCCTGATCATTATTAGTAAAAAATACGAGCACTCATAAAATCAACTAAGGCCAATTTTGAGAGAAAAATTGCCATGGATTCAAAGGACAATCATAAGGCCTTTTTCAGCTATGTTAGGGACCTGGGTGGAAACTCCCAGATATGCTCAGAATTAGTCCAAAATGATACAAAAATCACTGAACCCACAGACATTGCCAACATACTGGCAGACAGGTTCAGTGCAAACTTCACCCTCACCCCCTAAAGGAGAGATAACTATCCCAGCCGAGTGTAGCCTCCCGGACATCTCAAATGTGCAGGTCAAAGCTGCTCTCTCTAAAGCTAAAACTACAGCATCAATGCGACCGGATGGTGCCCCCACCTGTGTGCTACATGAGCTAAATGAGGAATTAAACCGCACATAAGGCAGCTGTTTAATCTCAGCCTTACCACAGGATACGTGCCCAAGGAGTGGCGTCACGGCAACTGTGGTCCCACTCCACAAAGGCGGCGCCTCTACAGACCCTGGTAATTACCGTCCCATAAGCTTAACAAGTCTAGTCTGCAAAGCTATGGAGAGGATCATAATGGAGCTCATAAACAAAGATATAGGGGACTTGCAGACATTGGACCCGACCCAGTTTGGCTTTGTCAAGGGAAGATCATGCCTTTTGAACTTGGTCGACTTCTTGAAACAGTCACCAAGGCCATTGATGAGGAAAGGCAGTCCATACAGCCTACCTTGACCTTGCAAAGGCTTTCGACACAATACCCCACTCGGGTATTGTAGAAAACTTACCAGCTTAAATGTAAACCCATATGTCACAAGATGGGTTGCAAACTGGCTTAAGGACAGAACCCACAGGGTTAGAGTTGCTGGAGCTATGTCAGACTCCAAGCCGGTCACAAGTGGTGTCCCACAGGGCTCGGTCCTTGGCCCCTATTGTTTGGCATCTACTTCTCAGAAGTACAGGCCAACATGGGAGGACTTTGGCTGACAAAGTTTGCAGGCGACTGCAAACTGGGCCATAGTGGAAAGTGCATCGGACACGGATATCCTTCAGAAGGACTCACGGAAACAGATAGCTGGTGCCAGAGCCATGGCCTGAAGTTAAACGCCAAAAATGTATAGTCATACCCTTTGGGAAAACAAGGTAACCCCAAGCTACCATATAGGTGGCAATCCACTAAGCACAGAAGAGGTTATCAGGGACCTGCCTCTGGGCCCATCTCATTTGCTCACTGAACTGAGTGCAGACAGATCATATTCTGATTTCAGGCACTCCTACTGTGCACAAAGAGAGCATCTGGGAAACAGAAAAAAAATTAAGCTTATTTCCTGCCTTTCTTGTTAAGTGGTATAGACTATTTGTAGGCTTCTGAGCCCCAAGCCCTTCTGTGTTTGAGGGAAGCCTTCTAGCTTGTTTTTCTTATAACTAGCCAGTTTTCTAGTTTCAGCAGTCAAATCTGTTTCTTTGATCTCAGCACTTGTTCAGATAAAAAAAAAAAAAAAAAAAAAAAAAAATTTCATCTGCTTTCACTGTACTTGTGTTTCTACCTACTTCATTTTACTTTTGCATCATCTTAAAATACTCAATTGTATTTATTACTGCTTGGTGTAACTCATTCTAAGCCTTTTGGTTTAAACACTTGGGCTTCGGACCAGTTAGTTGTTTTGCACTGAGAGGGTTTGTGGTCTGCACTGTTGTGGCAGAACAGGTAGCTTACATCCTTTTAGGTTGAGAACTGCTGATTGAGGGCTCAGTGTCTGTTATTCTAAAAGTGTATTAATTCTGGTTTAAGCACTTGGGCTTTCAAGCCAGTTATTTTACATTAAGAGGGTTCGTGGTCTGCACTCTTGTGGGAGGAGAGGCTGGACTCTGCCCTTCTGAGCTGGGAATTTCTGGTTAAAGGCTTATAGTGCATGCATATCTGAACTGTTTCTTACTGAAGTTGGTGCGCCTTGTTTGCTGTGGCATAGACTGGATTCGGGCCTGCTGGATCTAGCTTTGTTTGTGTAACTTGAGCACTAATCCAGACATTCTCTAAAGTATTCAATGGTATTTATTACTGCTTGGTTGTAACTTGATTAAAGTGTAGCTATCATTCTAAGTCTTTTGGATTAAGCACTTGGGCTTCAGACCAGTTGTTTTACATTAGGAAGGTTTGTGGCAAGCACTGTGGTGGCAGGACAGGTAGCTTTCATCCTTCTAAGTTGGGAACTGCTGATTGAGAGCCCAGTGTCCAAGTGTATTAGTTCTGGTTTAGGCACTTGGGCTTCAGGCCAGTTATTTTACATTAAGAAGGTTCGTGGTCTGCACTCTTGTGGGAGAAGAGGCAGGACTCTGCCCTTCTGAGCTGGGAATTTCTGGTTAGAGGTTTATAGTGCCTGAATATTTGAACTGTATCTTACTGAAATTGGTACACCTTGTTTGCTCTAGCATAGACTAGATCCAGGCCTGCTGAATCTAGCTTTGTTTATATGCTTGTTGTTTGTTTGCTTGTTATTTCCCTGGAAGCTAATTCCACCTAATACGCAACTTCTCAGCGCTTCTGTGGATCACTAGTGATATCTGCATTGCTTACTGTACTTATTTCCTTGTTTCACTTGAAAGAAAGTTACTGTTTGTCGTTTTGCATTTAGTTACTTGTAACACATTGCACTCAAGTTACCTGGCACTTGCTCACTAAAGCAATTATATAAGTCAGCACTAAAAATTAAAAGCACTACACCCTCACTCCCCACTGGCCCTTGTTTTCAATTAAGGATTTCCCAATATTATTCTAGCATGTCCAAAGGTCAGTTGTCAATCTCCTCTCCGGTCTAGCTGGTGAATCTGGGAATCTTGAGGCAATGTTATAACTGCCTCATGTACACAGACAACCCTCTCCTCCTCCCACTAACACAAATACTTGCGAGAGATGCAGCTATTTAGCCAAACTGGAGGCTGAGCTCTCTCAACTCAGGACTGGCAAGACCAGACAGGAGGAGAAGGCAACTACACACACCACAAAACCAGCCTCACATAATGCTACCACTCCACTGAATCAAACACATAAACACACAAAGACATACTCAAGGCTCTGAGTAAAATTTACCTAAACAGCAGAGGCCTCCAAAGCAGACACCCAAACAACTGCTACCTCAAGACACCCCACAAGCAACACATAAACCACAAAAGCAGTGTGCAAAGCAGTCACAGCCCTTAAGGCCAAATACAACACCAAACATACTTGTCATAGGTGACTCCATAGTCAGACACACTGACGTCCCACTCACCAGGCTGAACAAGGAGAGGGTCACAGTAAGCTGCCTATCGGGCGATAGAATCCGCCACATAACACAAGCACTCGGGTCACTCCACGGCAAGTACAAATATGACACAGTCATTGTTCATGCTGGTGTGAACGACCTGAGATGTACCTCCCTGGACTACATGAAAAGAGACATAGAGGAGCTCTCTGATTATGTAGCCCAGGCAGGTATGACCCTAACCCTGAGCAGTATCCTTCCTTCACCAAGAATGATGCCACAATACAGAGACAAGATGATCAGCTTTAACAATTGGCTTAATGTCTGGTGTCATTCAAAGGGGATCCAGTGTCTGTCTGCCTGGGATGACATGCTTGACAAGCCACGCTGCTTCGCAAGGGACGGCTTGCACCTGTCACCCTGGGATTCCGGATATTGGCTAAGGCTCTTGCCACCCCCATAGTGCCTTTTTAGGCAAGGCTCAAATTCTAAACCTACCACCCTAGAAAACAAAAATGGGAAGAAACTGAGGGTAATGCTGCTCAATGCCAGAAGTCTAAATCTCAAAATGCACGCACTCGAGGCCCTTCTCAGTATGGAGAACATCGATGTCTGTGCTGTAACTGAAACCTGGTTCAAGGCTCCTGAGAGCACCCGGCACTATTAGGTTTTACCTCATATCATGCGTTCTGGCCCAAAACCCGGACCACACCACAAAAGGAGGGGTGTATCCATATTCATAAAGGATACCCACACCTCCAGGTTGGTGGCAACGCATCAAGCTTGAAACCATCCAGGTACAACTAACCATAGGCAAAACTGCTCTACAAATTGTAGCATGCTACAGGCCACCCTCTCAAACTCAGGAACCCCACACAGCCTTCCTGAAGACACTGGAGGGTATAAATGTATCTCCAAACACCATCATATTGGGTGACTTCAACTACCCGAATATAGACTGGGAACATTACTCAAGCCCTAACTTTCTAGCCCAACGGTTCCTGGAGTTCATAAATTCAAATGCCATGGAACAGCTAGTCACTGTTCCCACGAGAGGAGAAAATATACTAGATCTCATTGTCACAAACATGGGGACAAAATGCTCCACACCGAAGTATATCCCTCATTGGTGAGATCTGATCATAAACTAATCTCACTGGAAATCCACATCCCGCCCCACCCCAAACAAAAGACCATAGTGAAGAACTTCTCTAAAGCAAACTTCACACTACTCAAGACTGGTGTGGTATCCTTCAAGGCCCCTGAGCCAGTGGAAACCACAACCCAAGCTGCGGAAGCCCTTACAAATGCCTTCTATGAACACCTCCAGGACTGCATGGATCAGGCAATCCCAAATAAAACCAAGACTCTTTCCACAAAGGGCAAACGTCCAGTCTGGTGGACCCCAGCCATTAACAAACTTTACAATAAGAGGAGAAAGCTATTACATGATAGAACAAAATCCATAAAAGGGAAGTCACCCTGATCATTATTAGTAAAAAAATACGAGCACTCATAAAATCAACTAAGGCCAATTTTGAGAGAAAAATTGCCATGGATTCAAAGGACAATCATAAGGCCTTTTTCAGCTATGTTAGGGACCTGGGTGGAAACTCCCAGATATGCTCAGAATTAGTCCAAAATGATACAAAAATCACTGAACCCACAGACATTGCCAACATACTGGCAGACAGGTTCAGTGCAAACTTCACCCCCCTCACCCCCTAAAGGAGAGATAACTATCCCAGCCGAGTGTAGCCTCCCGGACATCTCAAATGTGCAGGTGAAAGCTGCTCTCTCTAAAGCTAAAAACACAGCATCAATGGGACCGGATGGTGTCCCCGGCTGTGTGCTACATGAGCTAAATGAGGAATTAAACCCGCACATAAGGCAGCTGTTTAATCTCAGCCTTACCACAGGATACGTGCCCAAGGAGTGGCGTACGGCAACTGTGGTCCCACTCCACAAAGGCGGCGCCTCTACAGACCCTGGTAATTACCGTCCCATAAGCTTAACAAGTCTAGTCTGCAAAGCTATGGAGAGGATCATAATGGAGCTCATAAACAAAGATATAGGGGACTTGCAGACATTGGACCCGACCCAGTTTGGCTTTGTCAAGGGAAGATCATGCCTTTTGAACTTGGTCGACTTCTTCGAAACAGTCACCAAGGCCATTGATGAGGGAAAGGCAGTCCATACAGCCTACCTTGACCTTGCAAAGGCTTTCGACACAATACCCCACTCGGGTATTGTAGAAAAACTTACCAGCTTAAATGTAAACCCATATGTCACAAGATGGGTTGCAAACTGGCTTAAGGACAGAACCCACAGGGTTAGAGTTGCTGGAGCTATGTCAGACTCCAAGCCGGTCACAAGTGGTGTCCCACAGGGCTCGGTCCTTGGCCCCCTATTGTTTGGCATCTACTTCTCAGAAGTACAGGCCAACATGGGAGGACTTTGGCTGACAAAGTTTGCAGACGACTGCAAACTGGGCCATAGTGGAAAGTGCATCGGACACGGATATCCTTCAGAAGGGACTCACGGAAACAGATAGCTGGTGCCAGAGCCATGGCCTGAAGTTAAACGCCAAAAAATGTATAGTCATACCCTTTGGGGAAACAAGGTAACCCTAAGCTACCATATAGGTGGCAATCCACTAAGCACAGAAGAGGTTATCAGGGACCTGGGGACCCAGGTTGACAGTGGCCTTTCTTTTGACACTCACGTTGCTAAAGTGGTTAGAAAGGCCTTCTACATTGCCCACCTGATCATGAAGGGATTCACATCCAGATCTAGTGAGGTCATTGTTCCCCTGTACTCTTCACTTATCAGACCAATGATCGAGTACAATGCCCCATTCGGGATGCATCTCACCCGACATCTGCAGCAATTGGAGAGACCCCAAAAGTTCCTCACCAAAAGGATAAAGGGACTCCAAAATCTGTCATATGCTGCCAGATTGAAGAAACTCCAGCTCTATTCAGTCACATACCGTCTGCTCAGAGGTGACATGTGCCTGACATACAAGGCCATGTCCAACCCGGAATTAATGGACATGCTCCACCTCAAAAAATCCAAATCCACCAAAACCACTAGAGCAAGCGACTTAAACCTTAGCATGAATATAAATAGGACGTGCTGGAGGGATAGATTTATCACTCAGAGACTCCCTATGCTGTGGAATAGAATCCCGGTCCATGTGAGGCAGAGCACCTCGCTGACTCTGTTCAAGAGAAATCTAGACCTGTGGATCGGAGATCGTAGGTTTACCCCAGGAATCATCTCTGTGTCACTGCTGGACAGAGGCACAACAAACTAATGGGCACAGTATTTTTTCATATAAGGGGTGGCGTAAGCCACAAAAATTTGGGCTAGGCTTATAAATGCCTTAGGGCAGATAGCCTAGTATAAACCTATGAACCTATGAGAGAAATGGAGGAGAAAACAAATATCAAGAATACAGAATGCATGCAGGATTCTGAAGAAATGTTTCAAGGAAATCTGTTTGATGGCGATGAATCATCAAATGATGGATGTACAATTACAATCCTTCAGTTGGGAGGGTTGCAGGATGATTTACTTAAAGAAATGGTGATGCAGAGTGAGCCAGAAAATGAAGGAGACATTTCCTAGAGGGGACAATATGGAGAAAATACAAAAGGAGGATGCATAGATAATTTTGAAGAACAGTGGTGAGATGGAAAAGAAAACATGCAGAAAAAGCAAAACAGGGCAAAAGGGGAGCAGCAGAAAAGGCAGAAGAAAATGAAAAAATGGAACTACATAGTAAGGATTCAAAGGGCTCCTTTGGGTGTAACAGCATGTGACGTAAGAGCATTTATTCTTATTAACAAAGAGACTTTTTCAATGGAAAATTTTCTTGGGGAAAATGATAAAAACAAAGACTGTAACCCATGGAATCTTTATATATATGTGTATGTGTGTGTGTGTGTGTGTGTGTGTGTGTGTGTGTGTGTGTGTGTGTGTGTGTGTATATACATTTAACAGAAAAAAAAAAAAAAGAAATTTCATGCAGAATTTTGAACAGAGGTGGACAGAGAGAATTTTTAAACTGTAAAAACTGTAAAAACTGTAAAAGGGCATTAGGAGGGTGGCCTAATGGTTAAGGTGTTTGCCTTGCAAACACAAGGTGCAGGGTTTGAGTCTCACAAGGGATAACTAGCTAGGCTTAAAATGGCTCACAAGGGCAGTTAGCCTAGTACTAATCTATGAACCTAATATTGTGCTAAAAATAGAAAGTGAATATATATATAGATATAGATATATATCAAGCATGATAAATCTGGATGGGAATAGGGGTGTTATAAAATACTGGGGGCAACCAAAACATGTTTTTTTTGTGGAAAAGAAGGACATCTGATAAGTAACTGTGATAAAAAATGTTATATCTGTGGGGAACTGGGGCATGATGCAAAAAATGTGAATTGAAATATTATAAATGTAAAAAAATGGGCATTTATGGCTGGATTGCAAAAATGAAAATAACTGCATGGAAAAAAGAGAAAAAAATTAAGAAAGAGAAGAAATTTTAGAAGTAGTAGAAATAGAAGAAAAATAATAAAGAAGACATAGTAGAAGGTTCTGATATAAGTGATGAAGAAGACAAACTGTGAGACAGTAAAAGAAAAAAAAAGAATTCTACTGGTAAAAGACAGAAAAAGAAAATGTAAAGGGATAAGTACAAAAAAAAGAAAGTAAATGGATGAAAAAGTATATATATAGCTAATGATTAGTGTTTGGTATAATGGCAAAAACAATGAGGCAATCCCAAACAAAAGGCAAAAATTAAACCATGTTCCACAACAAGGCAGTCCTTTATTAAAAATCCACAATGCAAAATAAATGCTAAAGGACCTCAGACTAAGTGCTTTCACCTGTTCTTATTCAGGCATCATCAGAGTCATGCAGGTACTAACATTATTCACTTTTAAATAAGAAGTTTGTGCTGACATCATATCCTGTGTGTAATGCTGGTTAACATGAACTAAAATACAAATGTTAAAATGCATATTTAAAACTGCATTGTAAAGAAGCCGAGATAGTATAATGGCTAGAGTCTTGGCTCCACATGCAGACATCCACAGTTCAAGGCCCAGCAGGCGTCCACAGTTCAAGCCCTACATTTGGTATAATGGCTAATATGTTTGACTCACAAACACAAGGTACAGTATTTGATTCTCACCTTTGGGAGGGAAATTGGATAGGTTTGGAGTGGCCTTTTAAGAAATCTAGCCCAGTAGTTAGGTATGAACTTAAGAAACCACAAATCTAAGGAAAAGGGAAAATGAAAAATGTAAAGTGTTTTCTGTAAATCTGAATAGTATTAAGAACACAGTATCAATAACAGGAATTTTGGAGTGGTGTAATACATATGATGTAGATGTAATTATATTAGAAGACACAAGATTTTTAGCAAATGAAGAAAGATTACAAATAGAGAAACGATGGGGAGGAAAAATAATCTGGAATTTGGGAAATAAGATGTTCTGGTATAGTCATATTAACCACTGCAGATTTAAAATTAAAAGAACAAGTATATATAATTATAATATATATGCTTATACTAATTGTAAAGACAGGGAAAGCTTATTTCATCATATTTTAGACTATGTAGTGATAAATATGAATATTGTAATAAAAGGAGACTTTAATTGTGATTTAAGAGGCAAGTGTAAAAAGAAAGGAAATGATATAAGAAAAATGTTAGAAGCTATAAGATGTGGTAAGAGGACAAAAATGCATGGACTTACAAAAGGGGTGTGTATAGAACTGAAATTGGTTATTTTATAGTATCAGAAAGTTCAGTTATATGAGAAGGGGAGGTAGTTGAAACAGGATTTTCTGATCATCTTGCTTCATGACTAGAGATAAAGAAAACAAGGAATATATAAAATATGCAAAGGAATAAATGAGAAAGAATGGAGTGAAGAAGGAAAGAGATTAGTAATATAGTTATGGAAACATCATATTACTATGACTACATTTTATAAAAGAAAAAAATATATTTATAGTGGCAACATGATGTGGGAAAAGTAGAGAAAGAAAAATATAAAATAACATATATAACAATGTCTTGGAATATTTAGAACATAATGATAGAAAGTACTTTGACAAAGAAAACAAATACTATGAAAGAAATCAAGAAAAAGTACAAGAATTGTTATATAAGTCAAGATATTTTTACAAGGAAAAAGAAAAGAAGTATTGAGTTACTCAAGCAGATTAGTAAAGGAAGCTAGTAAAGTAATGAGAAAATAAAAAATGCAAAAGAAGAAACAGAAAGAATTCAGGAAATGATTAGGAATAGTGTAGTACAATATATGCAAGCAATGTTTAAAGAAAATAAGAAGGCATGAAAAAACATGGAAAGTAAAAAGTTAACAGAAAAAGATAATAAAGAGTTGGAAAAGGATATTTCTTTAAATAAGCTAGATAAAGTATTAGGACAAGTAAATATAGATTTGGCTGCAGGACCAGATGGAATAGGGTCTGACATGTATAAAAAGTTAAGGGATTGGCAAAAAAAATTAAAAAAATTAAAGCTCTGAATGAATGGTTAAATGAAGGCTTTATGTATAAAAATTATGTAGTGGAATACTTAAATTTAGATGGAGGAAGGAAAACAGAAGACAATTAAAAACTGGAGAATGATAGTATTGAATGATAATTATAAGATCTTTATGAAAATAATACAAAACTGATTTGAAAGTAAAATGGAAAATATTATGGAAGATATTATATAGTATAAAGGGGAAGGTTTGTCAAGAATTATTAGTGATAGAGAAATTGTGGACGATACTATGAATAGAAAAAAACAAGCAAATATTCATAATAGGAGACCTTAATAAGACATTTGATACAACTAACACAAACTTTTATGGGTAAGAATGAAAGAATATAATACAAGTGACAAAGTTAGGAAATCATGTATGTCAGTGTGGCTCTATATCATTTAATCGAAATACGTATTAATTGAATACATATTCATTGAACACTAATCAGCAAAACTCATTTCAGTGAACCCTGGACTTTTTCCAGGGTTAGGAAGCACTGGGCCATCACCGCAACTTTTCACTTTTCCCCACTGTAGTTTGATCTCAGAGCTGGTATATATAGTTGGGGGATGTGGACGGTGCAGCCCCCCCCCCCCCACTTGGATGGATTTGATTTAGCACAGTGTCTGTTCCAGAGTGCTAGTAAAATAAGATGACTGTTATGGAAAAAGGAGTGATGGTCTAACAGGGATGACAATTTAGTATGGTTGTAAAGGAAATTATGAATATGTGCAAATATATCTGTATATCTATATATGTGTACATTTGTAAATATGTTATAAGTAAGAGTTCTTTTGTATATAAATGAATGACCTCTTACTTTTTTGAAAGGTGCCATAGGATCATTTACATCCACCTGAGCTACCACTATGTCAGACAGATAGGGCCTTGGTTTAATGATGCATCCAAAGAATGACACACTCAGGAGTACAGCAGCCCCCTTATGCTGCACTGCAATGTCAGTAATTAGTTTAACTGGCATGGGAATAGAACCCACAGCCTTCTGTACCAAAGGTGAATTGCACAACTAACACTGCTAGCCAGACAGCAGCAAAGTGAAATGCATTACCGTGGTCATTATTTATACATTCATTTGATCACAATCAGACATCTACAGTGCAGAGAATCATTAATATAGTTGCAATTCATGGATACATCTGTGTTTGTATGTAATGGTGGATCGCTGTCAGTTGCATTGTATTATGCATGTATTTTATCACAATCAGACATCTGATTTATACAGATACCATGATTCCATTTGCCGAATGCACAGAATTTTAGCCATATGTCAGACCATGACTGTTTTTTATTCCACTCATATATCAATGAAGCTTTTCCTATATTTTGTATGTAGTTACTTTTCACATGATTTTAGAGACATGCCTACTTTGACTTTACCTCTCCACCCTGTGAAAGCATATTGTAAGACAACTATGTCTGATATCCCATATATGAACAAACTTGGCTTTTTTGTAATACTGATTAATTAAATCTACTACAGATTCCTGTCTATCTGGGATATTCAGTTTATGACAATAACATAAAATGTGAATTCAAACAAAACAGTTTCTGCAAAAGAAAATCATTTGAACCTGGGAATTTACAGCTGAATATTTTCTTTTCTCTTGGCAAAACTACTGCTTTAAAAATATGGTATGTCACTATGCCTCTCAGCGTAGTCTAAAGTTTTTGTGTATCCAAACTCACAAATTAATAATCCTTTATGAAAGGTGTTTTATATATGCTTTGTTCAGAATGTTCCAATAAAAATCTAGTGTATAACATGTAATCCACATTTTCATAGGAGCAAAAGCAGTCTGTAAAATTACATTTCAACAAGAAATCAAAATACTCTCCATTTTGTCCTCAATGGATAAGAAAGTGTCTTGTAATATCTATGGCCCATTAGATAACACAAAAATAACTTTCCCCATTACTTCATCTTACAGGACAGACAAAAATGTTGATTTGTGGTTTAATACTTATAAATATATATATATATATATATATATATATATATATATATATGTTTACATACTGCATATGCATGTTTCTGAATAACTAATGTATTTTTAAAACAATCAGAAACACAACAACCCACGCAGTGACACTCGCTGGGTCCAATAAAGGCAGATAGTTCACCAGTTAACACTGAATAGAAATAAAAATAAAATAAAATTGAATTGAATTAACCATGTCACAGTAACAAAGCCCTCCTTTTGAGGGCAGGAACTAGTGAAATGCATTTGTTTAAACCTGGTGGAGTACCAGCATATAAATTCAGTTGCCACATCAATTCTTTATACTCAATGGAAGTCTGGGAGACTATGTACACAGTTTTTATCTGTAAATGTTTTAGAATGCAGTGTGTGTATGTTACTCTTGGTGCAGTTTTTTAGACTATGCCTTTAAACGTGAGTGAAGTAAATATTAAATGACTGTCAATTAAACTATTAGAGAGTATAAAAGGGAAGAGCAGTCAAACAGTAGTTATTCTGAAGAAGTTCCCGTGTGAGGAATGAAAGCGCTTAATCTGTGGTTTTGAACCTGTGATTTTGGTGTTTGTACTGGAATAAACTACTTTGTTTTTAACCAGAAGACTACAGTGTGTTAACTGGTGAACTGTCTGCTTTTATTGGACTCAGCAAGTGTTAATGAGTGGGTTGTTGTGTTTCTTAGTGCTTTCGTTGCTCAACCCCCCCCCTTTTTATTTTGAAAACAATGCCAACAATCCTGTGTACAAACAACCTTGTAATTAAATTCTATGTTCAAATCCACAGAAGGGCATACATTTTTGCAAGTTTCTGCATGGTCTCACATACATCATTTAAACATTCCAAAAGTTCACAGTTCACTGTGTATGGCTGGAGTGTGCATGCATGTGTATCTCACATCTAATTAAAAATGCATAGATCTGCAAATATCTTTTACAGAAAACCAAACAGAAAATACACTGATCGTGCAGAAAATGCCTGTCATTAAAACAAAGCAAGACACACTGATACTGAATTACACATTAGCACTAACCATTTTTACCTCACTGTTTATTTTCTATCAAAGAAAAATTACATTTGATATAAAACAACTTCTAAAAGATTGCAAGTCTAAAAATCTGTAAATAGACAAAAAGAAACCAGGCAATTTTAAATATGGAAACATTAACTGCCAGTAAGATGCAACATGCATTACATCTTGGATTTTGAATCATAGCAAAAGCATTTCTGAAAACTCTAAAATTGTCATACTACAAGTCATTCATTTATAGCCAACATCTAGAACTAATTGGCATTCAAACAAAACTGTCATTAAATATTTTTCCATACTGTGTGATTGTGTGAAAACCTGCAAACAATGATTTGTTAATTTGTTACATTAACGATTTTTTAATAAAAACAAATATTAAGAAAGGACATATTTAAATAAAGGTTGCTCCCCATTTAAAATATACATTTCTCTAGATTTAAGCAGCCATTAATGCCTCTGCCAGAAGTCTGAATTTACAGCATATAAAATGTTTCTTGCTCTCTTGTCAAAGATCAACAAGTATGTCTTATACATAACACACAAGCTAAAAGTTGTAGATTTCAGTGCTTATTAGCAATTTGAAGAATAATTATCTTGCGTAACACCTCAAAGTAATGTCAATTTAAAGTAATCTTGTGGTGTCAGAAAACTTAATGGCTTGATTTAGTACAATGTTCAGACTTTTATCAGTCACAGTCAAATGACACAACTTCTCATGAGAACTGATTTTGTTTTTCAGTAAAGAAAATGTTCAGAATTTATGAATACTGATAAAATTGCTGCATAATGTTTGGACTTTACATACCTTCAGAGACGCTGAAAACACAGTAAAGTCATTTCAGCTTTTGTGTGCCTCTCTTCGACAACTACAAACAACAAAGACCATTTGATGACACTGCTTTAAGAGTTTTAACCAGATATTTACCAGTTTGTAGGAAAACACTGTATTGTTGTTGTCTATCTGTTTCACTTGGTAACACCCTGTCTATATGACAGTTAAAAGTTATTTTGTGCATATTTTTCTCTATTAAAAAAAGTTTCTGCCATGTACATATCACAAATTGCTGAAACTGCACTAACCCAGATAGCTGGCATTAATGTCTTCTAACCCTGATAAGTATTAATTTATTAGCTTCTAGTTCATAGATTAGTACTAAGCTAACTGCTTGCCCCATGTAAGAAGCAAACACTGCACCTTGTGTTTGTAAGGTAAACACCTTAACCATTTTACCAAATCCCATTTAAAACCTTTTCAGTCATTGCAGGTATGCAGTCAGAAAAAATAAAGTTTGCCTACAGTCCATGAATTTGGCAGAATAAGAAAATGATGAAGTTGATACACTAACTTCAGTTTTCTTCCTCTGATAAGACAAATACTATCATGTGTTAAAATTAGCTTATCTTCTACAAATTCTCAGCCAAAACTTCCAAAGGTGTATTCGGAAAGGCTAATAAGGAATATGTTGGATCCTTTCCCCTTCCCTATTGCCACAGGTCTCTACCCCTCCACCTGCCATGCTGCTTCATAAATTTTACTGTCAGATGAGATAACATGCTAGGTTGTTTTATGCAAGGCTAACTCTTGCAAGTTTATGTCTTCATACCTTTGTGATATCTACAGGAAATTCACTGGCACATAAAATCATGTTGTAACAATAATTTATGAAGTCCAGAATAGATTAGCAGCTAGTAAGACTACACAAAGGCAATGAAAGAAAGTATTTTTAGCTCAGCTGGTATCTACTGGAATATCCTTTCCAATCATAGTTCATATTCTTAAGCTGACAGCAATATGCAGTCTTCAGTTAGCACAAACTGGCATATTTCCCTTTACACAGCACTTGTTTTATTAAAGGTTGCAAGCACAATGGTAGTCTGTCTAAATACACTCATTTGACAATGTCTTTTGTTCACAATGCGACTTTTACATACAAAATTCAAGTATTATCTCATCT
This sequence comes from Protopterus annectens, assembly GCF_019279795.1. Classification (NCBI taxonomy): domain Eukaryota; kingdom Metazoa; phylum Chordata; order Ceratodontiformes; family Protopteridae; genus Protopterus; species Protopterus annectens. The sequence continues at coordinate 1,808,673,196 of NC_056743.1, read as the reverse complement.
CAGTCTTGAAATAAGCACAGCTATTTCTTTCAGGCTACCTTATTTTCTCACAGAATACACATATATTTCTAGCCTTGCTCAGAAGCAATGCCCAAAATACAGAAATCCAATGCCTAAAATACAGAAATTAATTTGTCACCTATATTTTAGTATTCATTCTGTTAAGACATATGTGGCAGGTCAGTGAAGATGAGTTCATTCAATATCACTGGCAAGATCTACAAATAGGACCCATGAGGCTCCCTCTTGGTCTTACCATACAAATATTGTCAAATAAGGCAAATATTAGTGTTGTACATTTTGTCAAGGCATGTTGCTTCTTTCTGAACAGTTATTGGCTATTATTTGTTCTTTTAATTTATTGCCTCTCATACTGTCAAAAAGTTTGGACAGATGGAAACTGGCCTGTTGCAGATAACACTGCCTATTGGCTGGGTGCTCCTAGGTGGCATATCTGCACATCGTTATGAAGAATGCATAATGTTTTGGTAGCCAAAGCAAATTTAGGTCACACAGTAAGCTACATTCAGTTCAAGGCCTTAATGAAAACTTTTATTGCCTGTGGATTATATGACACACTACCTTTATAACAAGGACTTCTTAATGATAGGGTACCCAATCACATATGTGTGTGTGATATCTCCTCTACTAAGGAAAAAATATCTCTGTACAATAAATTATTTACAATGAATTACACAACTTGATATACTATTGTACTTAGAAAAGCTCAGCACCTCATCTAAGTTTGGCAGATGTTCCCCGATGTGGCCCCAGTAACTATGCTATCATCAGAGAAAACTGCAACATGAAGCACATATTATAAGAAAAATTGTATTTCCCTTTAAAATATAACAGGTGCAGACAGCACTCCAAATCATAAATGGTTGTAAGCAAGTACTCCATTATAAAGATTTTTTGAGTCACGTATTTCATCAATTAATCATTAAAAGCATTTATTTGTATGTTTATTTTACATTTATTAACCAGATAAGTAGCCCAGTCAGTTGACTATTTTCTCTCTCAACCTGGGCTTGAAGGACCAGTACAGTAGAATTTCATATGCTGGTACATTTCAAACTCGATAAAGTTTTCCTGTGCTAAGAGTCTTAGATTAACCTTTTCCTATAAAGAACATTCTGGTATTTAGCTTTCCTTTTGCTTCTTTGTGGAAGGAATGGGTTGATTATGCTTTCCAGATATGGAACAAATGGGATCTGGGGTACTCACCAACTCATGTAAGTGTCTCTAGGTCTAGAAGAGGAATGAATGGATCAATGAGGAAAGGCAAGGGAGCCACTGGGAGTTCAACAGAGCAGGGAAAAAATAGACTTGCCATTACATAGCTGTTCTTTTAAGTAGCCATATCACCAACCATTAACGAGTTGCGACCAGAAAGAAGGCATTACACTTTTTGCTCAAAAAAGAGCCATCTTGGTGGTCCCACAACCCACTAAGCATCAGGCTTTGACTCCAGGTTCTTTCCATTTCCAAAAAAATAACAAAGGACCTGAGGCCTGTATCAATATCCTGTTACCAACTTTACAACTAGAAATATGAGTTGCCAGTCAATATATGAATAAATAATAAAATAAAACATTTCAGAGATAATCTGCAAATCTTTATTCCTGCAAGACCTTAATATCATTTCAGTTTATTTCAGCATTTATCCCTGCATATACCTTTCAAGTGGTGGACTTTGTTGCACTAGGACAAGGGGGCACCTTCATAGCATCCTAGAATCTAAGGAACTTTAGTGGCAACTATTACTAAATCTCTTTTTTTAGAGGATGTACTAGATGGAGGAAAAATCATATGCCAGTATTTGTAGGGAGGGAGGTCATCAGTCATAATCCATAATGTTAGAGTCTGGCTAACTATAAGGGATTGTTCATGAGGTGTATTCAAGTCGTTCCTTAAGTATATTTTGGGAAGCTTTCCAACTAGCTACACTACTTCCCTTAAAATTTTATACACATTTCATCAGGCCCATACAACTGACTACACCACAGATCTCTGATCTGTAATAGTGGAATTAGAAGACTCAAAAATAGAAAAGCAGTAATAGTCAACATTAGTCAAGGTTTTATAAGTCTTCCATCAACTGGGCAACTTATACTTCCTCAAACACATATGCTTAGAGATTTCAGGCCTTCAAAAATACCAAGTCCCTGGACCAGTTAGTCCACATATCAATCAAAGGAGATAAAATTCAGCACTTGGTCCTTACCGATAATGAGTATCTCTGCTCCCCACCTACTGTAACCTCTTTCCTCATCAGATCAGACCACGGTTCAGTCACATTCATGTTAAGAATAAAGCCAGAAGCATCCTCCAATACCTCAGTATTTAAAGACTACACAAAGATTAATCTGCTAAAATTGAATGATGACTTGCCTAAATTCCATACTAAATTCAAAAATAACCCCCTATGGTCGTACCCTAATGTATAGTCTTTATAATAAAAGGAACAATTCATTCAAATAAAAAAATAACTAACTCTCAAGAAGCCACACATGTTCTTGCTAAACTAAATAAGGAACTCTAAAACTAGATAAAACAAAGTCAGATGAGAACTTCTAAGACAGCTGCACACTAAGTAATAGCTTAATTCCAATTCCCCAGTGTGAAAACAGAAACTTAGAAAAGAGAGCCAGTGAATTTGTCTTTTTGCATAAATTTCAATAACTGCTAGTAAGTGCACTGCCTGGAAGTCAGCCAAAAGGAAATTCAGAGAACCTGAAAGAAATCAATCACAAACGTTGAGGACAGAACACTGACTGAGAATAATTCTGCAGCTGTTCAGCAAAACACAATGCAAGCTCCAGCTCTGGTGCAAGACATACTCCTCAGTATGGAGAACATCGATGTCTGCACTGTAACCGAGACCTGGTTCACGGCTCCTGAGAGCACCCCAGCACTACCAGGCTTTACCTCGTATCATACTTTTCGGCCCCAAAACCTGGGCTGAACCACAAAGGGAGGGGGAGTGTCCATATTCATCAAGGATACCCACACCTCTAGGTTACTGGCAACTCATGAAGCATCGGAGACCATCCAGGTGCAGCTAACTGTAGGCAAAACTGCTATACAACTGGTTGCATGTTACAGACCACCCTCCCAATCTCAAGAACCCCACTCAGCCTTCCTGAAGACATTGGAAGATATGAATGTCTCACCAAATACCATCATATTGGGAGACTTCAACTACCCTAACATAGACTGGGTGCACTATTCTAGCCCTAACACCCTAGCCCAAAGGTTCCTGGAATTCATAAACTCCAATGCAATGGAACAGCTAGTCACCTCCCCCACAAGGGGGGGTAATATACTAGACCTGATCATCACAAACATGGGGACAAAATGCTCCACACCGGAATTATTGCCCTCACTGGTGAGATCTGACCACAAACTAATCACCCAGGATATACATTTACCACCTCCACCCCCAGCACAAAAGACTACAGTGAGAAACTTCTCAAAAGCCGACTTTACACTTCTCAAGACTGAGATGGTATCATTTAAGCCCTCAGGGCCAATGGAAACCACATTCCACAATGCTGAATCCTACACAAATGCTTTCTACGGACATCTCCAAGAATGCATGGATCATGCAATCCCAAATAAAACCAAGACCCTCTCCACCAAAGGAAAGCATCCTGTCTGGTGGACCCCAGCCATAAACAAATTGTATAACAAAGAAGGAAGCTACTGCAAGACAGAGCAAAATCCCATAAAGGGAAGGCATCTCTGATCAGCACTAGTAGAAAGCTACGTTCTCTCATAAAAATATCCAAGGCCAACTTTGAGAGAAAAATCACCAAGGACACTAAAGATAACCACAAGGCATTCTTCAGTTATGTTAGAAACCTGGGCGGAAACACTCAGATATGCTCAGAGTTAGTACACAACGACAAAAAATTTACCGAACCCACAGATATTGCCAACATTCTGGCAGACAGGTTCAGTGCAAATTTCTCCCCTCCCTCACCTCCAAAAGGAGAAATACTCATCCTAGCTGAATGTAACCTCCCTGTCATCTCTGATGTCCAGGTAAGAACCGCCCTCAACAAAGCAAAAAACACAGCATCTATGGGACCTGATGGTATCCCCGGCTGATATGTGAACTCCAAGAGGAGCTAAACCCGCATATAAAAATGTTATTTAACCTTAGCCTTACTACAGGATATGTACCTGAACACTGTCGTACAGCAACAGTGGTACCACTCCACAAGGGAGGCTCCACTACAGACCCTGGGAACTACCGCCCCATAAGCTTGACCAGCCTGGTTTGCAAAGCTATGGAAAGAATTATTATGGAACTCATAAACAACGACATTGGGGACCTACAGACACTTGATCTCACCCAGTTTGGCTTTGTAAAAGGCAGATCCTGCCTTTTGAACCTGGTTGACTTTTTCAAAACAGTCACTAGAGCCATTGATGAGGGCAAGGCAGTCCATACAGCCTACCTGGACTTGGCTAAAGCCTTCGACACAATACCCCACTCGGGGATCATAGAAAAGCTAAACAGCTTAAGAGTAAATCCATATGTCACAAGATGGGTTGCAAACTGGCTAAAGAACAGAACCCATAAAGTCAAGATTGCGGGAGCCATGTCAGACTCAAAGCCAGTCACAAGTGGTGTCCCACAGGGCTCTGTCCTGGGATCCCTCTTGTTCGGCATTTACTTCTCAGATGTGAAAGCAAGCATGGGAGGGTTGTGGCTGACAAAGTTTGCAGATGACTGCAAACTAGGCGCCATAGTCGATACACCAGCTGACACATACATCCTACAGAAAGGCCTCACCGAAATGGACAACTGGTGCCGGAATCACGGCCTTAAACTGAATGCCAAGAAATGTATAGTCATCCCCTTTGGGAAAAACAAAATACCCACAAATTATCACATAGACAGTAACCCACTGAGTACCAAAAAAGTAATCAGAGACCTGGGGACCCAAGTTGACAGCGACCTCTCATTTGACACCCACATTGCCAAAGTGGTTAGAAAGACTTTCTACCTTGCTCACCTTATCATGAAGGGGTTCACATCCAGATCAAAGGAGGTCATCGTGCCCCTGTACTCCTCCCTTATCAGGCCCATGATTGAGTACAATGCCCCATTTGGTATGTACCTCACCCGGCACTTACAACAGTTGGAGAGACCCCAGAAGTACCTCACCAAGAGGATCAAGGGTTTCCAACATATGTCATATGCTGCCAGGCTAAAGAAACTCCAGCTCTATTCAGTAGCCTACCACCTGCTCAGAGGTGATCTGTGCCTGATATACAAGGCCATGTCCAACCAGGAATTGATGGACATGCTCCACCTCAAAAAAATCAAAATCCATAAGAACCATGAGAGCCAAAGATTTAAACCTCAGTACAAGCATGAATAGAACATGCTGGAGGGACAGATTCATAACTCAGAGGCTTCCCATACTCTGGAACAAAATCCCAGTCCATGTTAGGCAGAGCCCCTCACTGACTCTCTTCAAGAGAAATCTTGACGAGTGGATGGGAGATCGTAGGTTTACCCCGGGGGTCACCCCTGTATCGCTACTTAACAGAGGCACAGTAAACTAATTTTAATAAGTAAGGGGGTCTTCAATGTGTCACTACTAGATAAAGGCACAGTATTCTAAATTTATTCTATACACCTTAGCACCACTACATGGGGTGGCGAAAGCCACATCTCTAGGGCTAGGCTTGCAAATGCCTCAGGGCAGATAGCCTAGTACTAAACTATGAAACTATGACTTCCTGTAACCTAGAGGAAAAAAATAAGTCAAATGTACTCAGAGCCGATTAAAATATAACCATGACTGAGTATATACACTCAAATAACAAAAGGCTGGAAAAATCAGATGAGGTGATATAACTAAAAAATCAGAGGTCAAAATGAAGAAAAGGCTGGTTGGGTATGAAACTGCTCAAGAAAAGATGTTTCAAAAAATAATAGAGTTAGAGGACAGAGCAAATAGGCAAAACTTGAGATTTTCTGCTGTACCACAGAACCTGGAAGGAACAGACTGTATTCATTTTATGAAAGTACAAATAAGTAACTGGACTGGTATTCCACAACAAAAGTTGTTAACTGAAAGGGCACATCATGTTTATGCTCCAAACATAGCCATGAGAAAGCAACCTAGACCTTTAATAGTAAAGATGCAATCCTACCAGCAGAAACAGTTGATTCTGACGAAACTATGGCAGAAGAACAAAGTACTAAAAGTAGGAGACATTAGTGTGTTTGTGGAAAATAATTGCTCACTGTACACCAGGCATAAGAAGAATAAATGTATTCCAGTAATCAAGGAATATCAAGAAGCAGGCATGAGATTCAAACTGCTGTATCCAGCCATTTTCAGAATACTCTTTCCTGGATAGTCAAATAATTTTTTGATGCAGAACGTGCAGGAAATACAAAAGTTTGTCCAACAAAAAGTGAGTTATCAAACAGAAAGAGATTCTGCTTCTTATTCTACTGGTAATAAAGCCCATGGAGAGGTTGTGTCAGTGAAACCTTTTCCAATGCTTCAAAGGAAAATGTTTGAGAGACAGAAAAAAAAGCATAAGAGTTGACTAGAAGTACCAGGGAGTAAACTGAAATGAAGCAGAGACCGGATTTGAGAGATGGAGATAACAGGAAGAAAACCAGCAACTTAGAAATTGACAAATAAATCTAGGATTATAATGCATTAATTATATTTGTAAAACATGAGAGAACAAGAAAACCTGGAAATATTGGACATCTTTGACTTGGGTCTATATCACATTGTCGAACTTGTGTAAGTTCGAACAATGTAATATTGAACCCAAAAGTCCAAAAGGTGACATTCCTTCCTTTTGAAAACAAGGTATTATTTGAATGACAGTGTCTATGAATGAGTCAGCAGTCCCAAGTACTGTTTTTGTTCACCCATTTATGCTTAGCATCCTCATATCATTTTTGGGGCACAAAGCACCAGAGCAAGAGAAAGATACTAAGGCTTGAAGGACTGTCCTTGCAGTCAGCTCCAGATAGAGAGAATGATGAGATAGTTGATGGAAGTAAAGGGATAGACTTTTTTGTTTGTCCGGGTCAAAAAATCTGTCTTCCAGTCTCTATTCAAAGCTACCACACAAAGAGGGTGAGGAGGGTACTAGACTGGACTTTTTTTTTTTCACATACAGGCCCTAGGCATCTTCTATCACATATTATCAATGATGGAAATGATGAAAAAGCTCTTCTCTTCCTTGAGCCAGAATTAGGCAGTCTAAAAAATAAGGATAGATCTGTATTCCTTTTAGCCTGAAGAAAGCTATCACTGGAGCAAAAGAAAATTCTAGAAAAAACTTGCAGCACCAGCACTTACAATACTGCTTCTGCATCATGCCATAAAAAGACTGAGGATATGACGCCGCGTACGGTCATGGTACCCTCTGGTCCTGGCCGCGCAGTCAAATCACTCTGCGCGATCCTTTATCTTTCGCCTTTTGCGACCAAGGAGCTAATACACTACCCAAGTGTGTTAGATGCAGCAATGTGAGATGACGAACATCTGCACAATAACGAACACACAGAACAGCGATTCTTTTCCCAGGGAAAAAAATTGCTGTTCCCTAACAAAAAAAAAAAAAAAAAACCCATAAAACCTTAAACTAAAACTAAAGTGGGGGGGTGCAAAGCCCCCCCCACACCCCCTACTTAAATATACCAACTCTGAGGTTGCACTACAGTGGAGGAAATAGCAAAGCCCCGAAAATGGCCCACCAATTTTTTTCCCTGGGAAAAAAATCGATGTGCCGTGGCTTTGCTATTTTTGCGTTTCAGACTTTTGGGTTCGATATTACATTGTTCGAACCTATACAGGTTCGATGATGTGATATAGATCCCTTTGACTTTGTTAAACTTGTAGGGGACTCCAAAGCATATGCCCTACTTCATGTCATTAATGTTTAGAAGAACATTTAGGAGGGGAAAGAAGGAAAGAGTTAACTGTAAATAACTGTAAGTGAAACTAAATTTTGTTCTTAACACTAGTATTTTTATATTGCATAACATAACCTGCATGCTATAAAGTAAAGCTTTCTCTGTTATTTTTTTCTGACAAACATCTTTATTAAATTTTCACATATGACATAAGCAATCTTACATTTACGTAAATGAAAAAAAAAACATCATTGAAACAACTGTAGTTGCAAACATTATACATCATTTATAGTCTATCCAGTCATTGTCAGTTAAGCATTATATGGCTCATTCAAATCCTGCCTCTTAAACCTCATTCCTGCTCTGCATATATTGTTCCCACAATTCACATTTTTTCCTATGTAGTTTGCTCCCTCCCTTTTCTAAAGATCCCAATTCCAGTTATTTCTGTTACTATATTCACTGCTTCTAGTAAAGTTGGTCTAGACTTTGATTTCCATTTTCTAGTATATTTTTTGGCAGCCACCATAATTAGAATCAACAAGGCTTTACTTTGTCTAGGCACTTATTTGAACTGTTAATAGCAGCAGTCTGCATTTAAAGTGGAACAGCCTTACAAGACTTCCTGCAAATATATAGAGCTGAGTATATTTCTCTGTATTATTGAGCTAAATTGTTGCTTAGATATCTGTTGTCTTAGTGTTCTGCAAATATACAGATATCAGTATATATTTTTTGAGTTTTATAATTTGCACTCTGATTCCTCACATCTCTGTTGAACCTTTCTTCCCCACCCCCCTACCTGTTCTGGTAGTAGTTTAAATTTGGTGGCTTTTGCAGTGCCCGCCCCACTGTAGATTTGATCTAGGACACTCCCCCAGTCCCATCTCTTTACCGCATTCTACCTAATAAACCCTTTCTGCACTTGTTTTTAGTCCTTTTTAATTTAATTACATTTTTTCAAACTGTGTGTGGACTAATATTGCTACATACTCAAGTGTGCCAGCTTGCACTGCATGTGAATTGTTTTTACTACTGTTTTTGCTACTTTTCTGAAAAAAAAATTGTAAGCCTGTTTCCTACCTTTCCTGTAATTAGTGTTCCAGATACAGATTTGCTGTATCCAGGGCTATTTGTAAGCTTCTGAACCCCCAAGCCTTTCTGTGTTGGAGGGAAGCCTTGTAGCTTATCAGTGGGAGTGGTAAGCACTAGGTAACCTGTCTACCACATAAGGAGTGGTTCTGGCCCAGAATTTGTAGTTATTGGCTGTTTGGGTGGTCTTCCATCTCTCTCAACTTTCTGATTTGAAGGCCTGCATTTGCACTTGTTTCTGTCCTGTAACTCCTGGGTCCATCTCATTTGCTCACTCAAAAAAAAAATTGCTTTTACTGTATTTGTGTTTCTTCCTAATTTATTTTGCTTTTGCGTCATCTTAAAAGTACTCAATTGTATTTATTACTGCTTGGTGTAATTCATTCTAAGCCTTTTAGTTTAAGCACTTGGGCTTCAGACCAGTTGTTTTACATTAGGAAGGTTTGTGGTCTGCACTGTGGTGGCAGGACAGGTAGCTTACATCCTTCTAAGTTGGGAACTGCTGATTGAGGGCTCAGTGTCTGTTATTCTAAAAGTGTATTAATTCTGTTTTAAACACTTGGGCTTCAGGCCAGTTATTTTACATTAAAAGGGTTCGTGGTCTGCACTCTTGTGGGCGGAGAGGCTGGACTCTTCCCTTCTAGCTGGGAATTTCTGGTTAAAGGCTTATAGTGCCTGCATATCTAAACTGCTTTTTACTGAAATTGGTACACCTTGTTTGCTGTAGCATAGACTAGATCCAGGCCTGCTGAATCTAACTTTGTTTGTATACCCTGAGCACTAATCCAGGCATTCTTTAAAGTATTCAATTGTATTTATTACTGCTTGGTAGTAACTTGATTAAAGTGTAGCTATCATTCTAAGTCTTTTGGATTAAGCACTTGGGCTTCAGAGCAGTTGTTTTACATTAGGAAGGTTTGTGTCTTGCACTGTGGTGGCAGGACAGGTAGCTTACACCCTTCTAAGTTGGGAACTGCTGATTGAGGGCTCAGTGTCTGTTATTCTAAAAGTGTATTCATTCTGGTTTAAGCACTTGGGCTTCATGCCAGTTGTTTTACATTAAGAAGGTTTGTGTCTTGCACTGTGGTGGCAGGACAGGTAGCTTACACCCTTCTAAGTTGGGAACTGCTGATTGAGGGCTTAGTGGCTGTTATTCTAAAAGTGTATTAGTTCTTGTTTAAGCACTTGGGCTTCAGGCCAGTTATTTTACATTAAAAGGGTTCGTGGTCTGCACTCTTGTGGGAGGAGAGGCTGGACTCTGCCCTTCTGAGCTGGGAATTTCTGGTTAAAGGCTTATAGTGCCTGCATATTTGAACTGCTTCTTACTGAAATTGGTACACCTTGTTTGTAGGCATTCTTTAAAGTATTCAATTGTATTTATTACTGCTTGATAGTAACTTGATTACAGTGTAGCTATCATTCTAAGTCTTTTGGATTAAGCACTTGGGCTTCAGACCAGTTGTTTTACATTAGGAAGGTTTGTGGCCTGCACTGTGGTGGCAGGACAGGTAGCTTACATCCTTCTAAGTTGTGAACTGCTGATTGAGGGCTCAGTGTCTGTTATTCTAAAAGTGTATTAGTTCTGGTCTAAGCACTTGGGCTTCAGGCCAGTTATTTTACATTAAGAAGGTTCATGGTCTGCACTCTTGTGGGAGGAGAGGCTGGACTCTGCCCTTCTGAGCTGGGAATTTCTGGTTAAAGGCTTATAGTGCCTGCATATTTGAACTGTTTCTTACTGAAATTGGTACACCTTGTTTGCTGTAGCATAGACTAGATCCAGGCATGCTGAATCTAGCTTTATTTGTATGCTGCTTGTTTGTTTGCTTGTTATTTCCCTGAATCGCTAATTCCACCTAAACCCAGCTTTTCAGTGCTTCTGTGGATCCCTAGTGATATCTGCATTGCTTACTGTACTTATTTCCTTGTTTCACTTGAAAGAAACTTACTGTTTGTCGTTTTTGCATTTAAGTTACCTGAAACACATTGCATTTAAGTTACCTGGTACTTGATCACTAAAGCTATTGTATAAGTCAGCACTAAAATATTAAGCATTACACCCTCACAAACTCCCCTCGAGTACCTCATTCCCCATTGGCCCTTTTTTTCAATTATAAAGGAATTCCCAATACTATTCTAGCATGTCCAAAGGTCAGTTGTCAATCTCCTCTCCGGTCCAGCTGGTGAATCTGGGAATCTTGAGGCAATGTTACAACTGCCTCATGTACACAGACAACCCTCTCCTCCTCCCAACAAATTCCAACACATGTGAGAGATGCAACCATATAGCCATACTGGAGGCTAAGCTCCTACATGAACTCCAAGAACAGCTAAACCCAAACATAAAACTACTGTTCAATCTCAGCCATACTACTGGATATGTACCCAAAGAGTGACGTACAGCAACAGTGGTCCCTCTCCACAAAGGTGGTGCCTCAACGGATCCTGGAAACTATCGCCCCATAAGCCTGACTAGCTTTGTCTGCAAAGCTATGGAAAGGATCATCATGGACCTCATAAATAAAGATATTGGGGACCTACAGACACTGGATCCTACCCAGTTTGGCTTTGTTAAGGGCAGATCATGCCTTTTAAACCTGGTTGATTTCTTTGAAACAGTCACCAAGGCCATTGACGAGGGGAAGATGGTCCACACAGCGTACCTGGACCTCGCAAAAGCCTTCGATACAATACCCCACTCGGGCATTATACATAAGCTCACCAGCTTAAATATAAACCCGTATGTCACCAGATGGGTTGCAAACTGGCTCAAGGACAGAACTCACATGGTTAGAATTGCTGGAGCCATGTCAGGCTCCAAACCAGTTACAAGTAGCATCCCACAAGGCTCAGTCCTGGGACCTCTCTTGTTCGGTATATATTTCTTGGAGGTACAGGCCAACACGGAAGGACTGTGGCTGACTAAGTTCGCAGATGACTGCAAACTGGGCACCATAATCGACTCTCCAGCCGACACAAGCATCCTCCAAAAGGGCCTCATAGAAACAGACAACTGGTGCCAGAGCCATGGCCTCAAGCTAAACGCCAAAAAGTGTATAGTCATCCCCTTTGGCAAAAACAAAGTGCCCACAAATTATCCCATAGGTGGTAATCCATTAAGTACAGAAGTAGTAATTAGGGACCTGGGGACCCAAGTTGATAACAATCTCTCATTTGACAACCACGTGGCCAAAGTGGTTAGAAAAACATTTTATATAGCCCACCTAATCATGAAGGGATTCACATCTAGATCAGGGGAGGTCATCGTGCCTCTTTACTCATCCCTCATCAGGCCCATAATTGAGTACAATGCCCCTTTCGGGATGTACCTTACCAGACACCTGCAGCAACTGGAAAGACCCCAAAAGTACCTCACCAAGAGGATCATAAGGCTCAAACAGATGCCATATGCTGCCCGGTTAAAGAAACTCCAGCTCTACTCAGTGGCATACTGCCTGCTCAGAGGCGATCTGTGCCTGACGTATAAAGCCATGTCCAACCTGGAATTAATGGACATGCTGCACCTCAGAAAATCCAAATCCCATCAAGCTACGCGCTTGAGAGACTTGAACCTCAGCACTGAAATAAATAGGACATGCTGGAAGGACAGATTCATATCCCAGAGGCTCCCTTCACTCTGGAATAAAATCCCAGTCCAGGTTAGGCAGAGTCCCTCATTGACTCTCTTCAAGAGGAATCTTGATGAGTGGATGGGAGATCGTAGGTTTACCCCGGGTATCACTTTTGTGTCACTGTTAGACAGAGGCACAGTATACTAACCTCGAAAAAGATCATAGCAAAATTAATTTAAAATGGGTGGCGAAAGCCAAACACACTCTGGCTAGGCTTATAAATGCCCTAGGGCAGGTAGCCTAGTATGAACCTATGAACCTATGTATCATAACTCAAACATCTCCGCAGTCAATCCCATCCACCTACCCAGCATCTCTGACAGAGCAGTCCGCAGGGAATCCCTAAAGTCTGCTCGCTCATTACACTCCCAAAAAATATGTTCCCAGTCACCTCTTTCTTGCCCACATTTGCTATCCACCTGAGGAAAAATTCTTTGGAGTCTACTTGGGGTATAAAATACCTATGTAAACACTTTTAGGCAAAGACACAAAATCTTCTAGACTCTGTTGCATATTTGGAAGATATGCATATATCCTCCCATTGTCTCTTTGTGAATTATTTATCTAATCTCTATTCTCAATTCTTTCTAAGCTTCTCTGATTGATTGTTGTAATTACCATGCAATATTTTATATGCTTTACTAATTATCCCTTTTTTAACAGCAGCTTCCGTTTTAGATTCTATTAAAAACTTTACCAGTGTTGGTCTTTCATTTAGGAGTTCCCTATTTCTTTCTCTTTCCCTATACTCTGATATCAGTTCTTGATAGGGAAGACAATTTCTAACCTGCAGTCCAAATAAATTCTTGACCTCTTCCCATTCTATTACCGTTCCCTTTCTAGTTATTTGCTCCCAATACCTTGGCTCCTTAGTCAGTTTTCTTCAATAAATTCCAGCCCCCTCTTGCCTATTATCTGTATCCCTGACCACAGTCATCCCTATTGGCAAAATCTCTTTACTCCATTCTCATGCTGGTTTCGTTCATAGAAAACTCCCTTCTATTTTATGAATATAATACTCCATATGATTTTTGTTGTTCTTAAGAGTCTGCATCCAAAATCCCAATTTCTCTTTATTTATTGAGCTTTCTCCTTGTATCAGCATCATTCCTTTCCACTTTGAATTATAGTTTTCTGCTTGTGCTATATATAAGAGCCTTAACTGCTTTGCTCTAAAATACCCCTTCAAATTGGGTAATCTTAGTCAGCCTTGTTCTATTGGAAGAATCAGTTTATCCCACTTGACCCTTGCTGTCTTCCCTTCCCAGATAAAATCCTTCAACTCTTTTTAAATTGCTATCCACAGTTTCTCCTCTGGTCGATAACAATATGCCTGACCTGTCTATAAGACTAAAGGGACTAAAAGCATTTTAATGGCTTGTATCTTAGTATCCATATCCATATCCATATCCATATAACAAAGCTTCCAGTTTCTCAATGTTTGTATTACCTTCTGTTTAGTCTCTTCCCTGATATCTTTAGCTGCCACAATAGAGTAATTTCTAATCCATACTCCTAAATACTTCATTTTATCATGTCCCCATAAATATGGATATTGTTGGACCAATTCGTGTGTGGGTACATAATTTACAGCTATTGCCTTTGTTTTAGCTTCATTAATTTTGTATCCTGAGAAGATATGAAATTGTTTTAAAATGTTCCACAATACTGTAATATCCCTTTCTGGTTTTGGCATGTATAAAATAATACCATCTGAAAATAGAGACAGCTTTTCCTGACTGCCGTACCAATTATATCCTTGGATTTCTGGGTCCCTTATTTTCTTTGCCAATGGTTCTAACTATAATGCAAACAACAAAGGGGAAGTCAACAGCCCTGCCTCATTCCTCATTCAACCAGAAATTATCGAATAGGACCCCACCCACTTTAATTTGTGCCTCAAATCCCTCATATATTCATATATTCTACTAATCAACCTTACAATTGTATCAGGGAAAGCAAATGCTTCCATTGCCCTGCTCATGAAGTCACAGTCAACTCTGTCAAATGCTTTCTCTGCATCAAGACCCACCAATAAAAGTGGTATTTTCTTATACTCTGCTTCCCCCTGGATCATCATTCTGTTAATATTGTCAAATGTTTGCCTCCCCTCCACAAAACCACACTGATCCATATCTTTCAATTTTGGTATCACTTTTGCCATTCTTTTAGCCATTACAGACAACACTTTATAATCATCATTAGCATTGAAATGGGACTGAATGAAGCTGGATCCAATGGATCTTTACCCTTTTTAGGTATCACCGTTACCACCACCTTTTTCCAGGATGCTGGTACTTCTCTTCCTCTTAAAATACTGCTAAACAAAACCTTCCAGATCTTTATCATTTTTTTCTCTCCTAACTTTTAAACTTCCACAAGAATACCATCTATTCCTGGAGACTTTCCTGTAGGTTGGTTATGCATAGCCATTTTATCTCATCCCTTCCTAGCTTGTTAGTAATTGAGCCTCATCTACCTCTAACCTTGGCACATTTAATTCTTCCATAAACATTTCCATTTGTACATTTTCTTGAGTTCCATATTTCTCTGCTTTATACTTTCATAGAATTTCTGAAATATTTCTAATACTTCTACACAGCCTCTTGTTATCTTCCTTGTTATAGCTTGGTGACAGACCTTTCCACTTTCTGTTGCCTGAGTTGTTGTGCTAAAAGTTTTTGGGCTCTAGAATTATTATCAAAAAACAGTTGCTTAACTGCAATCTTTCTAAACTCATGCATAATATTGAGGTAATCCCTTATTTTCTGTTTAGCATTCTGCAGTTGCTCCTTTTCTTGTTCTGAGAGATTCCCCCTATTTTGCAATACGTTAACATTTGTCAAGCCCTCTAAATAATTCTTCTTACTGTTTAACCATGTCTCCCTTTCTTTTATTTCCACCCTAGTTTTAAACTCTACTTTAATTTTATCCCACTCCCTAACTATGTTTTCAGAAGAAAATTCTATCTTCTCTAGTAGCTTCTGAATTAATTCCAAAATGCATTCCTTGAATTCCTGTCTTTTCAACTGATAGGTCTCATTTTTATTTCATTACCTTGGATTTTTATTTTAGTTATTATTGGTGCATGATCTGAAATAGTTGTTGGATTTGTTTCAATACCTTCAATTAAATGCACATGTTCCTGTGAGATATAAAATCTATCTAGCCTAGCCCAGTTTTTGTATCTTGGTGAGTAATATGTGAATTCACTCCAAACTCCTAGTACTGAATTCACATCTTCCATGCCAAACATGTTCATAAATGTCTTTAAAAACCCACCCTCCCTTGTTATATTTTCCCTTTTACGCCCCCAGACACATCTTCACTGTTGCAAACCAAATTCCAGTCTCCACCTATAAGTAATATTCCTTGCTGAAAAATTATTTTCTTAAGCTCCATTATAGCAGTTTTAGAGGAGATGTAAATGCATGCCAGTGTAATCCTCTTCCATAGCCATTAGCCCCTTAGTACTACTATCTTCTATTGTCTTTTTCCCCCCTCTTCTATCAGTATTGAAGCTCCTCTTGCAATTAATATAAGTGCTCCTCTTTTCCTTTGCCCCAGATATTCCACTGAATACCCATTCTGAAAACCTTTCTTTAACAAATTCACATGTTCATTTCTTTCCAGGAGTGTCTCCTGTAGCATAGCTATTTGCACTCTACATTTTTTAATATAGTGCACTAGTCTTTCTTTTTTACATTTATCTGTAAGACCATTTAGATTGAAAGACATACAGAAAGCAGCACTTCTTATATAGTTATTATTACCACCTTTTATGTACAATTGCTTTTTGTTAAATATCTAGTTTCAACTTTTATCTCAAATGTATATACTGTTCGGCAGATTGGTCTTTTATACAGTTGTTTCTTGTCATAAACACTTGTGGTTATGCCACATCTTGGATTCCTATTACTAGATCACAGACGCAGTTTGTTGAATGCATCTTGATCAAACTGACAAGAGCGAAAAGGGAAAATAACGAAGTGGCTTTTCAACAAAGTTTTTCCCTGGGAAAGAATTTGCTTGGCCGCTTTCATTACTTTGACATTTTCGGCACTGTTGTGCAATCTCAGAGTTGGCATATTTAAGTGGGGGGTGTAATGTTTTAAAGTATTTTTTTTTTTGGAACAGCGATTTTTTCCCTTGGAAAAAAATGCTGTTCTGAGATTTTGACGTTGTAATCTTTCGCTTACATGGGGTCGATTATTTATTGTTCACTTTTCTAAGTGTGCGATAATATAATATAGACCCCCACATCTTACATAACTTTTTGTTTTTTTGAACGCCCTCAAATAGAACAAGCAACCCCCCACAAAACCCTCCTAAAACCTATTAACTTAATAATAACATACAAAACTATGTACATCTTCAAATATTAAAGTTTTTGCTTCCTAATAAGAACACAAGTTCTAAGTTGATAGTTACACAGACAGGCTACAGTTAACCAAAAAGAAAGGTTAAGCATGCTAAGACACATAGTACAGCCTGTGCTACTTGTAAGTGCTATTTGATTTTGTATGTCTTTATAGCTCTCCCAGTAGAGAAAACACGTAAATGCTTTCAGTAAGCATTTTCTCCAAGCCATTTCTCTTTATCAAATTGTCATCCAGTGGCATGCAAACCAGACACAAACCTGCTACAGGTACCTTTTTTATCAAAACAAAGCCTTACAATATTCAATATTCTTTTTCATTTACATGCTTTGTAATAAACTTGTTACTGGATACCGCCTAGGGTTTTAACCCACTCATTTCCTTATATAAGCATGGGAAAAAGCACACTGATTTTTCTTTTGTCATACTCTCTTAACCAGACCCTTCCTTTCTCTTTCTTCCCCCATCTCCTCCCCTCCTCCTTTTTTCATTGCAGTGCCTACATTTCTTAAATCTGAACAACAAAAAATAGACAAGGGTGAAAAAGAAAAAAAAAACAGTGAGAAAACTTTACTTCAAGTCTAATTGGTTTTGCATTATCTTTAAAGCTGTCACACCTGGGAAAACTCCTGATTGTTTTTAAAGAACATTATGCCCTAGCCAATTTCTCTGTTCTTTTTTTTCCCTCAGCCAATCCCCTTCCACCATACTGTCTCCAGTTTCTCTTTATCAGATTGTCTCCATGGAGACATGAAGACCAGCTGCGGAAATGCTACTTAGTATACATACATGCAATTGCTAAAAAAGCCTCATATTTTTCAATATTTTTTTTCATTTACTTGCTCTCTCTTAAAACAAAGGTCCTTAATCAATCATTTCTCCATGCAAGAATGAAAAAAAGCACATTACATTGAACTTTGTCATGCTTTTTTAACCAGGCTCCCTTTTTTTGTTTTGTTTTTATGATTATTGCATTGCGTATATTTCTCAAAACTGCACAAGAAGAAAAAGAGAAGGGGGAGAAAAAGAAAAACAGCATCTGTTTACAATCCCCATTACACTTAAAATAGCATGTAAAGAAAACAATGCACCACAAATACAGTACTATTAAGAAAAGAAAGTGTTTTCTTTATTTAAGTTTAGCATTCTCCTCTCTCTTCCCCTCCTCAAAGCATTTTTCCAAATATTAATGGCATGAAGTAGGGCATATACTTTAGAGTCCCCCACACATCAAACAAATTTTGAAAAAGTCCAATATTTCAGATTTTCTTGTTCTGTCATATTTCACAAATATAATTACTACATTGTAGTCCCACATTGAGTTATTGATTTTATTACTGTTCTTCTCCGTCACCCAAATCCTGTCTCTGCTTCATTTCCAACATACTTTTGATTCTTAAGTTAACTCTCATGCTCCCTTCCTTCTCTCCATTTTCCACTGAAATACTGGAAAAGGGTTCACAGGTACAGTCAGTCTCTCTGTGGTATTTATTACAAGAAGAACAAGAAGCAGAATTGCCTGTTTCACAGCTCAGTTTTGGTTGGACAAACTTTTGTATTTCCTCCTTAACATGCATTACATCAAAAAATTATTTTGTCCCTCCAGGGAAGAATACCTTGAAGACAGCTGGATACAGCAGTTTGAATCTCACACCTGCATCACCACATTTTCTGAATAGCAGAATGAATTTACTCCACTTTTACCTGGTGTACAATGAGTAATCATTCTCCACAAATACTCCGCTGTTTCCCACAGTTTTGTTAGAAGCAACTCCTTCTGCTGGTAGGATTGCATCCTTACTATTATAGGTCTAGGCTGCTTTCTTATGGTTAGGCTTGGAGCATATACACAATGTGTCCATTCAACTAACAGTTCCTGTTGTGGAATACCAGTCCAGTTGCTTATCTGTGCTTTCATAAAATTAATGCAGTCTGTTCCTTCCAGCTTCTCTGATATAGCTGAAAATCTCAGGTTTTCCCTATGTGCTCAGTCCTCTAATTCTATTATTTTTTTTAAACATCTCTTCCTGAGCAGTCTCATATTCAGCCAGCCTTTTCTTCATTTCGACCTTTGATTTTTGCAGCTTTATCATCTCATCTGAACATTCGTGTAAAGCTTCTTCCATTTTTCCAGTCTTTTGCTGTTTGTGTTGATATACTCCCAGTGTTTTGTTTATTTTAACCAGGTCTGTATGTAGTTGTCTTATATCTTCCTGTAGGTTATTGGAAGTCATGTCTGAAGACTGCATTACATTTTGCTAAACAGCTGCAGAACTCTCCCCAGTCAGTGTTTCTTACTCACTTTTGTAGCTGATTTTTGTCCATGTCTTCTGTGTTTCTTTGTTCTTGGCATCCAGGTAGTGTACTTACTAGACAGTTACTGAAATTCCTGCTAAGTTTCTATTTTCATACTGGAGAGCTAGAAACAAGCTGTTACTTAGTGTGCAGCCATCTTGGAATGCTTTCTCAGTTATTTTTGAGTGTAAAGGGGATACTAAAGTAAACAGGTTCCCCTTTTTTCTTCTTTCTTTATTCCTTGTTCACTTTTAAGAAATGTAGGCACTGCAATGTAAAAAAGAAGAACAGTGTAGTCAAAAGAGCATGATACAAGGCAAATTGATGTGCTTTTTTTACTCTTGCATAGTGGAATGACTGGACTAAGGCCATTGGCTTGCTAGGGGAAGCAAATAAATAAAAAAGAACACTAAATATCATAAAAAGTTTCCCCCTAGCAAATAAATGAGTGCTCCAAGTAGAGGCAACTGCGCATTTTTATTCTCATATCTCTGTGGAGACAATCTGAAAAGGGGCAATAAAAACAAAACACTTGTTTATTTCAATGACTAGGTGATAATGTTTCCTGAAAGCATTCAAGTGTTTTTCTAATATGGGAGGAGAATAAAGATAAAACAAAAACAGACAGCACTTAGCATGGGTAACCTTCCTTATAAATTAATCCAAGTCTGCAACTGTGGCCGTCAGTCTGCACAATTGTTCCTGTTAGGAGGGTTAAATGTCAATATTTTAAGATGCAAGTATTTTTGTGTCTCAGTATTAAGTTAATAGGTTTTAGGGGTGTTCTAGGTGTATGTTTTTTTGAGGGCTTTCACTAGAACAAAAAGTTTTGCAAGATGTGGCAAAGGTTCAAATGGATATGACAAGAAACAACTATATAAAAGATAAGCCTGCCAACATTAGTGTATTTATGTAACACATAAACTGAAACTACACATAAAAGAAAAAAGTATTACAGATAACAGGTGGAAATAATAACATCTAAACATAATGACAGCACTTTCTACATTATCTTTAAATGTAAATGGTTTCAAAGATATGTCACTTGTCCCGGCAGGATAAAACAGATTAACAGTTGTGGGTTTGGTTCAAGCAGCTTTATTATATACAAACACATCAGGATTGAGGCTTAGCAACTTAAACTTAAACAAACTTATAAACAGACAGACTACTGCACATGTTAACACTCTGGCTGTTCTCTAAAAATGGCACTGCTGCCTGCATGTGCTCTCTATTTATATGCACGTGCCCTCACTTTGAAATGCTTCTTAAAGTTAAAACACATGTTCTACATCCTCCCTCTTTGAGAAATAAGTCATACACTGAAAAAGACAACATTCATTGACATGCAATTGTACAGAAATTATCCTTTGACATGCAATTATGCAGAACTAATTATTTGACATACAATCATACATAACTAAATACAAATAAAACAATCCTGTCCAGATTGCTGTGTATTTTACACTAGGTATAGAAATAGGACCTGATCATGTGACATAAAAATTAGAACTGGGTCTAGCAATGGGGACTGTCTTTAATGAATGTTCAACTTCAGGGACATCATCAGGAATGGGAATAGGTACTGAATAGATACTGAGACATGTCCTTCAACAGGAACATCATCAGGGTTTCTCTGAGATCTACAGTCTGTATCACAGGTACGATGCCGTGATATTGATTCAGACACCAGAAGAAGATGCCTGTGATTTCTTCTGTATTCTATACCCTCAGATTCCATTATGTAGGATCTTGGCTTGGTACATGTACCTCTCACTTGACCAATTAGATCAAAACCTTTCACCGTTTGTATCCTCACTATCTCTCCTTCTTTCAATGGATGAAGAAATCTGCTCATTTTATCATAGCTGGACTTCTGAAAGGAATGCTTTTTAAATATTTGGGCTTTGATTGCTCTGTTGATTTTAGAATCAGGCACCAACAAACTGTAACTGATAGGCAAGGCTGTTCTGGCTTGCCTAGATAGAAGTCTCTGAGCAGGTGAGCCAAGTAAGTTGTCATAGGGTATATTTCTGAGATTAAGCAAATTTAAGAAGATATTAGTATTGTCACACTTTGATCTTTCTAGTAATTGCTTTGCACTTTGTACTACATGTTCAGCCAGGCCATTTGACTGTGGGTATTCCGGACTGCTAGTAATATGGATAAAGTCCCACTCTTTTGCAAATTTCTGAAATAACTGACCGTTAAACTGGGCACCATTGTCAGAAATAACTTTGTGTAGACTACCATGCACTGAGAAGTGATGTTTCAACTTAGTAATGACAATACTGGACATTAGGGTAGGCAGCAGATCAATCTCAAACCAGTTCAAATAAGAGTCTACCAACACTAAGTAATTCTGATTGTTCCACCTAATTATGTCAGTGGCTACTATTGACCAAGGTAATTCAGGCATCTGTCTTAGCTGAAGTGGGTCTTTTTGCAAATGCGGTTTAGTACTAATGCATACTGTACAAGATTAAAGTACTTTATCAATGTCATTTGACAGAGAAGGACAAAATATTAGCCCTCTCACCATTCTTTTGGTAGCTTTGTAACCTGGGTGGCCACGATGCAAAATCTGAATGTACTCATGTGTAAGGAAGTAGGAACAATAACTTTAGGACCTTTGACAATTATACCATCTTCCATCAACATCTCATCTCTGTAAGGAAAATAAGGTTGCTCTCCTGTTGGTACACAAGATTGCTTTGATGGCCATCCAACACTGATGAAGTGGTTCAGCTTTTGCAAAACTGGATCAGTCTCTGCATGATCTCTTACCTCATCAAGTCTTGTGGTAGAAAAGTTATGCAACTCCATGACATTGAAATCAAAATTCTCTGCATCAGGTTTTTCTGTGGTATCTCTGGGTGATCTGGATAAGGTATCAGCCAGATAAAGAAGTTTGCCTTTTGTATAGACCATTTTGAAGTTGTACTTTTGTAATCTGAGCATCATTATTTGTAGTCTTGCTGGAGCTGTATGCATAGGCTTCTTTATAATAGTGACTAGAGGTTGATGATCAGTCTTGATCTGGATAGCTTGGCCATAAACATAATCATGGAACTTCGAAGATGTGAACACAATTGCCAAAAGCGCCTCTCAGTTTGAGCATACTGCATCTCAGTTTGGGTAATAGTTCTAGACACACAGGCTACTGGTCTGCCCTCTTGAAAACTAACTGCACCAAGACTGAACTTTGAAGCCTCACAGGAAAGAATTACTGGTTTGTGGACATCATAGTATCTCAATGTGGGTGGACTGGCAAGTTTCTGTTTAAGGTCATCAAATTCTCTCTGGTGTTGTTCCAACCATGACCAGGCAATATTTTTGCATATCAGCTCTCTTAAAGGTGCTGATAATTCACTGAAGTCTGGTATAAACTTGCCCAAATAGTTAACCATACCAAGAAAATGCTGTAAGGATTGGACATTGTCTGGAGCTAGCATCACAAGAATGGCTGTTTGTTTGGAAGGGTCTGATCGTAAGCCTGTACTGGTAAATAAATGACCTACATAAGTAACTTCTGGTAGCCTGAATTTACATTTCTGAGGACTGAGCTTTAAATTCACTTCATGTACTCAGTCCAGAACTTTCCTGAGGTTTCTGTCATGCTCTGCTTCACCATTACCTCCAACTAGTAAATCTACTACTATAGCATATGGATACCCTGAAGAAATTTGCTCCATTGCACGGTGAAAGACTTCACTGGCAGAATTTATTCCAAAAGGTATTCTGAGAAATCTGTATCTACCAAATGAGGTACTTAATGTAGTCTGTAGTGAAGATTTGAGATCAAGCATTACTTGCCAAAATGAACTCTGCATCCAAGACAGAAAAAAAGAGTGGCATTTGGCATTAGGGTAGCATCTTCCTTGACTGTACACATAGGATGATGGGGTCAATGCTTTGTTTAGGTCCCTTGGGTCAATACATATTCTGATTTTATCGGAGCTTTTCTTATGAGCCACTACCATGTAAGATACACATTCAGTTGGTTTTGTGACTGAACAAATCACACCTTGTTGCATAATTTTTTCTAACTAGACCTTGACTTTGTCCTGCATAGCTATTGGAACTTTTCTCACTGGTCTGACCACTGGACTGACCTCTGGGTCTAATTTCATGGAGTACACAACTGGGAAGTTTACCTAACTTGTCTTTGAAAACAGCATATCCTGAGAAAATAGCATTGGTGAAAGGTGGAACTAGAACATGCGCTTACATGATGGACATTTTTGGTAAAAGAAAGCACTTTCATACATAATGACTGCACAGGTCTTCTGACTACATCAGATTGCAAGCTGTAGCTGTTCCCAGCTGAATAGCATGAAAGCGCTATTAAGCCTTCAGTTTGAATCTCTTCACCTCCATAAGCAACAGGCTTCACACAACTGGCCAAATTAAGCTGTTCACTAGCTCTTACTCTAGCAAATGTTTCTGCTGACATAACATTGCACTTTGAGCTAGTGTCTACTGTGAGCTCCGTGGGTTTATCATTGCTCAGAATAGTACAATTTCTTTGCCAGTAAATCTACTGCCTTATCCCTTTCACCAACCACTGATACACCATCTACATAGAAAGTAGAGTTGCAGATTTCTATATGATCACCTTTTGAGTGACTTTTTTTAATAAATGAATTAGGCTTGCTTGATTTACAACTTTTGAAAGTGGTTCCATTTTTTATACTTGTGACATTGCTGACCAAATGCTAAGCACTTCTCTCTTTTAGACTCATGATTGTCACAACAGTTACAAAAGTTAACAGTAAGACTTGACTTGGGATTTGCTGACTCCCCCTTGTGCTGCACTGAGCATGTCCATTTTACTGAGCTAGTCTTGGAACTTGCTGGAAGGGTAAGGGTTCTCCCTGGAAATCCCACAGGGGCTACAACTGACATGTGCTTAGGTCTGTTTCTGTTAGCCATGTGCTGCATGATGTCTACGTTTGCTCTAGAGGCTGCTGAAACCATGCTCTTATCACTTGCAAGCATATTTGTGTGCCTTTCTGTAAGCTCATGTACTTGACAAATCTCTATAACTTTTCCCAACATTAAATCCCTGTCTTGAAGCAAAATCTTTCTCACAGCAGCATTATTAACACCACACACAAGCCTGTCTTTTATCAACTCATCTTTCAAATCAATAAACCTGCACATTTTAGCCTTGTTTCTCAATTCAGTAATATAAGCTGCAAAAGTTTCTCCTGGATTTTCGGTCTCTTGTATAAAATAGGTGCCTCTCCAATGTAACATTTGTCTGGAGGTTACACATTTTTCTAAATGTATGTTTCAAGCACTCAGGGTCCTCCCTTGACTCAGCTTGTACAACAATATGGTGGTTCTCCCCTTCTCCTGCATATACTGCTGTTGCATAGACAAATGAATGCTCTCTTTCAATTGCTTCTGACCCTGCTAAGTTAAACAAAATAAATGCCCTCGTACATGCATCTTTATTAAAAAAAGCTGCCTGTATGAAAATCATATTCCTGCTCAAATATTCTCCAATTCTCTGCAATATTATGATCAAATACAAGTGGACTGGGTCTGCAAAATGCCTCTGCTATATCAACATACAGTAATAAAGACCCTTATGTACAAATATACACATATACATCAGAAACTTATGCCAGACCTTGTAATTATGCCCACTAGTACAGCAGACTCTTCTAAATAACTATACTTTGTGAAATAAGTCTCCGTAGCACAAGAACACTTTGAAATCAATATACTTTGTGAAACCACCCCTTATCAGTGTAAGAAACACTTCAAAATGACTGCACACAGCACAAGAAGCTTCTCCAAATAATTGTACTTTGTGGAATAACTGTACTGTGTGAGAAATACTTTGAAATGACTGCACTCTGAGAATAAAATGTACACAGCACAAGAAACTTTTCAAAATGACTGTATTCTGACTGTACTTTGCAAAATAACTGTACTTTGCACACAGTAAACTCTTCAAAATAATTGTACTGTAATAAAGCACACACTACAAACACTTTGCACACTCTGAAATACTTCAAACAACTCTAGTTATACTTTGAATAGCTTTGGTCAATGCAAACTAGTAGCTCATGTCAAAAAACATGGTCATTTACTAAAAAAAACATGCAGGCACCTTGCATTTTTATACTTATTTTGCCCTTTTATTGTACTCGTTGTGCCCATTTGACCTCTTATCATACTTGTTATACTTTTCTTGTGCTAGTTTTACTTTAAACATGCTCGTTATGCAAATCGGAAGTAACTCTGAACACCCACATAAGTATTTCTGATAATTCTATCAAATATTATGGTTTTGAATATTTCATTTAATCAATAATGCATTTTGTGCCCTTTGTTTGATTAATAATGTGGTTTGTGCCACTCATTTGATTAATAATGCTTTTTGTGCTTTGTGAATGCTTTGTATCATTTTCTTTACAAAATGAATAATTTATGCGAGTCTTGGTTACCTGAAATTAATTTCTGGCCATTTTAATCACCCAACAAGCTCAATGTACCTTCACCATTAACTCTGCATGTCATGGCTTGAAGAAGTTCAGTCTCTATCCTGGTTCTGACACCATGTCACTCGTCCTGTCAGGATAAAACAGGCGAACAATTGTGGGTTTGGTTCAAGCAGCTTTATTATATACAAATATCAGGATTGAGGCTTAGTAACTTAAACTTAAATAAACTTATAAACAGACTGGCTACTGCACTCATACATGTTAACACTGGCTGTTCTCTCAAAATGGCACTGCTGCCTGCATGTGCTCTCTATTTATATGCATGTGCCATCACGTTGAAATGCTTCTTAAAGTTACAACACACGCTCTGTTCTACAAGATATATACAGAAAAGAAAGAGTATTGAAATATATATAAATATGTACAGTGCAAATATCTATTCTACAGGAGAAACATTTGGAAAGAACTGACCACATGAATTTGATATAGAAAGGATCTCAGGATGGTTATTCAGTGAAATAACTGGGACAAAGGAAACAGGAACTACTTATATTAA
Organism: Protopterus annectens; assembly: GCF_019279795.1. Classification (NCBI taxonomy): domain Eukaryota; kingdom Metazoa; phylum Chordata; order Ceratodontiformes; family Protopteridae; genus Protopterus; species Protopterus annectens. The sequence goes on along the minus strand of NC_056743.1, from coordinate 1,808,646,869 downwards.
TTGCAAGAGGAGCTCCAAAAATGATAGAAGAGGGAAAAAAGATAATAATGGTACATTTGTAGTACTAAGGGGCTACTGCGAAAGGAGGAGGATTACACTGGCATGTAATTACATTCCCCTAAAACTGCTATAATTGAGCTTAAGAAAATTCTGGGAGTAATCATCAGCTTTCAGCAGGGAATATTACTTATAGATGGAACTGGAATTTGATTTGCAGCAGTGAAGATATATTTGGGGGGCCCAGAAGGGAAAATATAACAAAAGAGAGTAGATTTTTGAAGAAAGTTATGAAAATATCTGGCATGCAAGATGTGAATGAGTAGGGGGTTCAGAGTGAATTTACACAATAATCCCTAAGGTATAAAAGCTGAATTAGGCAAGACAGAACTCATATTTCACAGGAACATGTGCATTTTATTGAAAGTTTTGATACACTTCCTATAACTATTTCAGAGCATGTACATATAACTAAAAATGCAGGGTTAATGAAATAAAAGCAAGGAACTGGCCCTTTCCCCCATCTATTAAAAAGAGAGAAATTTATGGAATGAGTAGTGGAAATTATTCAGGAGTTATTAGGAAAGATAGAAATTTCTTTTACAAATATAGCCAGGGAGGGGGATAAAATTAAACTGGAGTTTAAAAATAGGGTGGAAATAAAAGAAAGAGAAATATGGTTAAGAAGTAAGAAGAATTATTTAGAGGGACTGACAAATGTTAATGTATTGCAGAATAGGGTGAATCTCACAGAACAAAAAAGCAGCAATTGCAGAATGTTAAACAGAAAATAAGGGATTACCTTGGTAATATGCATGAGTTTAGAAGGAGTGACACTAAGCAACTGTTTTTGATAATAACTCCAGAGCTCAAACCTTTCAGCACAATGACTCAGGCAACAGAAAGTAGAATGGGTTGTTGCCAAGCTTAGAAAGCCTAAAACAAGGAAGATAACCTGAGATCCTGTAGAGATAATATAAATATTTTAGACATTTTATGAAAATCTGTATAAAGTAGAGAACTACAGAAGTCAAGAAAAGGTACAAATGGAAAGGTTTATGGAACAATTACATATGCCAAGATTAGAGGTCAATAAGGCTCAATTACTAACAGTTAGGATAGGAGGAGATGAGATAAAAGTGTTGATATATAATCAATATACAGGGAAGTCCCCAGGAACAGACTGTATTCATGTGAAAGTTTGGAAGCTAGAAGGAAAAAACTGATAACAATATGGAAGGTTTTGTTTAACAGTATTGTAAAAGGAGGAACAGCTCCTTGAAGAAAGCGGTGGTGGCTATAATACCTAAAGATGGTAAAGACCCATCAGATCCAACTTTATAGAGGCCCATTTCAGTTCTAAACCATGATTATAAAGTGATTATGTCTATAATGGCCAAAAGACTGGAAATGGTAATGCCAAAATTGACAGATATGGATCAATGTAGTTTTGTAGAAGAGAGGTAAACATTTGACAACATTAACAGAATAACGATGATCCAAAGGGAAGCATAATCTAAGAAAATACCACTGTTGTTGATTGGTCTTGATGCAGAGAAAGCATTTGACAGAGTAAGCTGGGATTTTAATGAACAGGGCAATGAAAGCATTTGCATTCTCTGATAAAATTATAAGGTTCATTATGAGGATATATGAGATCTGAGCGAAAATAAAAGTGGGAGGGTTCCTCTCTCATAAGTTTTGTTTGAGCAGAGGAACCAGCCAGGGATGCACTCTCTTTCCTTTGTTATTTGTATTATATTTAGAACCATTGGCAAAGAAAATAAGGGACTCAGAAATTCAAGGATATAATTGGTATGGTAGTCAAGAAAAGCTGGCTTTATGTGCAGATGATATTATTTTATACCTGATAAAACCAGAAAAGAACATTTCAGTGTTGTGAAATATTTTGAGACAGTTTCAAGTCTTTTTGAGATCCAAAATTAATGAAGATAAAACAAAGGCAATAGCTGTAAACTATGTATGCACACACAAATTGGTTCAGCAAAACACATATTTATAGGGACATGATAAAATGAACTACTTAGCAGTATGGATTAAAAAGGATTCTGTTGTGGCAGCCTAGGATATGTGGGAAGAGACTAAACAAAAGATAATAAAGAAACTGAGAAATGGGAAGCTCTATTTTATGGATATGGATAGCAAGATACAAGCAGTCAAAATATTTTTAGTCCTTATAGATTTATATACAGGTCAGGCATATTTTTATCTACAGGAGAAGAAGTTGTGGATAGTAATTAAAGGACAATAATGGGATTCTTTTATTAAATGCTCAACTTCTCTGTCCTTTTTCTCCCTATTTACAGTCTATGCTGTGAATAAACAACAATACAGCATTTAAAATATTTTAAGTCAATTGTTTCTGTCCACTAGAACAGTACCTTACTGTACTATGGTGGTTTCATTTTCAAAAAAACTTTTATCCTGCCCTGGAAAATCTTGCAGTCTCCGATTCATTGATGTCATCCAGGCCAATGAATACAGGTAGTTATCTGGCCAATTACCTCCCCAAACTGACATCATCGCGGCCATTCTAAAAACCTACCCATGCTGTAATGTCACAGCTCCCTGGTCCTTCCCCAACCCATACAGAAAGTAAAGACTAGAACAAGGAAACAGTACATGAGTCAAGTCTCATCTCACTGGACTGCCCTGCACTGCCTCTAGGTATCCCATAATGCAGTGCTCAGTAAAAAGAAATACAGACAAGCACTGCATTGTATCCCACAATGCAGTGCTTGTCTTTATATTTTTTTTACAGACAAGCACTGCATTGTGGGATACCTAGAGGCAGACTAAACAATCAGTTTCACTTCAAGATGCTAGACCCCATGTGGTCAGACACAGAAATTATGTATAAAAATATATAAAAAACTGTAAATAGTCCCAGAATGGTGTTAAAATGTAGGAAACACCAAACCATGATAAAATAAACAGGATAGAAGGAGATGAGATAAAAGTGATAATTTAATAAACAGCTGAAGGGTTTTATCAGGGAGAGGAAGACAACAAGAGTCAATTGGGATAACCTGATTCTTCCAATAAAACAATGTGATTTGGGATTATCTGACATGAAGGGATATTTCAGAGCTACACAGTTAAGGCTCCTATACATAGCACAAGCAAAAAGCTATATCTCAAACTGGAAAGGGATGGTGATCAAATGGTGGAAGCTAAAAAAACAAGGAGAGACTGGGATTTTAGATGCAGTTTCTTAAGAAGAATAACAGTAACCATACAGAATATTATATTCAAAAAGTAGCAAAAGTATTCTAAGAAGTAAACCAACATGGGAAAGGAGATTCTGCCGATAGGGATGACTGCAATTAGGGATATAGACAATAGGCAATAAGGGGATAGAATTTATTGGAGAAAACTGGCAAATGGACTACAGTATTAGGAGCAAATAATTAGACAGGGAAAGTTAATAGAATGGGAAGAGGTCAAGAATGTATTTGGACTGCAGGCTAGAAACTGTCTTCCCTATCAAGGCTTGATATCAGAGTATAGGCACAGAGAAAGAAACAGGGGGATCCTTAGTGAAAGACCAGCACTGGTAAAGTTTTAGTGGAATCTAGAACAGAAGTTGCTCTTGAAAAAAGGATAATTAGTAGGGCATATAAAATATTGCATGATAACTATAAGAATAAATCAGAGGAGGTTAGAAAAGATTGAGAAGAGAGATTGGGTAAGCAATTCACAAAGAAACAATGTCTGTCTCCCAAACATAGAACAAAGTCTAGAAGATTTAGGATCTTTGCTTGGAAGCATTTACAGAGTTATTTTATACCCCAAGTAGATTCAAAAGAAATTTTCCTCAGATAGATATCATATATTGGAGGTGTGATAGGGAAGAAAGAGATATTTGGGAACATATTTTTAGGAATGTAATGAGTTGGTAAACTTTAAAAATTCACTGCAGACTATTCTATTAGATATACTAGGTGAGCAAACTGATATAACTAAGGAAATGATTTTTTGAGCTTTGATACAGAATCAAAATTGCCTAGACATAGTAAGGCTTTACTGAGTCTAACTACGGTGGCTGCCAAAAAAAGCAATTAGAAAATGGAAATCAAAGTCTAAACCAACTATTCTAGACATAGTGAATATAGTAACAGATAAAACAACTGGAAAGGGAAAAGGATGGGAACAAATTACATAGAAATAAATGGGGTTTCTGGGAACAATACAAGCAGAATAAAGTTTTTGAGGTGGAGGAAGAATGAGATTTAAAAGAAGGCAGGATTTAATTAAGCTATGTAATATTTGACTGACAGTGACTGGATAGATAAATGACGTATAATGTTTGCAACTAAAATATGTCAATATGGTTTGATTTCATTTCTAGACATGTATGATTGCCTATGTCATAAGTGGTAACTTAATAAAGATGTTTCTTGTTTAAAAATAAATAAAAAAAATACAGCTGAGGTACAAATAGCCACCCGGGTAAAAGATAAGCACAAAGTCTTCTTTATCTTAGAAATCTCAGAAACAATGCTCATCACTGCACACAGCTCAAAATAAATGATATCAATGACATCACATACCCATATCCAGAGGACACACCATATTTACTAGCAGACAAATTCAGCTGTAACTCTCAGATGAAATACTCATATCTACCCCTTTCCTGAAAATTCCCTAGAGCAAGTCCTCAAGGCACTATCATATATCAAGAACACTGTGTCTACTAACAAACCAGGCTGAATACTGGCTAGCCTGAACCATAATTTGTCAGAACCCCCTGAAGAGGCTATTTGACATTAGCCTTATAACAGACTTTGTGCCAAATGCATAGTGGACAGCAACAGTCATTCTCCTGCAGAAAGGTGTGGCCAAAACATATCCAGGTAATTACAGAAAGTACAGTTGTGTACACTTACCATAAATGTAGATGTTCGAGTGTATTCACTGTTGCAGTCATCACATTTGGTTTATCCCTACCAGGATAGCCCTCGGCCAGCCTGAATATCAGAGACTTAGTATTTCTGCATCAGTTGCCATCGCTTGAGGACTGATGTCAAGTTGTCAGTAGTATAAAGTAAGGCAGCCGATGCCATTACATCAGTTTTTCTTGCCCTAACCTGTCAGGAACCCCCAGGTAGGAGGCCAGGCTCTGGTGGAAGAACCCCACCAGTGGAAAATAAATACCAATATCTCCCTTGTAAGGAAAGGAGAACAACAAGGAAAAATGGTAATAAAAGGAGAAATAGAAAAAAGGGGGATGGAAGGAGGGAAACCAGGACTGCAACAGTGAATACACTCGAACATCTAGATTTATGGTAAGTGTACACAACTGTACTATGTTCTTCGTGTTTCACTGCTGCAGTCATCACATTTGGGTTGATTCCCAAAGCTGAGGAAATGGGTGGAGGTAGTCAAGGAAACTAGGGGCTGGCTGGGATGCCCTGCATGACTGCAGAGGCAAACCCTGCCCTGGATTTAGAGAAGAGAGGCAGGTGGTAATGCTTGTTAAAAGTGTGAACAGATGTCCAGGTGGCAGCCTCCAGGATGTCCATGGTGGGGACTCCTCTGAGGAAAGCTGCAGAGGTGGAGGTTGCTCTGGAGTGTGTCCTGACCCCCTTGGAGGGAGGCTCTCCATGCTGTTTGTAGCAGAAATGGATGTGGTGTGCTACCCATTTGGAAATGGTTTGCTTGGAGATGGCTTTGCCTTCTACCCCTGTAGCAAAGCTAATCAGCAATTGATCAGACTTTCTGAAGGATTTAGTCCTGTCTAGATAGAATCTGAGCTGTCTGTGCACATCTAGAGAGTGAAGAATCCTTCCCCCCTTGTTCTGGGGATTAGGAAAAAAGGTGGGCAAATGAATGGATTGGTTGAGAGCCACATTGGAGACCACCTTGGGCATGAAGGATGGGTTAGTTCTGAGGGGTACCTTGTCTGCATGGAAGATGATGAAGGGTTCCACAGCCATGAGTGCTTGCAGCTCAGAGACTCTTCTGGTTGAAGTGATGGCCAGAAGGAATGCGGTCTTCCAGAACAGAAATTTTAGCTCTGCAGAGGAAACTGGTTTGAAAGGGGGCAGGGTGAGCTTTTCCAATACAAAGTTGAGGTCCCAAGCTGGTATTGGTGCCCTTCTGGATGGTTGCTAGCCCCTCTTAGGAACTATTTGACAAAAGGGTGTGAAAAAAGGGGCTGCTCAGTGTGACAATGAGCAGAAATAGCAGAGGCATGAATTTTTATAGAGGAGAAAGAGAGTCCACTGTGTAGTGGGTCAGCTAAGTATTCCAGGATGAGCAGGAGGCTGTGCCACATTGACTCCCTTAGCCTGGATCCAGGTGCAGAACCTTTTCCATTTATCAGCATAAGACATTCTGGTGCTAGAGCATCTGGCCTCATGGATAACATCCAGAACCAGTTTACTGAGGTTGTCAGATTGGTTCAGGGTTAGGGAATAAGCCAAGTTGACAAATTGAGTGTCTGCAATTGGGGATGCATGAATTCCCCTTCCTTCTGGATCAGGAGGTTTGGAATCCGAAGAAGATGCCATGGAGGCAGCAAGGACAGGCTGTGCAGCAAGGGGTAACAGTGTTGCCAGGGCCAGTCTGGAGCTATAATAATAGTCCTTGGTTTTTCCTCCCTTATTTTGAGCAGTACTCTGGGTTTGAGAGGTAGGGGAGGAAAGGCATACACCGATAGACTGACCCAGGGGAAGGACAGGGCATCCACTTTCCAAGCCATGCAGTGATGCTCTGTGGTGCAAAATTTGCTAGGCTGATGGTTGATGTGGGAGGCAAAGAGGTCGACCTTTGGGGTTCTCCATTTCTGATTTATTAGGGTGAAGGTACTTCTGTTGAGTTGCCACTCATGTGGGTCCAGAAGATTTCTGCTTAACTGGTCTGCCAGAGAGTTGAGAGAGCCTGGTAGGAATTATGCTAATAGGTGTAGATGCATGGCAGAGGCTGTGTGCCAAAGGGTCATGGCCAGCTTGCATAGAGGGTAGGAGTGAGTCCCTCCCTGCCTGTTGATGTTGTCTGTTTTGATCAGGAGAGCCCCTGGAGAGAGAAGGGGCTTGAAAGCTATCAAGGTGTGCTGCACAGCCATCATCTCTTTTTGATTGATGTGCAGAGGTATTTGCTGTGGGCTCCATTGGCCCTGTATGCACATCCAAGTGTGCAACCCAAGCATAGTCTGATGCATCTGTGGTGAGGGTTTGGGTCACAGGGGTGGGGAGAAAGGCAGTCCCTTGTTATGGGAGCATGTTGTTGCCCACCAAAGAAAATCTTTTCTGAGGCAAGAAATTATAGGTAGAAGAGTTTCCGGGTTCATATTAGAATGACAAAAAAGCATTTTGTCGAAAGCGTTTTTGTCGACACATGTAGGGCGAACAGGCAAAACAGTGAAGTGGCTGTTCAGCGAATTCTTTCCCTGGGAAAGAAGTCGCTTGACCGCTTCATTGCTTTGCCTGTTCCAGAGTGCAGTGTGGTCCCTTGTCCAGTATAGCTCCTGAGCATGATTGTGCAACAGTTATGGACCTTAGGGTTAGGGTGCAGGTTAAGGTAAGTGCATATGTATAAAAGTGTTTAATGTTTTTTTATTTTGCATTAGATGTATGGTTGAGTTATGTGTGTGTGTGTCTTTAGCTGTTTACTTTTATTTTGTGGGGGTAGGATTAGGGTTAAGGTAAGTGTGTTTGTGTTTGGAACTGTTTATGTAAATGTGCGAGAGTTATTGACCTTAGGGTTAGGGTGCAGGTTAAGGTAAGTGCATATGTTTTAAGATGTTTAATGTTTTTTTTTTTTTTTTGTTAGATGTATGGTTGGGTTACGTGTATGTGTGTATTTAGTTGTTTACTGTTTTTGGGGTGGTATAATTAGGGTTAGGGTATGTGATTTTGAAGTGTTTAATGTTTTTTTTTTGGGGGGGGGTTGGAACAGTGATTTCTTTCCATAGGAAAGAAATCACTGTTCTGTGGTTTCGACATCTTCAGCATTCGCTGAATATGTATTGATGCAACACCATTCACTGTTTTCAGCGTTCAGTGTTATAATGTTATAATATGAACCTGAGTTTCCAGGTCTTGAGAGTGTTGGCACCAAAGTCTCTTTAGGTACCACTGAAGTTTCCTCATATGCAGTCTGGCACATGGAATGAGTAGTATGCAAGATGTCATGAACCCCAGAGCTTGTAGGATCTTCCTTGCAGTTAGCTGGGGTCTGGTGGCTAGTTGTGAGATGTAGGTTGTCAGGAAAATGTGTTTCTCTGGTGTAAGGTATGCCACCTGGGATGCTGTGTCTAGATTTGCTCCCAAGAAGATTATCCTTTGGGTAGGCACCTGCTTGGACTTCTTTTCATTGATTGTGTACCCTAGAGAGGTTAGGAGGGTCTTTACAAAGGCCAGGTGCTTGAGCAGCTTTTCCTGGCTGTCTGCCTGAATAAGACAGTCATCTAAGTATGGGTAAATCTGAAAATTTCTTTGTCTGCAAAAGGCAATGGCCAGATCCAGACATTCTGTGAAAACTTCTGGGAGCAGTAGATAAGCCAAAGGGAAGTGCAGAGAACTGAAAGTGTTGAGATCCTGCCCTAAAGCTCAGATATTTCCTGCATGATTTCATGATAAGAATGTGGAGGTAGGCCTCTTTTAGATCTAGGGTGACTAGCCAAGCATCCCTGGAGAGCATGGGTAGCAGCTGCTGGAGGGTGAGCATTTTGAATTTTGGGATCACCAGGAAGGTGTTTAGAATGGATAGATCAAGGATAGGGTGCCAGGTGCCATATTTTCTGGGTACCAGAAATAGTCTGGAGTAGAAACCTTGGCCTATCTGTTCTGAAGGAACATCCTCTACTGCTCTCATAGATAGCAGGGAAAGGATTTGCTTTTGAGCCTCTGCCCACTGATTTGGAGGTAGATCTAGGAACCCTTTTGGGGTTGGAAAGGTGGGGAAAGAAAATTTGTATCCTTGACACACAATGTTCAGAACCCAGTGGTCCTTGGTAATGGTGGCCCAGGTGCTTAAGTGAAAGGAGAGTTTTCCTCCTAGGGGTAAGTGAAGGTGGGCAGAGGGAGGGGGTGAAGGATGTGAGTCATTGTGAGTTCTTACCATAAGGGGGTGGCTTAGAACTCCTTGGTTTTGAAGTGGAGGTAGTCCACCGCTTAGATCTCTGCATTCCCTGTAGCTGCTGTCGGGGGGGGTCTGTTTCCATGGGGCTTAGGCTGGTCCATTTACTGGAAGCAGGAAAGGACTAGTGTTTGGAGGGACAATGCCTGCTGAACCTAGGGAGCTGGACCTGCAAGAAATCCTTAACTGTTTGCATAGATTTTGCTTTTTCTTCCATCTTTTTTAAGACCTCTTCTGCTTTACTGCCAAATAAGTTACCTTTGTGCAAGGGGGCATCCAACAATTCAGATTTGACATGGTCTGGCAGGGGCTGTTCCTTAAGCCATGCATGCCTTCTAATGACAGATGCAGTGACTGCTCCCCTGCAAGAAGGTTCTAGGGCATCAAAAAGTACAGTTTTGTACCTACCATAAATGTAGATGTTCGAGTGCTAATACAGCTGCAGTCATAACAGATGGGTTCTCCTGCCGTCAGGCGGGTCCTCGGTCGGCTGAATTCCAAAGTCTAGGTCCGGCATCGGTTGTCATCACTTCTTCCCTGACGTCAGTGCGACAGGGGTATAAAAGAACCAGCCGACGCCATTTTCTTCAGTTTTTCTTGCCCCAGATGTCAGGTGCCCCCAGAAGGAAGGCAATACATAAATTTATGTAATAATGCAATGCAGAATAATCAAAATACAGTAGTTGCAAGCAAATACACCATAAATGAATACCCCAATCAGGTTGTATGAGGATGTGTTAACCTATAGGCCTGTCCCAAGAGGGGAAGGAGGGAGGGAAACCTGGACTGCAGCTGTATTAGCACTCGAACATCTACATTTATGGTAGGTACAAAACTGTACTATGTTCATCGTGCATACAGCTGCAGTCATAACAGATGGGTAGAATCCCAAAGCTAAGAAAGGGGTGGTAGGCACTAGGTGGAACTCGGAGGAGCCAGGATGCCCTGCAAGACTGCAGTGGCAAAGCCTGCTTTAGTTTTGGAGTATAATGGTAGGTGGTAGTGCTTGGAGAAGGTATGTACAGAACTCCAAGTGGCTGCTTCCAAAATATCTTTGGTAGGAACTCCTCTGAGGAAGGCTGCAGAGGTAGCTGTGGCCCTTGTGGAGTGAGATCTGATGCCTGTAGGTACAGTTTTGCCATGAAAAGAATAGCAAAAGCGTATGCAGTGGGCTATCCATTTTGAGATTGTCCGTTTTGAAATTGGCTTTCCTTGAGCTCCTACAGCATAGGACACAAAGAGCTGTTCTGATTTTCTAAAAGGCTTTGTTCTGTCCAGATAATAACATAGTTGTCTGTGGATATCCAAGGAGTGTAGTAATCTCTCCCCTTTGTTTTGAGGATTAGGATAGAAGGTAGGTAAGTGTATGGCCTGATTCAAAGCTACCCTGGATACCACTTTAGGCATAAAGGACAGGTTGGTTCGTAAGGAAACTCTGTCCTGATGGAAGATGATGAAAGGCTGCACAGCCATGAGAGCTTGTAGTTCTGAAACTCTACGAGCTGAGGTAATTGCCAGAAGGAAAGCTGTTTTCCAGGACAAATACTGCAAATCTGATGAGGCAGCTGGTTCAAAGGGAGCCAAGGTCAGTTTTTCCAGCATGAAATTGAGATCCCAAGCAGGTATTGGTTGTTTTCTTGGGGGTCTTAGATTCTTAGCCCCTCTGAGGAACTGTCTTAAGAGAGGGTGAGAGAATAAGGGTGGATCAGTGTTGTATTCTGCAGAAATGGCTGAGGCATGGATTTTGATGGAGGAGAATGAAAGTCCACTGCTTAGCAGCTCAGCTAAATACTGTAGTATTTGAGGTAAATTCAGTTTTTCAGGATCCTGGTCCTTTTTCTCATTCCAGACACAAAACCGTTTCCATTTTGCGGAGTAAGCTTTTCTAGTTGATGGCCTTCTGGCCTCCAAAATGACATCCTGCACCTCCTTGGAGAGTAGGGTCTGTTGTGATGCTAAGGAATCTTCCATGCAGCTAGATTGAGTGTTTTTAGCTGGCTGTGAAGAGTTTTGAAGCTGTGCTGAGTCAGAAGAAGAGGCATTAGAGGCAGGGTCCATGGTGGGGAATGCATCAGGCTCCTCAGGATTGGGTACCAGTGTTGTCTTGGCCAGTCCGGAGCAATGAGGATCATCTTTGGTCTGTCTGCTCTGGTTTTCAATAGAACTTTGGGCAGCAGAGGAAGAGGTGGGAAGGCATAAACTGTCATTGATGTCCAACTGAAAGAGAGAGCGTCCACTCTCCAGGCCTTTGGATGGAAAATCCTTGAGCAGAATTTTGTCAATTGGTGATTTTTGTGGGAGGCAAAGAGATCTATGTCTGGCCTTCCCCATGCTTGGATTATTTCTGTAAAAACTTTTGGATGCAACTTCCATTCGTGTGGATCTGTCATATTTCTGCTTAGGTTGTCTGCCAGCATGTTTTCCTTGCCTGGCAAGTACTGTGCTTGTAGTTCGATTTGTAAGTCCATGGCCATGTTCCAAAGTGACATGGCCAGTCTACTTAGGGGGTATGAATGTGTTCCTCCCTGTTTGTTTATGTACCACATAACTGTGGTGTTGTCCATTCTTATCAATGGTTGACCTGGTTGCAGAATGTCCTTGAAAGCTATAATAGCCCCCCAGGCATAGTCCGAGGCGTCTGTTGTGATGACTTGATTGGCTTGAGGCTTGCTGAATGGAAGACCTGTGTTTGTTTGGCATGCTTGAGCCCACCACAGAAATTCCTTTTGCAGACATGGAATTAATGGTATTATTGTTTCCAAACTGTGGCTGTGTTGAGACCATATGTTTTTCAGGTACCATTGAAGTTTCCTCACATGCAGCTCTGCACATGGGATTAGTAAGATGCAAGATGCCATGAATCCCAGAGACTGCAGGATTTTCCTTGCAGTCAGCCTGGTGCAATTTGCTAGTGCTCTGAAGTATTGAGTTAGTTGCCCCTGCTTCTCTGGCGTGAGGTAGGCCATCTGGGTGTTTGTGTCCAAGTTGGCACCCAGGAAAATTATCTTCCGAGAGGGTATTAGCCTTGATTTCTTTTTGTTGACTGTGTATCCCAGAGAGCTCAACAACATTATTACATAAGCCAGATGTTTCAGAAGTCTGCAGTAGGCAATTACTGATGCCAGGCATTTTGTGAATACCTGGGCGCAGTAGATAAGCCAAAGGGCAATGCAGAGAATTGATAATGGGTTGAACCTGCAAGAAATCTGAGGTATCTTCTGCAATTTTGTCTGATTGGGACATGCAGGTATGCCTCCTTGAGGTCCAATGTTACCAGCCAAGACTCCTTGCCCAGCATGGGAAGAAGTTGCTGTAGAGTGAGCATCTTGAATTTTGGTATGAGTAGAAATGTGTTTAGGATGGACAGGTCCAAAATAGGTCTCCAATCTTTTCCCTTCCTTGGTACCAGGAATAGCCAGGAATAAAAACCTTGACCTTGTTCATGCGTAGGTACCTCTTGAATAGCTTTCATGTCTATGAGATCTGTAATTTGCCTTTGTGCCTCTGCCCTTTGATTGTGTGGCAGGTTTGGCATGCCTCTCATTTTTGGAAGGGTGTGAAAATGGAATCTGTAGCCTCTGTTTATAATGTCCAGGATCCATTTGTCTTTTGTGACAATATGCCAATTATTTGAAAATAATGGCAGCTTTCCTCCTAAGGGGGCTGCCATTTGAGTCTTGCTTGGCATGCAAAGAGGAAAGTCATTGGGCTTGCTTTCTGAATGATTGCGAGTTATCCTCACCACCTCTTTGTGTAGGAGCTTGCCATTGTCTGCCTCTAAAGGATCCTTGGGATTGTCCTCTGCCCCTCAGGTGCCTGTATCTGCCTCTTTGGGGTCTGTCCGTGGCTGGAAAGGACCAATTTTTGGAAGGCCAATTTCTACTGAAACGTGGGGGTTGTACCTGTAGAAAATCTTTCACAGTTTGCATTGATTTAGCCTTTTCCTCCATTTTCCTTAATACCTCCTCAGCATTAGCACCAAATAATACATCCTTTTGAAGAGGGGCATCTAGTAATTTAGCTTTGACATGATCAGGCAAGGTTTGTTCCTTGAGCCAGGCATGTCTACGTATGATTGATCCTGTAACAGCAGCTCTACATGAGGCCTCTAGAGCATCAAAACCACATTGTAAGGTATGCTTACCCACTTGTTCTGCATTATGCATCAAATCCTGCAACTCCTTCAAGTCTGGTTGTTCAGGTTGTGACATTTTACTTTTCAATTGTGATAACAAAAACTGCTGGTATTTTAGCATATGGAACTGACAGTTTAAGGCCCTCATGGTTAAGGTAGCCGAGGTATATACCTTTTTCCCCACCTTTCTAAGGATCTGGAATCTCTCTCGGAAGGTAATGGATTTTTAGCAGTGGAGGCCTTAATTCCCTTGGGGCCCTGTGAGATGGTTTCTGGGTCAGCAGCATGGCTTTTGTATAGAAATTGGTGTGAGTCAGGAACCCTGTAGTATCTGTTAGGCTTAACTGGGACTGGAGGCAGAGAGTCCGGTTTAAGGCAGGCCTCCAAGTAGACATCATCTAGGATGTCCAAGACAGGAGGTATAGCCAGAGGCCTGTGCTGAGGTAGTAAGAGAAATTCCCTAAGCCTTTTCTTGGAATCAGAATAATCTTGGCCTTCCCAGTGGAAGTGTTCCCTTAAAGTATGCAGAGTTTCCCCAAATGAGTAATCCTCTGGGGGGGATACAGAAGGAATGGACTCCTCCGCATCAGAGTCTTCAAAAGGGGAGTAAGAATGTTCCTGATCATCAGAGTGCTCTGAAATAATGGAGCCCTGATCAGAGGAGGGGGATTCTTCCTCCACTCTGGGCCTTTTGTCCGGTGGGGGTTGAGAACCCCTGATAAGAGTAATTAAATCCTCAGCCATTTTAAGCATCTGCTTTTTAGGCATGGGGCCTGGAGATGGGCCCTGTGTAGCTTGTCTCTTAGAGTGCATGGCTGCTTTAGACTTAGTGAAAGCCTTGATGGAGAAAGAAGAAGAAGGTCTGAAGACACCTTGAGTGGAGGTAGTCCTGTCCACATTTTGAGGTTCAACGCCAAGAGTGGCTTCGGTATCTGTAGTCGGGGTGTGGGCCGAGGAGCCTGCGACCTCGGGCACAGGAGACACCGCCAATGAAGTGTCGTAGGTAATCAGGGGCTGTGTAGGTGCCTCACTGAGAACCGGACCACGTGTAGTCGGCTTTGGCATGGTGTCGGTAGAGGCCACGGACCTCATGTGTCGGTCCTTATCTTTGCGTTTTTTAGACAAAATTGGAGTCGGAGTATCCGACGACATAATATAGTTAAATGTTTTTCCAAAATAATGCTGGGTGAACTCCGCCCGACGCTTAATGGTGCTTTTGTTAAATGTAGCACAAAAGCGACAGACCGAGATGTTGTGGTCTGGGCCTAAACAAGGTATACAGAGGGAATGGAAATCCTTATGTGGTATTTGCTTCCCACATGAAATACAATTATTAACTTTGTCTGACATCGGTCTGAGGCAAGAAAAGTTTCCCCAACGGGGTACTTAGCTTTCAAGAAGACTTCGGTTTCAAAATTTTTGTAATTTCAGGAGCTGGCCGACCGGCACTTGCGAACTGCTTCTGCTTCGGGCACCGCGCGGCAAGAAAGACTGAAGAAAATGGTGTCGGCTGGTTCTTTTATACCCCTGTCGCACTGACGTCAGGGAAGAAGCGATGACAACCGACGCCGGACCTAGACTTTGAAATTCGGTCGACCGAGGACCCGCCTGACGGCAGGAGAACCCATCTCTTATGACTGCAGCTATATGCACGATGAACATCCTCAGTGCAAGGTGTGTTTAGTTACTTGACTTGGAGAATGCATTAACTCTTGTAAATCTTTAGATTCTGCCCAAGCAGGAAAGGAAGACATTTTTTGTTTAAGGACTTCCAAGGTATGTTGCTGAAATTTCAGCATATGGAACTGACAGTTTAGTGCCCTGACAGCAAGAGTAGCTGAGGTGTATACTTTTTTACCTCATCTGTCCAATGCTCGGGAATCCCTGTCTGAGGGGGTAGATTACTTAGCAGAGGTTGTTTTAATCCCTTTTGGCCCTTGAGAAATGACATCAAGGTCAGCTGTAGGATTTTTAAAAACATATTTGTGAGAGTAAGGGACTCTGTAGTACCTGTCTGGTTTTCTGGTAGTTGGAGGAAGGGCATCAGGAGTCAAACTGGATTCAAGGAAAACATCCTCCACAACATCCAGGACTTGGGGGGGGGGGGTGGCCAAAGGTCTGTGTTGTGGAAGATCTAGGAATTCCCTGAGTCTCTTTTTAGACTGAGGGTAGTCCTGACTCTCCCATTGGAAATGCTCCCTTTAAGTATGCAAGGTTTCTCCAAAGGAAAAATCCTCTGGGGGAGAGGCTGAAAGAATGGAATCCTCTGCATCAGAATCCTCATAAGTGGAGAGGGGTTGCATTTGCGATCATGAAGATCAGGGATCCAGATCCTGAGGTCATTGTTCCCCATCCCTGTACTCTTCACTTATCAGACCAATGATCAATTACAATGTCCCATCGGGATGTATCTCACCCAACATCTGCAGCAATTGAGACCCCAAAAACCAAAAACCAAAAAGGAAAGGACTCCAAATCTGTCATATGATTGAATTTGAGAAACTTCAGCTCTATTCAGTCAGTCAGTCACTCTGCTCAGGTGTGACATGTATGACATACAAACAGACCATGTCAACCCAGAATTAATGGACATGCTCCACCTCAAATCAAAAACCCCAAAAAACCACTAAGCAAGCGACTTAAAACCTTAACCTTGGGATATAAATAGGGGCGTGCTGGAGGATAGATTTATCACTCAGAGACTCTATGCTGTGGAATAAAATCCTGGTCCATGTGAGGCAGAGCACCTCGCTGGCTCTGTTCAAGAGACTGTCACTGACAGAGCACACAGCAACTAATGGGCAGGGCATTTTTTTTTATCATATAAGGGGTGGCGTAAGCCACAAAAATTTGGGCTAGGCTTATAAATGCCTTAGGGCAGATAGCCTAGTATAAACCTATGAACCTATGTCTTCATATTCAGATACATCAGATTCTACTGACTCTTGTTCAGACAAAACTACAAGGGACATATCTCTTTTCCTTTTGGAAGTGGTAGCTTAGCTTCCCATGATCAGCATAATAAGGTCTTCCACCATTTTAAGCATTTGAGACTGAGGCAAGGTAGCAGGTGCCTGAGAGTGGGTCACTGTTTTTTGGGGTGTGGTTCGTACCCTGGGCCTAAGAAACTCGGTCATTTTTGAAAGAACGGTAGTCATGAAAGAAGACATTGGTTTGTGTCGAGATTTCGTAGTGCGAAGGACTTCTTCAGAAGCCAGTGCCTGCTCAGTGGCTCCGGACCCATCCAAGGTAGAGATGACCGCATGATCCTTAGTCGAAGAAGAGTTTTGCGGCATACCAGACTCTGAAAGGGTCTCAGTAGAGGCCTGCAAATCAACAGAAGTGGGCATCAGGGGCTGCAAAAGCGCCTCACTGAGTACTGGAGAACCGACGACTAGCTTAACAGAAGCACTGTCGGTAGGTTTGGACCTGTCTGGTCTGTCTCTGTCTTTATGTTTTTTCTGAAGATCTGCTGTTGGATGGCTTACCAAAGCCATATAGGAATTCGAAGACTGCAAGGGAAAATATCTGGCTACAATAAGGGCCCAACGATGGATAGTTCTGGCATTAAACAAAGCACAAAAGTGACAATGGGGGACATTGTGGTCTGGGCCTAAACAAGTGACACAGTAAGAGTGGAAGTCTCAGTGTGGTATTTGCTTTCCATAGGTGAGACAATTATCAACTTTTTCTGACATCGGTTAGAGCAAGAAAAAAGGATCCCCAATGGGGTACTTAGCTTTAGAAGACTTCAACTTCAATTCGGTAGACAAAAAGTCAGATAGCGGCCAATCGGCACTCGTGCGAACTGCTCCTGCTTCGGGCTCCATGGCAAGAAAGACTGATGTAATGGTGTCATCTGACTTACTTTATACTACTGACGACCTGACGTCAGTCCTCAAGTGACAGCAACCGATGCAGAAATACTAAGTCTCTGGTATTCGGGCCAGCCAAGGGCTACCCTGGCAGGGATAACCCAAATGTGATGACTGCAACAGTGAAACACAAAGAACATCCATAAGCCTACCTAGTCTCACCAGCAAGGCTACAGAAAGGATCATTATTGAACAAATAAATAGGGAGACAGGTGACCTACAGACTCTTGACCCATTCTAGTTCAGATTTTTCAAAGGTAACTCCTGCCTACGTAACCTGGATGACTTCTTCAAAAAAGTCACAGAGACAACAGACAAGGTCAAATCAGTGCACACTGCCTAGTCTCGACCTTGTAAGGGTGTTCAACACCATCCCATACTCAGGCATTACAGACAGTCTCTCCTAGCTAAATGTTAATACCTGTGTAACTCGTTGGATAGCAAATTGTCTCACAAACAGAACACATGAAATATGGAATGGCAGCTCTATCTCTTACAAAAGATCTATTACTGGTGGAGTGACCCATACTCTAGTACTTGGACTGCTTCTCAGTGGCATTTACTTCTCCGAGGCCAATGCTAATGTTAAGGGACTGTGTATGAATAAGTCTGCAAATGACTGCAAAATTGATGTCATCATAAACTCCCCCCAGAGGACACCATGATCCTACAGCTGGGCCTGACTCACACAGTTGGTACCAAAATTATGGACTGAAACTAAATACCAAAAAATGTATAACTGTATCCTTTGACAAACATTACACTCTTTGTAACTACTATACTGACAAAACCCCCTGAAAACTGATTCTGTAGTCAGAGATCTGGGAACATATGTTGAGAAGTAACAGTACTTTGCTCACCATATATCCACTATTGTAAGGAAGTCCTTTTTTATTGCACAACTTATTACTAAGGGCATGGTGTCTAGGTCCAGGGATGTGATCTTTCCACTGTATTCTGAACTCATCAGGCTAATCATAAAGTATAATGCCCACTTTGATATTTACCTGTCCAAATGTTTGACACAACTTGAATGGCCATAACACTTTCGTACTAAGAAAATCAAGAGCCTAAATTTACAGGTTCTCAAAGCCTTGTCCCTCTTCTCAGTGTCCTACTGAAATGCAATCTCTACCTCGCATACAGAGCCTCAACAGGCTTTACCCTGTCAGACCTACTGCATGTGTGCAAGTAAAATGTGAGCATTAACATCCCTCCAATAGCTAAAAATTTATTTTGCTACATAAATAGAATATGTTGGAGGGATGATATGCATCACTGAGAATACCAGCTTCTTCTCCATACAAAGCAAAGTACTTTTCTTATATTATTCAAATGTAATCTAGACGAAGAGATGTGTAACCACAAATTCACCCCTAGTTTAGCATCCTTGTCCCACATGGATAAGGGCAACATGTAAAGATTATGCTTATTTTGGGGTTATTCATACTTACAATAAAATTCATAGGAATGTATGTCTAGGTTTCTAAAGATCCTTACGGATCAACAGCCTAGTAAGTACTTATGAACCTGAACTGTGTGTGTGTGTGTGTGTGTGTGTGTGTGTGTGTCTCTGTTAAATATATCATGTTTAGTCAGTCTTTAAGAGATCACAGTTTATATCTTTTGGCTAAGGACTTCCAAGATGGCTGCATACTGATCAACAAACTGATCAGAGCTCTCACAGTGTAAAAATTGAAACTCGGGGGGGGGGGGGGGCAGTGCAGTTTATCAGTTTGGTAAGGAGGAGTTTCTGGTTAGTAATTACACATCCTGGATTCCATTAAAGAAGAAATTTGGAAAGAAAATAAGAGAACATCAACCTGAAAATATCACAAACTCCAGCTGGGAAAAATCTTCCAGCTATTCAGTAAAAAGCAGTTTTAGTTTCAGCTATTGGACAAAAGACTTGCAGTAATTTATAATTTAAAGGAAAACGTAAATTCACTCAAAAGACTGGAAATAATAGAAGACATTTAAACTAACTATTCAGATAAACTGATAAAACTGAAAATCTCAGAGGGTGAAAAAAGGCTAACTGAGCATTAGGCTTCTCACAAAGAGCTGTTTCAAAACATTGTGGAGTTACAAAGCACAGCATGCAGAGAAAACCAGGGGCTTTCTACTGTACCAGAGAAACTGGAAGAAAAAGACTGTATTCATTTTATGACAATGGAGATAAACAACATGACTGATGTTCCACAGCACAATTTATTAACTGAGAGAAGGCACATTGTGTGCATGCTCCAAAGATGGCTGTGAGAAAGCAGATGAGACCTATATTACTAAAGCTATAACCATACCAGCAGGAGGAGTTATTCCAGACCTGATTGTGGCAGAAGCAAAAAGTAGTAAACATTGAAAACAACAGGATGTTTATAGAACACAGCTATTCACTGTGCACCAGACAGAAAAGCATATTTATCCCAATAATCAGGGAATATTAAGAGGCAGGTGAGATTCAAGTTGTTGTATTCAGTTTTCTTCAGAATATTTTTCCCTGCAATTTTAAAGAAATTTTTTGAATGCAGAGAATGCTAAGTAGGAAAATAAGCTTAGCCAGCAATCAGAAATGAACTCTGTTTCTCATTCTTTTGGTGATAACAATGTTCATAAAGGGACTTTGCCAGAGACACCTTTTTCATTGTTCTAAAATGAAATGGAAAATGCTTGAATGACACAAAAAAGCATAGAAATTAAAAAGAATCAACTGTACTTTGAACTTGATCCAGAGACTGGTGCTGGGAGATAGAGGATCAGGAAGAATAGCAACATTAGTGAATAAATGGAAACTATAAAGCATCGATCCCATTAGATATATGGAAAGACATGTGAAGTGTGGCTTTGCAAAAAAAGTGGCTGAGACAGACCAGAATTTGGTTGACTGTGTTAAACAGATGTGTGAATTGTAAAGCATGTGCCACATTTCAAGTAATTAACATTTAGAAGGACACCGAAGGTAAAAAAAAAGAAGAAATACATTTTTGTTATTACTAATATATGTACACACATTTCATTATGTAAATTCCATGTTATATTGTAAAGAAGTTTTGCATTGTGTGCAGTTAAGGTTATTTTAAATGTGTGGTAGAGGGAGTCTTATCAGTGACTAATGTATATAATAAATATATTAAAGCACAAGGTACACTTTCATAATTATATGGTATCCAGGCTTTACACTGAAGCAAGGTAAGAAAGGCTGGATAGAAGCAAGTTCAAGTTATATAATATTATGATCTTGGGCTACTGGAGTTGGGGATGTAAAAGTGAATTAAAATAACATATTTCTGTACAGAGGTGGATATCTAGATTAATGTGCTTGATAGGAGTTAACAGTTATGGCTAATAGACATAACACAATCAAAAAGCTATAATTCAAAGTGGAAAGGGATGATGATGAAGCAGGGGATAAATTCAAGAAATAAAGAGAGTGGGATTTTGGATGCAGATCAAGGAGAATAGTAACAGCTAAAATGAATCATGGCACAACTGTTGTCCAACAAGATGTACACCAAATCACTTAAATATCAAAACAAAGATTTTAATGCATAAAAGTAAATTAAACACTGTTGTCCCACAAAATAAGGACTTCATCAGAACTTCTTAAAAGAACTGACGTTTTTGATGAAAGGGAAAATGATTACTTGACTGTTTGCATCAATTCACTCTCAGTTGATTGGTTTAGAGTTGGCACATGCTTGTTCTTTATTATCTAAATCTGATCAATTGTTCTTTAGGAAGTTCTAAAGAAGTCCTTATTTTGTGGGATGAAAGCACTTAACTTATGTGCTGTGCCTTGATTCATTTTTATTAGTTTTTCATTGCAGCATTTTCTTCTCTTTGGTTTTGTTATTTTGAGAATAACAACAGTCATAAAGACTATTACATTCAAAAAGTATCAGAAACTTTTCTAAGAACAAAGCTAACATGAGAATGGAGAGAGGAGATTCTGTTGATAGGGATGACTGCAATTAGGGTAGCAGAACAGGTAAGAGGGTGCTGGAATTTACTGGGGAAAACTGGCAAAGGAACAAAGCTATTGGGGAAAAATAACTAGAGATGGAAAAGTAATAGAATGGGAAGAAGCCAAGAAGACATTTAGACTGTAGGCTAGAGACTGCTTTCCCTATCAGGGACCTATACAGTATAGGCAAACAGAAAGGGAAAGGGGAATCCTAAGTGAAAGACCTGCCCTAACAGAGTTTTAATTTATTCATTTATTTAACATTTGTTAACTGGGAAAGTCTGACTTGGAACAAAGCCAATTTTCAGCAGAGGCCTGGGGAGAAACACTCCAGATGCATGTCTTTGAATGTGGGAGAAAACCGGAGCACCAGGAAGAAACCCACATGAATGTAGGGAGGACATGCAGACTCTGCACAGAAGGCACTCCAGCCAAGAATTGAACTGGAGAACCTCTTTCTACCACTGCACCACTGTACCATTTTTAGTTGAATCTAGAACAAAAGCTGATGTTAAAAAAGGAACATCTAGCAGGGCATAGAAAATATTGCATAAAAAAATACAGGAATCAATCACAGGAGGTTAGAAAAGATAGAAAACACAGATTAGATAAGCAATGCATAAATAAACAATAGGAGGACATGTGCATAGCTCCAGAATATACAACAAAGTCTAGGAGATTTAGGATCTTTGCTTGGAAGTATTTACATAGGTATTTTTATACCTCAAGCAGACTCCAAAGAATTTTTCCACAGGTAGACGGCAAATGCTGGAGGTGTGATGGAGAAGAAGTAATGGGGGAACATATGTTTGGGGAGTGTAATGAGGTAGCAGACTTTAAAAATTCCCTACAAAGTACTTTGTCGGAAATAATGGATGAGCAAATGTGTGTAACTAAGGAAATTACTTTTTTGAGCTAGGATACAGGATCTGAATTGCCTAGTCATAATGAGGCCTTGTTAAGTTTAAGTCTGCTGGCTGGCAAAAAAGCAATCACTAGAAAATGGAAATCAAAATTTCCCTCGGTGGTGCAGTGGTAGCATTGTCGCCTCTAGCCAAGAGGTTCTCCCATTCGATTCTCGGATGGAGCGCCTTCTGTGTGGAGTCTGCATGTCCTCCCCATGGTCGAGTAGCGTTCGAAAGACATGCTTGAATGGGCATGCCTTCATTGAAGGTTGGGCGTCAGGCTGGCACCTCTGCACCATAAAAATCAACTGCCAATCATTAGAGGACCAGAGGTCCGCTGTGGCGACCCCTAACTGGGAAAAGCCAAAAGAAGAAGAACAGAAAATGGAAATCAAAGTCTAAATCAACCGCATTTAAAGTACTGAGTATTGTAACAGAGATAAAAGAACTGGGATCTTTAGAAAAGGGTAGGAGCAAATTAAATAGAAAAAATGGAAACTGAGGGAACAATGCAGCGAATAATGTCTTGGAAGAGTGAGGTTTATGAGAAGCCTGGAACTGAATAAATTTATGTCATTTTTGATTGATGATAATTATACAAAAATAATATTTGTGATGTATAACATTGCAACTGGGAATATGTTAATATGTTTTTTTTTATATAAATATGTTTGTCTGCATCTTAAGTGATATTTCAATAAAGGCATTTAAAAATCACTTTGGTTTGAGTTATAGACAGGTTTGATAAACAAATAGCCATGGAAATACAAGGAAATTATGAAAGGCTTACAAAATGGTACTTCTTTCCCACATTTGGAAAGTGACAAACTGTTCTGTTTTCTTTATTTCCAGATGCCTTTAATTTATGAGAAAGAGTCTACAGATGCAAACAATCATGAAAGGGCTAAATAGTGTGTTCAATGTAAAATTTGCAAAGATTCTTTCGTGCATATGCAAAGCCAATAGCTATTTTCCCTATAACTAACTTGGAGATCAGAAGTATGCAAATACAAGCAATTTACCATGAACAGTTTGAACATCTTCTGCTGAGTGAATAGTACAAGGCACAATATAATTAACATTTAAAAGAACACTGGCAAACATTTCAGTGAAAAATAAACTTTAAAGCTGTGGGAAGTGAAAAAGTTATACAAGTAGATGCCTTCCCAGCAAGCTTAGTTCTTTAATGTATTTAATATAAAAGTGCACAATTTAGTTTATATAGTTAAATGAAACCCTTTCATTTTTTTTTCTTAGGGCTAAAAGTTATTTATTATTAAAAGTATGCAAGCTGTTTTTCACATCAGGGAGGGGAGCAGAGATAAAAAAATAACAGACAGCAATTAGTTTAAGTCGGAACATATGTTGTAGCATCCATGTTAAAACAGGTAAGTTTAATTTTAGATTAGGTAATGCCTGTGGGTGTGGCCATTGATTGGAGGCAACTTCTATCTGGAGGGGAAAATTTTTATTTGCAGCAAATATACATAGTTGGTGGATGGGAGTTCTAAACATTTATTTAGATTTTTTTTAAGTGTTTTCATTGAAGCAAAAGTCTTGGAAAATGACACAAGTTCAATTGATATTAAGAAGCAATTACATAAGAGACCCAGCCTGCCAAACATTAATGTGTGCACATAAGCTAAAATGTGGAAATATACATTCAAAAGAACTGTCATGTGTAATACATGGCAGTAATAGCTTTCTATCATAATATATACTCTGTCCATATTATCATGGAATGTAAACAGCCTTACAAGTACAAACAAAAAGCACATATCACTGAATTAAATTAAGTGCATGACACAAATAGGAATGCTACAAGAGATGCATTTGGCTAGATATGATCATGCAAATTTGACAAAGAAAGGATTTTAGTGTGGATATTCAACAGAATATCACAAAGGAAAAGAGGAATAGTAATTTTGAGTGGTAGAGGGGCAGCAATAGTGATAAATGAGGGGAGAATACAATAATGGTAGATTCCTGGTAGTAAGATGGTTATTGGCAAGAGAGAAGGGTTACACTGTCATATAAATATTGTACGTATGGAAACTTTAATTGTGTCAAGGTTAGAAGATGCCAATGCTCAACAATTAATAGTCAAGATGGGACAAGATCAGAAAGTACAGTTGCATAAGACCTTACCATAACAATAGATGTCCTATTTCTCACTGTTGCAGTATTCTTTGTAGATGGGATATTCTGTTGAGGATAGCTGAATATCTGAACAACATAATACATCTTTATCTCTTTCTAGGTCCAAGGCATAAGGTACATAAGAGTTGTATGAGCACCTAATCATTATCATTATCAGTCTCCTTTTGCCCATTTGTTATATGGGGCTGGGGTGTTGTGTCAACTGTTGTCATCTCTGTCTATACAATGCCACTCTCCTACCTTCTTTGACACTAATGCCCGATTGTTGCAGGTCTTCTCTCACACAATCCGTCCACCTCTTTGCTGGAAACTCTTGTTTCCTCTTGCCTTCTTCCTGTCTGTCCCAAATTTTCTTCACCAGAATGTCTTCTGCTTTTTTGCACATATGGCCAAACCACTGTAATCTATATAATTGGAGCTACTTTGGCTTCTGCTCTTATGTCCTCATTTCAGTGACTCTGATGCCTCTTATGCTTTGCTATTGCAACTCCTTTCTTAGCCTGTTAGCCAGCTATTATTCCTTCCTAGCCTGGTCTATCTTTTTAACTCCCACTTTTTCCTGTACTCCTCCTTTCTTTTGATGACGTCCTGGACTTCCGCATTCCACCATCAGCCTTTCTTATGTACTTTATTTCCATATCTGGCTCAGCTGCATATCTGTTCTGTAGTCCTCAAACATGATGTTCTGAGGCACTGCCACACATTCAATTCCACCTATTTAATTTTCTTCTCGATGTGCTAGAGCCTTGACTAATTTCTTGAAATGTTGTGCTTTCTCTCTGGTCAACTTCCAAGTCTTCAGCCTGGTCTCTGTTGACCTTAGAGCATTCTCTGACCATTGTTTTCAGCTGATTGTGGCAACCAGTGGATTAAGCTGCAGGCTGACTGTTTCACTGGGGATGACTTTGTGGTTACTGATTCTTCCCAGAATGACGTTGCGATTGCTGATTCTACCCAAGTGTCCTTTCCTTACTAGAAGGAAATCTACTGGAGTTGCATGTTGGCCACTTTTGTATGGGATCTTGTCACTCATTCTCTTTCTGAACCATGTGTTTGCTACCATCAAGCCATTTGCCAGATGTAAGTCTAGTGTAGATCAACATACAACTGTATATGCTATATCTTTAAGAAGCAAGCGAGGCTGTATGTGCACGTATAAATTCCAGATAAGTGCAATCCCTAGTGCCATTTTGAAGGAGCAGCCAGAGAGAGAGCATGCATGATCGCAGTTGTTAGTTTGTATATACGTTACTTAAGTCAAAGTCAGTAAGCCTTTATAGTGATGTGTTTGTATAAAATAAAGCTTCTTAAACAGGACCCATGGAGACTTTTCTATTGTGTCCAAGGTAGGAGAGCAACATGGTGTCAGAACCGGGATTGAAGACAGAAGAACATTCGGAGCCATGAGGTACAAAGATGACAGTGAAGGTAAAACTGAAGGAAAAGAGCACAAACAGAGCCAGAAAGAATCTAATGTAATGAGAAATAACACAATTTATTTGATACGAAAGACAAAAAAGGGGCATTACAAGGGTACAAACTGCATTATCAAGCAAGCAGAAAGCAAGAAAAGTGCTTAAAACAAAAGTATTTAATGAAGTGATTAACAGTAAAGCAAATGTTTAAAGTGAAATTAGTGTGTTTAAGGCAAAACTGGGTATGTTTAGAGTAAAACGAGCACAAGAAAAGTACATTGGGTGTGAAAAGGGCTTAAATGAGCAAAACGAATATAATAAGAAAAACAAAAAAAGGGGCATATTAAGCAAAAATAAAGCAAGGTGACTGCATGTGTTTTGGCAAAGTGCTATGTTTTGGTATAGCTATAACTTTGTATTATTGTATCAAGAGCATAACTAAAGTTATTCAAAGTATCTCAAAGTGTGTAAAAGTGTTTACAGTGTGTGCTTATTACTGTGCATGTATTTCAAAGAGTTTATTGTGTGCAAAGTGCAACTATTTCATGAAATACAGTCAAAGTATAGCCATTTCAAAGAGTTTCTTGTGCTGGGTGTGTCTATTATCAAAGTGCCACCATTACAGAGTGTTTCTTGTACTGTAAAGAGTTGCCTAGCAAGGTACCACCATTTTGGGGACATTTCAGTGTGCTGTATGCAGTTATTCACAAAGTGTAATTTCTTTGAAAAGTTATTGAGTTTTGGGCAACAGATGTTTGATTTATTCGCATTGTGCAGTTATATGACATGTTTCTTACACTGATAAGAGGTGCTTTCTTGCAAAAGATAACATTACAAGAGTATTACAGTGTTTGTGAGTTAATGAGTCGCATCATAAAGTTATCGAATGTTTCTTAAAATTATGGTAAATGACTTTAGCAAATGATGATAAATGACTTTAGCATTTTAGCCTTTCCAACAATATTACAAAAGTACCAAAGCACCTGAGAAGTTTATTTCTTAAAGTCCAGTTATTCAATGGTACTACAAGTTTGTTAATTTGCATAATTCTGAAAAGTCCAAAAGGTATAAGTTCAGAGCACAAAGGCATTGGACAAATACTGGCATTAGTTTCTGGCATATGTGCATATGTGTATGTTTGTACTCATTTGAAAAACCCTTTGCTGGTATATGTTAATATGGCAGACAGATTTTGAGAGCCATACCACTTATATTTTATCAGAATATTGCAGAGAATTGGAGAATTTGAGCAAGAGTACGATATTTTATACAAGCAGCTGATGCAGATAGAGATGCATGCACCAAGGCATTCACTTTGCTAAACTTAGCTGGGTCAGAGGCTGTTGAAAGAGAGCGTCCATTTGTGTATGCACCTGCAGTATATGAAGGAAAAAGCTGAAAAACATCATATTCTTGTACAGGATGAATCAAGTGAAGAACCCCCCCCCACCAAGTGTTTGAAGTGCAAATTCAGAGAAATGTGTAATCCCTAGACAAATATTAGAGAGGCATTTGTTTTACACAAGAGATCAGAAACCAGGGGAAACATTTGCAGCTTATATAATTGACTTGAGAAACAGAGCTAAAATGTATCAGTCTGGTACAGTATTAATAGTGCTGCTGTGAGAAAGATTTTACTTTGTGACAGTGATTTAACATTGAGTAAAGCCATACAGATTTGTTAAATCCATGAGGTGACAGAAAAACACACAAGTATGCTTGCAAGTGACAAAAGAATGGTTTCAGTTGGCTCCAGAGCAAATGTAGATAATATGCAACACGTGGCAAACAAGAGCAGGCATAAGCACTTGGCCGCTACAGGGTTTCCAAAGAAGGGATGTGGCTTTCTTGAAAATTCTAAAAAAGGAGCTTGCATCAGCTCAGTGCAGTACAAGCATGACTCAGCAAAACCCAAATCTAGCTTTATTGTCAACTGTCTCAATTGTGGTGCGAATCATGAGTCTAAAAGACAGAAGTGCTTAGCATTTGGTCAGCAATGCCACCAAGTGTAAAAAAATGGGAGCATTTCCAAAAGTTCTGCAAATCAAGTAAGCCTCACATAGATGGAAAGAAAGGTTGCACAAAAACGCAAGTTGATCCAGTAAAGCCAAAGCAGTTGGATTTCTATGTAAATGGTGTATCAGTGCTTGGTGAAAGAGTTGATGCAGTAAACTTATTAACAAGAAGTGAACTGTTTTGTACTGTCTGGATTAATGGAAAATCTAAGAGCTCAATGCAGACACTGGTTCAAAGTGTAATGTCATATCATCAGACACATTTCTAGAGGGAGAGCTAATGAACAACTCAATGTAACCAGTAGAGCGAAACTTGTTGCTTATGGAGGTGAAGAAATTCAAACTGAAGGTTCGGTGATGCTTTCATGTTATTTGGCTCAGAACTGTTACAACGTGTTATTCTATGTAGTCAGAAGACCAGTGGAACCTTTATTGGGTCTCAAAGATATTCTCTTGCTAAAGAAGTTCATCATGTAAGTGCATTTCCGAGTTCTAATTTCTCTGAAGCCATTTTCTCAGAGTATGCTGATGTTCTTAATGACAAGTTAGGCAAACTTCCAGTTGTGTATTCCATGATGTTAGACCCAGAAGTCACCCAAGTAGTCAGACCAGCAATAAGAGTTCCAATAGCTATGGAAGATAAAGTTAAGGCTCAGTTGGATAAAATGGTGCAGCAAAGTGTGATTTGTCCAGTCACAGAACCAACTGAATGGGTGTTGTCCATGGTAGCTACTCATAAAAAAGGCTCAGATGAAATCAGAATATGCATTGACCCAAGACATCTGAACAAGGCATTAAAGAGACTGTATCATCCAATGTGCACAGTCGAAGAAGTTGCAGCTCTAATGCTGAATGGCACTGTATTTTCTGTTTTGGAAGCAAAGAGTTTGTTTTGGCAAGTGATGCTGAATCGCAGATCCTCATTTCTAACTACTTTTGGTACTCCATTTGGCAGATACAGATTTCTACGAATGCCGTTCAGAATAAATTCTGCAAGTGAATTCTTTCAGCGTGCAATGGAGCAAATTTTTTTGGGTTATCCTTATGACATAATAGTAGACAATCTATTGATTGGAGGCAGTGGTGGAGCAGAGCATAACAGAAACCTCTTGAAAGTTCTAGACAGAGCACATGAAGTAAACTTGAAGCTCAATCCTCTGAAGTGCAAATTCGGGCTTCCAGAAGTTATGTACATGTAAGACATTTGCTTGCAAGTATAGGCTTGAGACCAGACCCAACTAAACAAACAGCTATTCTTGAAATGTCAGCATCAAAAGGCAAATTGCTTTATCTGGCTGATACCTTATCTAGATTACCCAGAAATATGCAGAACAGCTTGATGCAGAGAAGTTTGACTTTGATGTGATGTCAGTGCATAATTTTTCCATCACTAGACTTGATGAGTTAAAAGATCACACTCAGACTGATCCAATTTTACAAAAGCTCAATCACTATGTTGATGTTGGATGGCCGTCAAAGCAATCTTGTGTACCACCTGAAGTGCAAACATATTTTTCTTACAGAGATGAATTGGCATTATTTTCAAAGGTCCTAAAATTGTTGTTCCTGCTTCCTTAAACAAAAATATATCCAGATTTTGCATTATGGTAATCCAGTGTCCACATCCACTAAGAGAAGAGCTAGAGAACTAGTATTTTGTTGCTCATTATTGAAGGGCATTGATAGAGTACTTTCTTCTTGTTTAGTATGCAATAGTACTAAACTGCATTTGCAAAGAGAACCACTTCAGCTAAGTCCAGTTCCTGAACTACCTTGGTCTACTGTAGCAACTGATATCTTTGAGTGGAACAATCAACTCTACTTAGTTTTGGTAGACTCTTATTCGAATTGGTTTGAGATTGATCTACTACCTAACCTAACATCCACTGCTGTTATTACTAAGTGGAAATGTTATTTCTCAGTTCATGGTAGTCCACACAAACTTTTTTCTGAAAATGGTACTCAATTTACTAGCCGGTTGTTTTAGAAATTTGCAAAAGATTGGGACTTTGTACATGTCACTACCAGTCTTGAATATCCTCAGTCTAGCTCAACATGCAGTGCACAGTGCAAAGCAATTACTTGAAAAGTCAAAGCGTGACAATACCATATTCTTGAATTTGCTTAATCTCAGAAACATACCCCTTGACAATATTCTTGGCTCATCTGCTCAAAGACTACTTTCCAGGCAAACTAGAACTATGCAATTTATTCCAGTTTGTTGCAGCCTAAACCTAAGAACAATAAAACCATCAAGGCTTAATTGTTTAAGAAGCATGATATCCAGGAATCTAGTTATGACAGATTGATCAGATTACTTCATCCGTTGAGGGAAGGAGAGATGGTACGAATGCAGACAACAAAAGGTTTTGATTGAATAGGACAGATTACAGGCATCTGTGCAGGGCCGAGATCCTATTTGTAGACTGCAAGTGTGTGGAGTATAGGAGGAACAGCAGGCATCTTCCCGTACCAGAATCGTCATCATCATTGCAATCACAGCATTATTTCTGTGATGCAGACTCTAAATCTAAGAGTGAATCAGACATGGTTTCCAAACCAGAATGTGTTCAAAATTCTGATTCCATTCCAGAAAATGATTTGAACATTCCACAGGTCAACCATTTTGCAGACACTGCTCCAGTTGCTAAATGTACTTCCCAGTTTTATGTCACACAATATAGACAACTGTCTAAGCCTAGTGTGAAATACTCAGCAACGTGGACTTGATTGTATATACATGTGTATTTAGTATAGTATCATGCATAACTAAGGATTACCTGTGATTTCTGCATGCCAAACAGTCTCATAACAATGTATGGTCTATTTCAAAGAGGGAGGATGTAGATCAGAGTACAAGTGTGTATGCTATATCTTTAAGAAGCATGCAAGGCTGTACATGCACATATAAATTCCAGACACATGCAATCCCTAGTGGCATTTTGAAGGAGGAGCCAGACAGCATGCATGATTACAGTTGTTAGTTTCTATACAAGTTACTTAAGTCAGTAAGCCTCTATAGTGGTGTTTGTATAAAATAAAGCTGCTTAAACAGAACCCACGAAGACTCTTCTATTGTGTCCGAGGTAGGACAGCAACATCTAGAATGGCCTTGCCTTCTTTATACCCGTTGCCCCTACCATGTGGACCCAGGCAGTCCTCATATTGTGTTCTCTCTCTTTCCCAATATGTGCATTCAGGTTACCCATTATCAACACCAATTAATGTTTTCCTGATTTATCTAGTAGGCCCTGCAACTTGTGTGTGTGTGCTCTTTTCCTTACTATCACAAGAGGAACCTTGATGATTGGATGGCTAGACAGGGGTCCAGGAAAGTAAATAATGTGGGAAGAAATATTCAGGGAATTGTTATGGCTAGGCTTGTATAGGCCCTAGGGCTGATAGCCTAGTACTAACCTATGAACCCTGCTGCAAGATTATGAACATTGCCCTATTATTAGGCTGCAGTCTGATTGCCATGAGTCTGCCACTAATTCTGATAACATCCCTCATTGCCTTCTGAAGCTTGTCCCACATCACAATTCCAACACCATTCCTAGCCTGCCCTCCAATGGAGTAGTAGACTCTGGATCCAAAGGCAAGTGACTGCTGCACTGCCTTCCATCTGGTCTCCTGGATAAATAGGATGTCCAGGTGCCTCCTTAACACCATGTCATCCACTTCTAAGATCTGTCCTGTTAGTGAACCTGCATTGAGTAGCAATTATTATTTCATGTTTGTCAGGTTGATTGGTTTTATGTCCAGCTCTTGCTCAACAGAGCTATCCCAGGTAACCTAAGATGGGCAGACAGACACCAGCTGGCCAGTAATGGGCTTAATGGTGGGAACACACTGGCAACTAAGGGGCACTTATAGCCCTTCCACCAATAGCAATCACCCCTGGCATAGGTCAGATTAAAAAGGGTCCTCAACCCACTTATAACCAGCAAATATCCATGCCTATTCAGTGGCATTAGTCAGCATTAATGAATCACCTAGAGCTATAATTTTACATTACTGAGTGGCTAGCCCTCTGACATTGTTCAGTCTGTGATCTGTGTTCTCCTATCTTGAGGACACTGTGCACCACAGCAGATGCTCTAGGTGGCTGTCCTCTACAACTCCTACCCTCTATAGGGCACCATCTAGAGTCTGTGTTACTGCCCACTGCTCCATTCTTGGGTGATATTGAGATGGAAACTCACCATGTTTTTCAGAGATGGAAGGAACCCCACACAGACATAGGGAGAACTTCAAATTCCAAACAGGTTGTAATGATGTGAGGTAGTGCCAGCTATGCCAGAGAGAGTAGGGCAGTGCATGTGTAACATAAGCCAGTATATCTAGCTGGAGTTTTGTAAAGAATTTTATGTCATTTGAATATCAAACTGATTTGTACAGATGTTTGTGTGATGCCTGTGCCCTGGCCCTGCAATCAAGGAGCCTCCATCCTCACCACTAACACCAGAGATGGCATCTCATATATGAAGGAAGCGATAACAACAAATACACACAGTAAAGTGCAATTTCCCTTAAGAGATCACAGTCAGTCCAGGGGTGATCGCTTCCTTGCTCTCCAGTTCCCCAATAAAACTCCCCACTAGTACAGCTATAGGGTCCAGATCTCAGCCAGCTGGGCAAGCTAAAACCTCCAGCACCCTCTCCGTCCAACCAGTGCTTCATGTCCCTGCCCAAGTAACTGACACACACACACACTTTGAGATAAGAGTTTATACAACCACACAGACACTCCTGAGAAAGGCTGGCACAGGTTCTTCAGCTGTGCCTCTATTACCCAGACTATATGGTAGTACCGCCTGCCACCACCCAGCTAATATTTATCAGCTACTCAAAGACCCTTAAAAGGGTGTCCAATTATTACTGTGCAATATTATTATCCAATTGGTAGTATAACTAAACAGGCTTATTAGAGTGACTTGGTACAGTAATCAGTATAAATATGCAAAATAGCCACAGTTGAAAGGTTTTAAAATATTTAATAAATAATAAAAACACAAAACAATAATTCTTACTACACAGTGCTAGTCAAGAGTTCAGAGATCACAGAGAAATACTTAAAATAATTCAGTAGTACAGTTCTGACATCACAGAAAAATGGTCTAATCTTTCTAGTTTCTAGCCATTTCTAAAAGAAAACACAAGTCTAAGATAACTTACATAAGAAAACAGGCAGAGTGCTGATGAGTTGGATGGTCATGACAAAAATGCTTAATAATCTCTGGTTCTCTTTGTTTAAATTGAAATTGCAGTTCTGATTCACATTACATCATTCTTCACACTTTCCTGTAGTTCCCAGGCTACACGTTACATCATTCTTCACACTTCCCTGGGTTCCCAGGCTACAGAAACTGCATTTACATTCTTAACATCTCCTTTTGTTATCTTGCAGCTGGTCAGGAAGCAGAGCAATAAAAATACATTTGCAAGTTTAAATTTAGCAATTTAACTCTTGGTTAAAACAATAGCAAGACTTCCTTCATCTAGACTCTTCAGCACCATGGTCTACATCAAAGGGTCACTACAAGCTTTTACTTTGGTCAGTAGAGACCATAGTTTCATTTTTTTCAGTTCCACATCTAACAGCAGTTTTTTTCCATTTAAGACAGCAAGCCTGTGTCTTAACATTGATATTTACAAATGATAGAATTATCTATAAAATTCTCTCTGGCTAGGCTGGCAGCCTTCACAGCTGTATCACCAGTGAGTCCTGCTCGACAGAAAAGAAATATACTTGTATGTCAGACTGTATTGTAACTTATGAAATATATATGTCTTAACAGAGGACGCTAGAAGCAAAGGGATAAGCTCAGCTCAGCTAACCTTAAGAAAAATAGTCTGAAATTAAATGACTTTGTTTAGATTCATAGGTAGGTAGTAGGCTATTGGCCCCAGGACCTATATAAGCCTAGCCAGATGGTACCCTGGTTTTTGCCACTCAAGAAAATTATTTTCCTGTGCCCCTGTCATGCATAGCCACAGAAGTGATCCCCGGGGTGAATTTCCTATCTCCCATCCAATCATCAAGATTTTTCTTGAAGAGTGCTAATGAGGAGCTTTGTTTGATATAGATAGGCAGTTTGTTCCAGAGTATGGGAAGTCTCTGGGATGGGAATCTATCCCTCCAGCATGTTCTGTTTATTGTGGTGACAAGGTTTAGGTCCCTAGAGCATGTATCTCAGAGGGATTGGGATTTCTTTACATGGAGCATGTCCAACAGCTCTGGGTATAACATAGCTTTGTATGTTAGTTAGGCAGAGATCAGCTCTGAGTAGACGATATGCGACATAGTAAAGTTGGAGTTTTTTGAGTCTGCATAGGGCACCTATTTGAGGCCAGTAATCCTCTTTGTGAGGTATTTCTGTGGCCTTTCCAGTTGTTGTAGATGTCTTGTGAGGTACATACCAAAAGGGGCGTTGTACTCTATAATGGGTCTAATGAGTGATGAGTAGAGGGGAACAATAACCTCTTTTTTCCTGGATGAGAAACCTTTTGTGATGAGGTGTGCCACGTAGAAGGATTTCCTGACTACTGTGGCTATGTGATTATCAAAGAAGAGACTACTGTCCACCTGTATCCCAAGGTCTCATCACACTTTTGGTGTTGAGTAGACTACCACCTATGTAGTAGTTTATGGGTACAGAGTTTTTACCAAAAGGGATGACAATGCACTTGTTGGCATTGAGCTTGAGGCCATGTCTTTGACACCAGGCATCTGTCTCAGTGAGGCCATTTTGTAGGATGTCCACATCATTAGGAGTTTTGATTATGGCTCCTAGTTTGCAGTCATCTGTGAACTTCATTAGCCAAAGACATTCTGTATTAGCCTGTACTTCAGAGAAGTAGATACCAAGCAAGAAAGGACCTAGGACTGAACCCTGTGGTACTCCACTTGTCACTGGTCTGAAGTTGGATTTAGTCTGCTACTTTCACAGTGTGGGTTCTGTCAGTGAGCCAGTTGGCAACCCATCTTGTGACATAGGGATTTATACCTAATTTAGTGAGTTTGTCTATAATTCCAGAGTGGGGGATGGTGTCGAAAAAGAGGCCATGAAGATTCTCTCACTGACCCGAGTGCAGCCAGAGACAGAACGTCTAGGCTGAGGTCCTGCTCTTACTGTCCTTAGTGTTGAACTAATTGCTACCCAGGGGTGTCAGAGAATGGCTGCTTAGTCTCTGCAGAAGGATGAAAGGGGTGGAATTGTTTTACAGTCTCCATATGCTGGTAGTGTGGGAACCACAGAACCAGGTGTGATGTCATCCCTTAGCCAGCACTGAAATTGCACTTTGGTATTAGTGAGAGATGTGACAGTGACACTCAGCACTCTGTTATTGGAAATGACAACAAAGAAATTCATCCATTTCATCTTGCCTTGCTCTAGCAAGCCAGTAGGGAAGAGTAATTCTTCAGTCAGTTAGGAAAATATAGAGAGACTAGCTAAATACTATTTTTCTGTATCTGTCTGAATCTTTCCACATGTGGTGTTTTTATATTTCCTGTGAATTGAAATTCTGGTGTTTATTATATATAGATACTCAGCATTTTCATGTTTTCTATTTTATTATTTAGTAAATACATCTAAACCTTTAATTGCGACTGGTCTTTTAGAAAATATTTTAAACTTTGAGACTAACTGCATTTATTTGGTGTCACTGTGGCTTAATGCTCCTGAAAGTCTTGCTGCTTGGCTTGGAAACACTACCATTAAGTATACATTTTTTGTGTATTCTGGTAAGAGCCTTAAAGTAGCTGGCTGGTGGCAGTGAATTTACCTTATAGTCTGGTGGAGGTGGCATAACAGGTAAATCTGTGCTAGACTTTCCTGGGGGGGGGGGGTGAAGATCAAATCTCAGAGAGAGAGAGCGCGTGTGTGTGTGTCAGCTATTTGGAGCAAGGGCACAAAGCTTTGACTTATGCAGTGAGAAAGGTGGAGTCTTATTTGGGGCCTGGAGAAAAAAAAACCAGCCCCAGGACTGGGGTGTGCTCCCTTTGTGCTCTTAAGGGAAATTGTGCTTGGTGCAGAGAGCTGCATCTGAACATACTGTGTGTATCCATTTTTGTTCTAAGTGAATGTTCCCCACTGGTGTCAGTGGGGAAGACGGAAGTTCCTTGATTACTGGCTCAGAGGAGGGACGTCACACAAGTATTGGCTAGAGGTCAGGATCAAACCTTGGACCATATGCATGGGAGGCAAAAACAACCATTATGGCAACTGGTATGAGCACTTAAATTGTCAGAACTGAATTGCCCAAGAAGAACCACATCAAACCAAGAAGAAAAGGGTGACCATGTGCATCCAGGAAGGAAAGAAAGAGACTCCTTGTCCAATGCTGCAGCAGTGAGAAGTAGGAAATCCTTATGATAATCAGTCAAACAGCAAAAAAGAGAGCACAGGAATGTTCAATATCCACACTTTAATGCAGCAATACAACACTTAAGACAGCAAAGCTTTCGGGTTTCCCCTTCCTCCGTGCTTAAACAATTAATAATACAATCAATTCATTTAAATAATTAGTAAAATCACCTGACATAGCCAACCAATAAAACATAAATACAATACTAAAACATATATATATATATATATATATATATATATATATATATATATATAATGTATGTATGTATATATAGAAATTGCAATAAAACCTATATACACACACAATATACACAGTATAATGCCCCAAATGACTACTACAAGTATTATTAATGCAGTATATGCTGTTTTATAACCAAAACAGGTTTTAGACTCACTTTATTATTAATCCCAGGAAAAAACATCTGCTTGTAATCTCACAATCGAAGAATATTCAGCATTTTCTAGAAAATTATTAGAATCACCCTCTGTCATATTTTTATAAATAACTTTGATAACCCTAAATTTAAATCTATGCTCCTTACCATTTTCTGCTACATGTTTAGCTAATGCATTAGTAGATATATTTCTCCTAATATCCAATTTGTGTTCTATAATACGGTCTTTTAGTCTTCTAGTACTTTTACCTACATAAAACGAGAGCACAGGAACGTTCAATATCCACTCTTTAATGCAGCAATACAACACTTAAGGCAGCAAAGCTTTCAGGTTTCCCCTTCCTCAGTGCTTAAACAATTAATAATGCAATCAATTTATTTAAATAACAATTAGTAAAATCACCTGACCTAGCCAACTAATAAAACATAAATACAATACTAAAACACACATATATATAAGTATATGTATGTATATATTGAATAATCCTCTGAGTTTTATGGACATGCCTCCTTCTGATAATGACTCGAATGTTACATGAGGTATTGATGAAATGATTAAAACAATTGCTGAACTTGAAAAGAAAGTGCAAATATTTAAATGTTTGCAATGGCAGCGTCTGAGCTTCTCAGCATATTTAGAGCTAGGAATGGTACCAAGAGGGCTACGTGTTCTTAAGATGCCAAGTTATGGGAACACATTTACTGAACTCCTGTAGAGCTGTCAACAGTTAAATTTAAAAATTGGAGCTGATTATATGACTGATGAATAACTATTTTTTTGAACCTAGGAGAGAGCTTGTGGGTGAAATAAACACCATGGAAGATAAAATCACCTAAGATGTTTTGTTTCAACATGTTTCAAATAATTACCCTCAAATGATTGAGAGATTGTCCATCTTTGATAAGAATCAAGAGATGGTTAAACGGAAATTGCTAAGAGACGTTAATGATTATAGGCTTGGACAAATTT
Source organism: Protopterus annectens (assembly GCF_019279795.1). NCBI lineage: Eukaryota > Metazoa > Chordata > Ceratodontiformes > Protopteridae > Protopterus > Protopterus annectens. Next base: position 1,808,609,558 of record NC_056743.1, on the reverse strand, counting down.
TTGCTTGACCCAAGAATAAGCCTATATCTAATAACATCTCAAAGTCGAATAGTAAATTAGATCAACTGGATGCGTTTGAAAGTGCTAATCTTTCACAAACTGTTACTAAGACAATGAACACTGATAGGAACTATGAACGAGTTTCAAGTGCGTTGTTGATTGACACAACTTCAGAAGGGCAAACAACCAATCCGAATCAGTCTATAATACAGCCAGGAAATGAGAGACTGGAAACTGAAGTGGTGGAATGTAACGGTACACCAGTATCGAATGAAGAGGGTAAGGGTAAGTCAAGCTGCTTCAACTGTATCTTTTTTAAAACAGCTCAAACCTGTCTCCATAAAGTTACCGGCAAAAATAAATGTAGAGAACAGGTCAGCATCGAGGGGCAGATCACGGCAGCGGACAGATACTATGAAAAGGAAGAACGAGAGTCCAGTAACAAAAAACAAGATGGTACGGCAGAAATAATTAAAGGTAATAACATAGTGAATTTATCTAAATATAAATTGACTGATATGGGCCTTCATGTCCTGAACAAAGGACTACAGTTCATACCTAGCTGTAATGGCAATGTGACTAATGCAATTACTGATTTAAAGTTATTTGTACGTAATTTGAGTTTGAAATTAACTTTTAAGGATTCTGTAACAGTGAATAGTCTTTAGGGCTATTTTTCCAAAATTGGCTCATGCTTAAATTTCAAGTCCATAATCATTTGGAACACCAGTAAATAGTGAATTGATACCAAGTGTTGCCATAATGAATTGTTCATTCTTATTATTACACTATTCCATGCAAATAATTTTGTCAAAAAAAACATGCGAGTCTTTCACTACACTCTTGCATTTTGGAATGTATCTACTTGAAACATCTTGTACATATTTAGATAGGGGTTCAGTAATCCAGCCCTTCCCCGAGACAATAGGTCTAAGGGGTGGACTGGTTACAGATTTATGTATCTTTGGTAGGCCAAATATTATTGACAACACAAGGCAAGAAAGAGTAAAAAATTAATTCATCTAATGTAATATCATTCTGCAAATGCAAATCGTATATAAACAAATTCATTCTTGAAATACATTTAACTTCATTTAAATCCATCAGCTTAAATATACTATCATCATTTAAAAACTTTCAACATTATTCTCTAAATTTGCTAGCGCCTCAGATTCTTTCGTAGTTAAATTATAGTAACTAAATTCACTTTTTCTAGAAAATACATCTCTTAATTCACTCTCACATAACTCTTGGAATGCTGATAAAATAGGACATGACGAACACAGATAGGAACTACGAGCGAGTTTCAAGTGCGTCGTTGATTGACAACTTCAGAAGGGTGAACAACCAATCCGAATCAGTCCATAATACAACCAGGAAATGAGAGACCAGAAACTGAAGTGGTGGAATGTAACAGCATGCCAGTATCGAACGAAGAAGGTATAAGTCAAGCTGCTTCAACTGTATATTTTTTAAAACAGTTCAAACCTGTCCCCATAAAGTTACCGGCAAAAATAAATTTAGAGAACAGATCAGCATCAAGGGGCAGATCACGGCAGCGGACAGATACCATGAAAAGGAAGAACGAGAGCCCAGTAACAAAAAACAAGATGGTACAGCAGAAATAATTAAAGGTAATAACATAGTGAATTTATCTAAATATAAATTGACTGATATGGACCTTCATGTCCTGAACAAGGGACTACAGTTCATATCTAGCTGTAATGGCAATGTGATTAATGCAATTACTGATTTAAAGTTATTTGTACATAATTTGAGTTTGAAATTAACTTTTAAGGATTCTGTAATGGTGAATAATAGTGCTTGTAAGAGAAGCTGTGTATTTGTTCCACATAATTGTCCTATTTTATCAGCATTCCAAGAGTTATGTGAGAGTGAATTAAGAGATGTATTTTCTAGGAAAAGTGAATTTAGTTACTATAATTTAACTACGAAAGAATCTGAGGCACTAGCAAATTTAGAAAATAATGCTGAAATAATTATCAAACAAGCAGACAAGGGAGGGGCTATTGTTAAGTTAATGGAAGAGTTTTTAAACGATGATAGTATATTTAAGCTGATAGAGTTAAATGAAGTTAAAAAATATATTTCAAGAATTCATTTGTTTATATATGATTTGCATTTGCAGAATAATATTACATTAGATGAATTAATATTTTTTTTTACTGTTTCTTGCCTGGTGTTGCCAATAATATATGGCCTACCAAAGATACATAAATCTGTAACCAGTCCACCCCTTAGACCTATTGTCTCAGGGAAGGGCTAGATTACGAACCCCTGCCTAAATATGTAGAAGATGTTTTACGTAGATACATTCCAAAATGCAAGAGTGTAGTGAGACTCGCATGATTTTTTGACAAAATTATTTGCATGGAATAGCAGTAGTAATAAGAATGAACAATTCATTATGGCAACACTTGGTATCAATTCACTATTTACTGTTGTTCCAAATGATTATGGACTTGAGTGTATTCGTGAATTTTTAAGCATGAATACAGACTTGGCAATAAGAAAGATAGCCACTATATGTGAGTTAGTTGATACAATTCTTAATAATGTATTTTTATTTAATGAGAAAGTTGTTGTTGTGTCTTTCGGACTTTCCTGGTTAGGGGTCACCACAGCGGAACTCTGGTCCGCTAATGACCAGCCCTGATGCACAACCTTCAATGAAGGTATGCCCATTCACGCATCTTACTGTGAGGCAACAACAAAGTATATTTACAAATATCTGGGGTTGCCATGGGAACACCCATGGCTAATGTGTATGCTAATCTCATGTTGAATCAATGGGAGAGAAAATTTATATATTCTGGTGAAAGTTTTTGTGAGACTAATTTAATGTTTTACAAGAGGTTTGTAGATGATTGCTTTCTTGTATGGAAAGGTACACATGATGAATTGCAAGAATTTGTATCCTCCTTGGAAAGAACTACAGAATTTTTACGGTTCAAATTATGCTCAAGTGAAAATATAGCATTTTTGGATACAAGTCTATTTGTAGACAAGGGAGAACTACATACGAGCATGTATAAAAAAATCAGTGCATGCTAATAGATATACACATAGACAAAGCATGCACGCTCCCCATACGTTCAAAGGCAGTTTTGTAGGGTAAGTAGACTAAACACCAATGATGATCTTTGTAAGGAACAAATGGATGCTATGGGTAATGAATTCTTGGAAAGAGGATACAATGAGGGACATATTCATTTGCTAGCAAATTATGTAATAAGGGGGACATACAGCTCCATTTTTTTTGTGAGAAAAATTATATGGTGAATACCAATATAACAGGTAATCAGAAAATGAGATATGTTACTACATATAACACTAAAATTTTATTTTATTATTTTATTTATCATTTGTTGACCGGGAAAGTCTGACTAGGTTCCACAGAGCCTGTTTAGAAATGCTCCAGACGCATGTCTTTGGAATAAAACAAAGGAAGTTGAGCAAGTTATAAAGAAAAACTGGAACATTCTGTTATCTATGCCAGAGTTAAAACAAATTATTACAGATAAACTGAGTTTTGCATATAAAAATGAAAAGAATCTTAAACGTAGATTATGTTTTAAAGATTTTAAGTTGGACAGGACCAAGGGTATAGAGTTTAGACAGAAAAGGCATGTTCCCTTGCCTAAATTGTAGTTGTTGTGATTATTTGATAACTAATACTCAGTTTATTTATCCCAATACAGGTTATAAATATAAATGTGATTGTTATGCGAATTGTAACACAAATTTTATAGTATATTTAGCTACATGCATTAAATGTCCTTCATTTTATGTAGGTAAAAGTACTAGAAGACTAAAAGACCGTACTATAGAACACAAATTGGATATTAGGAGAAATGTATCTACTAATGCATTATCTAAACATGTAGCAGAAAATGGTAAGGAGCATAGATTTAAATTTAGGGTTATCAAAGTTATTTATAAAAATATGAGAGGGGTGATACTAATAACTTTCTGGAAAATGCTGAATATTCTTGGACTGTGAAATTACAAGCAGATGTTTGTCCTCTGATTAATAATAAAGTTGAGTATAAAACCTGTTTTGGTTAAAAAAAAAAAAAAAAAACAGTGTATACTGCATTAATAATTCTTGTAATCATTTAGGGCATTATACTGTGTATATTGGGTTCCACTTGAAATCATCGAATTACCATTTCATCGAATTGCAACTCAGAGACCAAATCGTCGAAAACTCATATCATCGAATCTCAAATCATCGAAAACTATAAAGCAACTACAAATAATATCCCAGACACTGTTTGTTTACTATGTTTATGCAGGGGGGCAAGCCCCCCTGCACCACCCACAGCCCCCATAAATAAATATACCAACTCCAAGGTTGCACTACAGTGGGGGAAAGAGGTTATTTCCTAACCCCAATGTAGTGCAACCTTGGAGTTGGTATATTTTATTATGGGGGGTGTGGGGGGTGGAGCCCCCCACATGGGGGGTGCAGGGGGGCTTGCCCTCCTGCATAAACGTAGTACAAACTTTGTGGAATGTTATTTGTAGTTGCTTTATAGTTTTTGATTTGAGATTCGATGATATGAGTTTTTGATGAAATGAGTTTTCGACGATTTGGTCTAGATGAGTTGCAATTCAATGAAATGGTAATTCGATGATTTCAAGTGGAACCGTATATTGTGTGTATACATGTTTTATTGCAATTTTTATATATGCATACATATATTTTATATATATGTGTTTTAGTATTGTATTTATTTTTATTGGTTGGCTATGTCAGGTGATTTTACTAATTGTTATTTAGGTTCATAGGTAGATACTAGGCTATCTGCCCTAGGGCATTTATAAGCCTAGCCAGAGTGTATTTGGCTTCCGCCTCCCTATTAGATTAGCCTACTGTGCCTCTAAAGTAGGTCACAGAAGGTACCCTTTTAAGATTATAGGTTCATTTAAATTATTTGATTGTATTATTAAATTAAGCACTGAGGAAGGGGAAACCTGAAAGCTTTGCAGTCCTAAGTGTTGTATTGCTGTATTAAAGTGTGGATATTGAACGTTCCTGTGCTCTCCTTTTCGCTGTTTGAAAAGGCCAAAACCCCCAGACCCTGACATTTTTTTTGGAGGAAGCTCCTTGACCTTGACCCAAAGCATCCATGTACAGCTGAAAGGGAATAGGAACCTGAAAAGGCAGGCTGGGACTCAGATCTCTGATGAGTTCACCAGTGGAACTAAAGCTTAAAGTAAGGTAATAGAGAGATGGGAAGATCCAGAAGATGGCAATGCTGAAGCTAAATGGTTTTGAGGTATCACTGAAACATCCTCATATGAAACCTGGCAAAAGGAACCATAGTAATGGTGGATGCCATGAATCCCAGAGTTCAAAGGAATTCCCTAGCAAGAAGCACTAGAAGATGGAGGGACTGAAATTAAGCTGTCATACACAGGACTTTAGGAGGAGGAGGAGGCAGCAAAGCTATCATTAACATGGTCTGAATCTTGCAACTTAGGAAAACCTGACCTTGAGGAGGAGTCCACACAGATTTTTTGATGTTCAATGTGATCCCCACACTTTGCAGTAGAAGCCCTGTAAATTCAAGATACCAATGATGATGATGGCTGGGAGGGAACTTGAATCAAGAGATCATCTAAATAAGGGAAAATCTGAATTCCATGAAGCCTGCAGATGACTACCACAGGACCTAGACATTTGCTAAATACACTCAGGGCAGTAGAAAGACTAAAGGGCAAAGCAGGGAATTAATAAAGTGGAGAAGAAACACAGAAATACAAAATCTTCCTGAAAAGAGGGTGAATAGGACGGTGAAGGTAAGCATCCTTCAAATCTAGAGACATTAAGGAAAGCTTGGAGGAGCAGCAGAGGGAAGAGAGACTGAAGAGACAGCATCCTGAAGGGAGGAACCTTTTGTTTAGAAAAGAAAGATCCAGAATGGGCTTCCAAGTCCCCTCCCTTCTTGGGAACCAGAAACATCCTGGAATAAAACCCCATGCTCTGTTGAAAGGGCAGAGAAAGAAAGATCTGTTTCAGATCCTACATGATCATGCCCCTTGTCCTGTAATGTCTTAAATAGCTCAACCACAGCAGAGCCAATATATTCTGGTTATCTAAAGGAGAATCCAGCAGCTTTGACTTGATATCATCAAGGAAACCTTGTAAGTATAACCAAGAATACCTTTTCATCAGACTCTGAAGCAGTTGCCTTGGATTAAGCACCAGCAGCATTATAACTGCATTTTAGAGAGTGACAAGCTACCTAGGGAGCACAGCTCAACAAAGAAATGGCACAAGACTTTTATTCCCAGAATCAGGCAAATCAGTCAGAATACCCCCACGCTGTGACAGAGGAGTAGGCACGTATCCAGTCATACGAGTCTGGTAGTTAATGGCCCGGAAAGCTAAAGGGGCAGAAGAATGAAGTATGCACTTTCTTCTTATACAGATCCATGGCACAACTATCCTTGGATGAAGGTAAAAGCTTAGAGGAAGACAGCAATTTACATGACTTCTCAGCAGCTAAGGAAATCACAGCAGGGTCAGAAGGACTTTTAAACAAAAACGTCTGACCTTCAGGGACTTTGTAGAACCTCTCAGGCTTCTTTGGATCAGGAGGCTGATAATCAGAGGTTTGAGAAAGTGAAGCAAAAGTATCCAGCACAGGAGGGGCTGCTAAAGGTCAGGGTAAATCAATCTGCAAGGACTCATAGTATCTCATTTGGACATCAGAAACTTGGGAACTATCCCATTTAAAAATGTTCCATCATACATACTACAGTATCCCCAAGGGAAAATTCTTCCTTACAGGAATCTGGGGAAAGAGAAACCTCTTCACAGCCCCTAAAGCAAGAGGAGAATGGATTTCAGAAGAATAAGCCAAGGACTCAGCCAGAATCCAAATCTAACTAATCATCAGAGGACACTGACTCGCTATGACATCTAGGTGGAGTAGAAGACCAAGAAAAAGAAGAAGGGGCTGACAGGCCTTGAGAAGGCTTTAAAGCTATGAGAGCATTAAAAAAGATCATGTGTGAAATTCTGCTAGTCCTTGTGAGGATCCTTTTCCATGGGAGCCACATACCTGATCTTCCATTTATATTTTAGGGGAACATCAAACCTAGGAGGCTCAGACCCCTATCTAGACTGAATAAGAATACCAGGGACGTCTTCCATAACTAGTATCTGGGAATCCCCCTACACCCCTCAGATATTAGCCTGAGGTCCCTCTCCATGTCTGCAGCAGATATAGGCACTGCCTCAGTGGATGTGCAAGTAGGCATCCCCATTTCTGCCTCCAACTGGGTCAAGGCAGAGGAAACTGACCCCAGTACTGAAAGGTCCTAAGGTTCTACATCCACCCAATGGAGATGCCCAGAGGTGGCTGGACAGCAGCAGATTTAATGCACAGATTCTTTCTAAGCACCATCAGGGCATGTCAGGGGAGGTGGACTCTGAAGATATGATACCTTGGGCCAAAAGCTTCAAACGCTGATTCTCCACATAAATAGAAAAGGATGACAAAGAGCTGTCAAGAGTCTTTGGAACAAATGCCTGTCAAATCTAAGTATGGTCATGTGTAGCACCCAAACAAAAAAGGGTAAAAAGAAGTTATGTACTCACCATAACGTTCCATCTGAGTAGGTACTTAATTTGTCTGCAACCTGTGGGTATCAGATCCGATCTCGGATCCGAGCCGACAGCTTTCCAAGCTACAAGATCCAAGCTCCTAGCTCCTCCCCTACCCATAATCCCCTGCTATGTGCTACATTACCTCAGATCAAATTTTCTGCCTCTTACACAACTCCTACCTTCGATAGAGGAAGCAACACCAGATAAACTGTCCTAAGGCAGAACAAGATCTCTTTGGTGATAGAAATCCCGAAAGGTTTGGGGGATGGCAGAGGGGGGGTCGGTTGCAGACAAATGAAGTACCTACTCAGATGGAACGTTATGGTGAGTACATAACTTCTTTATCTGAAGTAGTTACTTCATTTGCTCTGCAACCTGTGGGACAGAGTCCCCAGCTACCTAGGGAGAAACCCTGGGTGGCCTATGGAAGGATATTCCGAAGCACCGCAGAGCCAAAGGAAGCCCTACCTCTTGATACCATATCCAACTTATAATGAGAAATAAACGCATGTGAAGAGGACCAGGTAGCTGCAGAGCATATGTCATCCAAGGGGATCCTAGACCAGAAGGCTGCAGAGGTGGCCACAGCCCTCGTAGAGTGAGCGCGAATTCCCGTAGGAACCGGTTTGCCTGCAGATAAGTACCCATGGACTATGCATTGACAAATCCAATTTACTATAGTCACTTAGGAAATGGCCTTACCCATGGCTGATTTAGCAAAAGACATGAACAACTGGTTCAATTTGCGAAAATCCTTAGTCCTGTGCAGGTAGAAACGCAGTTGTCTGTGCACATCCAATTTATGCAATGTGTATTCTCCTTTATTCTGAAAGTTTGGGAAGAACACGGGTAAGTTTATTGATTGATTGATATTTGACTCCGAAGCCACCTTAGGTAAGAACGACGGATTAGTCCTGAGGAACACTCTATCCTTATGAAAAATGAGATAAGGATGCTTCATACATAAGGCTTGAAGCTCTGATACCCTTTTGTCTGAAGTAATGGCAACCAAAAAGGCTGTTTTCCAGGACAAGAACTTTAATGGAACCGAAGCCGTGGGTTCAAAGGTTGGGCCTGTTAAGGCTTGTAAGACTAAGGCCAAATCCCATGGAGGCACCACCACTTTCACCGGAGGCTTCAAGAGGAAAACGCCCCGTAAGAAGGTTTTACATAATTTTGCAGAAGCCAAAGATCCTAGTCCGTTTCCCACATGGAAATGGGAGCTGGCTGCCAATTGCACCTTAACTGTGGAGGCACTTGCTCCTTGTCTGAATATCAGAGACAGGAAGTCTAGAATAGTAGGAATAGGAACTGCAAATGGATCCAGGCCTGTATCTTTGGCCCAGACAGAGAAGCGTTTCCATTTACTGTAGTAAATCTTCCTAGTAGTCGGCTTATGTGCTGCGACTAGAATGGCCTTAACAGGAGATGAGATACCGGGAGTCCTAGCCATCAGTGGAACTGGAGCAACCAAGCCGCAAGCTTGAGGTTCACCAGGTTCGGGGTTTGTAATCCCGCCGGATATGAAATCAGGTCTGGAATGGGATCCAGTATCCATGGTGGAGATACACTGCGAGACCGCAGGTACAGGAACCAGATCTGGCGAGGCCAGAATGGGGCTATGAGGATAACTCTGCTCCCCAACCGACGGGCTTTCTGTATGAACTTGGTTATGAGTGGAAGGGGTGGATAGGCATACAGTAGACCGGATGGTCAAGCATGGACTAGAGCGTCTCTGGGATTCTCCCCTTCGGGGGGAAGTATTGCGAAGTACTCACTGCATTTTGTGTTTAAGGGAGAAGCAAAAAGATCGCAGTAAGGCCAACACCATTTGCGGAAGATCTGCTTCGCAACTGATGGATTGAGAGACCACTCGTATGGAGTGAGAATCACTCTGCTCAGTTTGTCCGCCAAAATGTTGGACCAACCCGGAATGTGCGTTGCTACCAGAAAGCGGTTGTTGGATATCACCCATTCCCACACTCTCATAGCCTCCCGGCAAAGTGGGTAGGATCTGGTTCCTCCTTGCTTGTTTATGTACCAGACCACTGACATGTTGTCTGTCTGGATTGCAATAGTCCCCAGAGGTAGAAGGTTGTGGAGAGCTTGCAACGCTAGAAGCACCGCCTTCATCTCTAGGACATTGATATGCAAAGCGGTCTCCAGGGGAGTCCACGTGCCTTGGACGGTTCTGCCCGAACAATGCCCCCCCCACCAGAGGCGAGAAGCGTCCGTGGTCAGCGTGGCTTGGGGGGGGACTACAAAAGGCCTCCCTTCCTTTAGCTCTGGGGCGTGGAGCCACCAAAGAAGGGAGTGCCTGCAAACTCTGCTTAGGGGAATCGGAGTACTCAACGGATGGAGTAGCAGGGACCACTGAACTTGAAGGGTCCACTGCAGAATCCTCATTCGCAGACACGCGTGAAGGGCGAGAGTGATCGCTGCTGCCATAGATCCTAGTGCCCTCAGAACTAATTCCGCCTTTGGGACCGGGCTTCGAAGAAGAATTAGCACCTGACACGACAAGCTGTTTATCCTGTCCGCAGTTAGCATTGCTCGAGAAATGCGGGTATCTAACTTGGCCCCTATGAACTCCAGGACCTGCACGGGGCAAAGAGAGGATTTCTGGAGGTTTACCGAGATGCCCAAGCTCTGGGCAAGAGTCAGAGCATAATCTCTTGCCAGGCAGAGCTGATGCCTGTTGGTGGCGGTAAGGAGCCAGTCGTCTAGGTACGGGAAGACCTGAATGCCCTGAAGTCTCAGGTGGGCTGCAACCACTGCCATGACCTTGGTGAACACCCTGGGGGCTGAGGTGAGGCTGAACGGGAGAACCCTGAACTGGTAATGACTGGATCCCAGCTGGAAGCAGAGAAACCTTCTGGATCGTCTGTCCATCAAGATGTGGTAGTACGCATCCTTGAGGTCTATCGAGCACATCCAGTCGTTCTGCCGCAGAAGGGGAAGAATAGATTTGGAGGGTGACCATCCGGAACTTTTCTTTGGGAATGAACAGGTTCAAAGCGGAGAGGTCTAGAATGGGTCTGAGGTCCCCCGTCTTTTTTGGCACTAAAAAGAACCTGGAGTAATAACCGGATCCGGACTGGTCTGGGGGGACGGGCTGGATGGCTCTTTTTTCTAGCAACTTCAGGATTTCTGAAGCTGCTGCCTCCCTTCGATCGGGTGGAACATCGGGGAGGTGTCTGGTCGAGGGAGGGTGGTTTATGAAGGGGATGGAATAACCTCTGGATATGATGCGGAGCACCCATCGATCTGTCGTAATGGACTCCCAGTTTGACAGGTGCTCCGACAACTGCCCCAGACTGCCTCCAGAGAGGGACAGCCGGGTAAGCCCTCAGGGCTGCTGCGCGGGTCTATCTGGGAAAGGTTCCCTGGACCCGAAGTTACGCGGTCCCCCTCTGCCTCTGGGCCGGCGTCCTCCTTGTCCTCCTCTGCCTCTAGAGGATGAGGGGTCCGAAGCCGGGTGGGATTGCTGGGACTTACGGAACCACAGCTTCTTTTGTCCCCTCTGATTCCTAGAAAAGGATCGTTGGGGACAGAGCATCAAGTGCTCCGGATTATGCAGAACGCACCGCATTTAATGAAGAGTGAAGCCACTGTTCCGCTGTTCCACATTGAACAGCTGTGGCTCCGCTACAAGGCTTTTGATTGGTTTGTGTACCGCAATTACTGCCAATTGGCACTGCGGTATACAAACCAATGCATAACTGCTATCCACGTTGGCTGTGCTCTGCAGTTTTTAATTTTGATTGGCTTGTAGACCGCATTTACGGCCAATCGCAAACTCGGTCTACGAGTCAATCAAGTAGAGAATATGTGGAGAACGGGAGCCAATGAGAGCTCTCAAATGGAGACCAATCGTGTTCCTGCAAGCCTTTTCGCGCCAAATTAATGGCTTGAAAAAGGTTTCCAGGAATCGGGAGGGAATTTTACTTTGTGTTCCATCTTGATCATTTGAGAACTTGGAGTCAATACTAGGCCGGATTAAGAAGGAAGGAGCGGTGCCAGTTGCAGAGAATCCAGATCGAAGACATTTCATCAGGGGAGAAGAAGACTGGTGTCGGAGCCTGCCCCAGTGCCTGCCAGGAGAGGTGACTGACTTGGTCGGCGAGAGAAGTCTGTTTGGGGCTGTCTGGTGGTCACAACACAGGTTAGTCAAGCAAACAAAGCAGCATATAATACAACCATGAGGTGAGCTCAGCTGAGCTGTATTCAAACTAAGTGATGTTTTTACAGAAATTTAATAAGAATCTGCAATGTGTGAAGTGTCTCAGAGGACAAACTAGCCAAAGTAAATAGGGGACATTAAACAGTGACACAAAATGCTACTATAATAGAAACTGTTTAGAATTTCAGATGGAGCTAGAGCAGACAATGCCTTATAGCAGCTGCTTCCTCTGAGTAAATTATAATCATAGAGTATAAATTGTATAATGGCAGTTCTTGCAGTTGTACTGAACAGTTCAAGTTTTCAAACCTTTTGATTTTTCCAGCAAGGAATCATTGCTTCTTTTCAAGCTATTTAAGGTGGCTTGTTTGAAGGCTACAAAAAGCAGCACTGTTTTCAATAATGGGTTGTATCAGTTAAAAGAAAAGCTACATATCTGTCATTAATATCTTTAGAAGGTATGGAAGTCACTTTTGCTGTGCAAGAGGCATCCTGTTGTACAGTAGTACTTCTAAGAATAATCTTTCTTCAAAGAGTGTAGAATTACACAACTCTTTATCCATATGATTGGTGCACACATTCTCAATTCCAGTTAAAAAATTACTTGTGCGCCTGCACGTTATATCTACTTACTAGTATTTCCTAAGCTTGTTCAGTCGTCGAATATAAATGTAATGCAAGTTTTTGCTTGGACATTTGATGTTATATTACCTATGACTTGTGAAATTTTGGATTTACTGTAAAAGTTTATAGTTATAGTCTTATAGAATCTGTCCTAAATTAAGTTTAGCAATCAAAAAGAGATTGTCCTGTAGTGGGCATTTCCTAAAATTTAGAAATTAGTTTCTATGATTTAAGACATGCATATAAAAACATTTTATCTCATATGATATTTTGTCAATGTGTATGTGTGTATGTGTGCACGTCTTTGATTGTGTGTGTGTGCGTGTGTGTGTGCTCCCGCACATGTTTGTAGGAGTGTGTTTGTGTGAGGGGTATATACCCAAGAATCAAGTGTAAAAAAAATCTTCCAACTGGCCTTCATACCAGGCTTGAAGGTGCTTTAGCTTGTTGAAAGGGATAGAACATATACAGATTATAGGAGGTTTAGTTTCTACAAAATGAAGCTGGTCAGATAAAGGTCAGTTTTTGATTTTACACCTTTTTAATAAGTACAAAAGATTTTCAGAAACACAGACTGACTTTTCTACTGTGAGTTATATGGCAATGATGAATAATGTATAAAATGTGGCTTTTTGGGAGAAATTTGACATCTGTATCATTTAGTTTAAATATGAGCTAAAAGCATGCAATGGTTGTATACAGTATCATGCCAAAGTGTTTTAGAGAGCTAGAGTAAAGGTGTGAAGCTACATTTAAGGTCAAGAAAAGAAATAAATGTTACTCCAGACTCCAGAGGACTGTTAATGTATAAACTTGTATCTGGCATGCAGTATTTTACAGCAGAAAGCTGGTATGCAACAAAACATTCTCTTTTGTACTCACATCTCATATTGTTGCCTCCAGCCTCCTACCAAATAGTCAAGAAATCCCTACTCCTCCAAATTTAGACTTAAGATCATAGGGGGTTACTAGGCTAATGGCTCTGGGGCCCTTATAAGCCTAGCCAAGAGTTTATTCCCAAAAAAGAAACCTCAGTCAGCACCTGTCAACCCTGTCGGTGAGGGACAAAGGTGGAACCCCTGGGACAAATTTGTGGTTTCCCATCCATTCATCAAGGCTGCACTTGAAGACGGTCAGCGAGATACTCTGACATGTATGGGAAGTCTGTTCCAGAGATGGGGCAGCCTCTGCGAGACAAACATGTCTCTTCAGCAGGTTTTGTTGATGTTGCATATTAGATTTTAGCCCTATCAAGCAGGTAATGCACCAGGAGTTAGACTTATGGATATGGAGCATCTCTAGTAGGGCAGGGTCTGATATTGCCGTGTAGGTGAGACAAATATCACCTCTGAGCAATCTGTATGATACTGAGTAAAATGATAGTGATTTGAGCCTTTCCGCATAGGACAGGTGTTGGAGGCCCTGGATTCTGTTTGTGAGGTATTTCTGTGGCCTGTCCAGTTGGTGCAGGTGTTTGGAGAAGTACATACCAAACGGGGCATTATACTCAATTACAAGTCTAATGAGGTAGGAGTACAGAGAGGTAATAACCTCCTTTTTTTCTGGATGCAATCCCTTTACTTATGAGATGAACCAAGTAAAAGGCTTTTCTGACAGCCACATGATGGTCGAATGTGAGATTGTTGTCAACCTGAGTACCCAGGTCTCTCACCACAGGTTCTGTTCTTAGGGGGTTGCTGTTGATGTGGTAATCATTAGGGGCCCTGTTTTTGCCAAATGGTATGGTAATATTTTTTTTGTTTTTAACTTAAGGCCATGACTTTGGCACCAGCTATTTGTAGCTGTGAGACCCTCTTGCAGTATGTTAACATCATTTTGGGAGTCAGTAACAGCACCCAATTTACAGTCATCCACAAACTTGGTCAGCCATAGGCCCATTGCCTTTGCCTGGACCACTGAGAAATAGATGCCAAACAGTAGGGGTCCCAGAACAGATCCCTGGGGGACACCACTAGTGACAGGTCTGCTGTCTGAGGTGATTGTACCTATTTTGATCTTGTGGGTCCTATCCAGAGCATCCAAGTGCTCCGGATTATGCGGAATGCACCACATTTAATGAAGAGCAAAGCCACTGTTCCACACTGAACAGCTGTGGCTCCGCTACAAGGCTTTTGATTGGTTTGTGTATCGCAATTACTGCCAATTGGCATTGCGGTATACAAACCAATGCATAGCTCTGCTGCTATCCACGTTGGCTGTGCTCTGTAGTTTTTGATTGGCTCGTAGACCGCATTTACGGCCAATCGCGAACTCTGTCTATGAGCCAATCAAGTAGAGAATCTGAGGAGGACGGGAGTCAATTAGAGCTCCCAAATAGAGGCCAATCATGTTCCTGGAAGCCTTTTCGCACCAAAATGATGGCTTGAAAAAGGCTTCCAGGAATCACAAATTTTACTTTTTTGTGTTCGATCGTTGGAGTTTCAATTTCAACACTAGGCTGGAAAAAGGAAGGAGTTGCAGTCCAGATCGAAGACATCAGGGGAGAAGAAGACGGGAGTCAGTGGAAGTTAGCCTGCCTGCCAGGAGAGGTGACTCGGCGAGAGAAGTCTGTTTGCAGTGTTATACAAGGGCTGAGATTTTTCTTTCTGCTGTGCTGCTGGACAACCGGGATTTTCAACTTTGTGTATTTGAATTGTATTGAGTTGAGGAGCTCAGCTGAAGTGATAGACAGAGCAGAGGTAAGTGTTTTAGGCTGTAATAGTTGCAAACATTTCCCTTATGCTAGCACAGACCCTGTGATTTTAGCAACTTTTAGTGTGTAAGCAATATTTAGTCTGTATTTGTGCTGCTTGTCCCACAGATCCTGTTCTAGCAACTTTTCTAAGTTTAAAACAACAACATTAAAGTGTCTGTTTCTGCTGCTTGTCCCTAATGTCTGTTATATATATATTTTTTTTTGGGGGGGGGACTGTATGCCATGACAGGTCCTTGTTCTAGCAACTTTCTAGGTTTATTAAGAGCAGTTTTTAAAGTGTTTGTATGTTTCTGTTGCTTGTCACCCTAGGATGTCTCTGAAAGTAATCCCCTTTCTAGGTTTATAAGAGCAATATTTTAAAATGTTTGCATGTTTCTGCTGCTTGTCCACTAGTACGTCTCAAAGTAATTGCCTTTTTTTTTTTTTTTTTGGAGAAACTGTATGCAAAGACAGGTCTGCTGCTTGTCCCCAATGTCTATTTTATATATATTTTTTTTTGGGGGGGGACTGTATGCAATGACAGGTCCTTGTAGCAACTTTCTAGGTTTATTAAGAGCAGTTTTTACAGTGTTTGTATGTTTTTGCTGCCTGTCACCCTCGTACGTCTCTGAAACTAATTGACTTTGTCTTTGGATAAAGATAGGTGGGCAAGTGAGCACCAGAGGATTGAAAGTGTCATTGAGGCAAGGAAGTGAAGCATGCAAGCCTTTATAGTAAACAAAAGGAGCAGAGATGAGCAAGAGAAGAGGGTGCAAAGTCAAGAAACTTCCAGTGATATGGGTAGGTTATGGCCCTATTGTGTTGTATCTTTGCTATTGAGGACATCTTGTAATTTTCCTTTCTGCACTTAGTCCCATTTGTTTCATTGTTCAACACCACTGTTTTGCAAACCTGCTAGGTATAGACTACCCAGACTGCAGTGAGGACAGGGATGTAGATACAGCTCACACCCCAAAGAAGAGAAGATACACAATTTTTCAGCCAAGCTGGGCAAGTGCCTTTGACTGGCTTTCGAGTGAAATTTGCCTTCTGCAAGACTTGTAACACGGATTTCACAATCCATCATGGGGGCCGACATGACCTGCAACGACATGCTAACAGTGAGAAACACAGGCAGAATTGCAAGCATGCAGCTGGAAGATCTATGGTGGATTTCTTTGGACCACAGAGTTTAGCAAGTACAAAGGTGGTTGAGGCAGAGGTTGGTTTTGTGTCTCTCCTTGCTAAACACAACTTATCATTTGCAGCAGGAGAACACATCCTGAAATTTATGAAGAAGTGTGGAGAGGATCAAGATGTTCTCCGTAAAATGACATGTGGAGTGACAAAGGCAGCATGCATTGCACAGGATGTGCTGGGGCCTCATTACCAGAATGATGCTGCAGCAGCCTGCCATAAATCACCATTCTGTGTGTATATGGACC
Source organism: Protopterus annectens (assembly GCF_019279795.1). NCBI lineage: Eukaryota > Metazoa > Chordata > Ceratodontiformes > Protopteridae > Protopterus > Protopterus annectens. Next base: position 1,808,592,966 of record NC_056743.1, on the reverse strand, counting down.
AAAGCACAGACATGGGAGATGACAAACTGTTAGTCATCCTTGTTGGTTACCTTGATGAAAAGGCAAGCAAAAATGTGACAAGGTTCCTTGATATGCCAGAATGTGTCCGAACTGGACAAGCAATGTTTGATTCTTTAATGTCCAGCCTGACAAAATTTAACATTCCAGTTTCCAACATTGTGGGCTTTTCTTCAGACAATGCTGCCTCAATGATTGGAAAACACAATTCTGTGCTGTCTCGTTTAAAGGAGGTGAAGCCCACAATTGTAAACATGGGGTGTCTCTGCCACTTGGCAGATCTCTGTAGTAAGGCTGTAAAAGCACTACATTCACCAGTTGAAGAACTTGTATCAGATCTGTATTGCCATTTCAGTTCCAGTGCACAAAGACAACAAGAAGTTCAGGAATTTGCTTTGTTCACAGATACTGACCCCCCCAAGATCATTAGACATGCACCTACTAGATGGCTCAGTCTTGGTAAGGTTATTAACAGAACCCTGGACATGTGGCCAGCTCTAAATTCATATTTTCTGTCTGCAGAGCCAAGGTCTGCTAAGACTGACTTAATTTCTAAAACTTGCAGAGTCATGAAGTGCATATGATTTTTATGTTCCTTAAGTATGCACTGGAACCCTTACTGGAGTTCAACATACAGCTTCAGAGCAGAGAAAGTCAGCTGACACTGCATGCCACTGTGCATAAACTCCTGCAGCAGTATGCTGGCAGACTCCTCAGACCTGCATCTGCTGTCAGACTAATCAAACACAGTGATGTGTCAGTGTTGACTGACAGTAGCTATGTTCTACCAAATGGTGAACTTCGTATTGGCTATGAAGTCAAGCAGTACATGAACAGCCATGAGGAGGATATTGCTGGCACAGTCATTGAATTTAACTTTTATAAAAAAAGTTGCAGCTTTTTATGCTGCAGTGCTGCAGAAAATGCTGAAAAGTTTCCCATGCAGGATCACTTACTGAAAGACGCTGCATTACTTATTAATCCAGCCAAAAAATTGGACATTTCTTCAGGGCTTGTCAGAGATGTTGGCTTCCGTCTGGGTGTATGTGAAAATGATGTTGAGGCCGAACAACTAATCGATGAGTTCACCCAATATCCGAACGAGGACACTAGGAATCTGACAGGCCTAGTAGATGGGCCCCACTCATGTGTGTCACAGTACTGGGCACACCTTCTGAGGGACCTTTGCACTGAAGGGAAACTGCCACTCTTTAAGCAGCTGATGATGAGCCTACTTTGCTTGCCGCACTCTAATGCACAAGTGGAAAGGGCATTTAGTATGGTGCGGAAAGTGAAAACTGAACTGCGTCAGTCTCAGAGTGTAAAAACACTGAACTCTTTATTGGCAATTAAAATGAATGAAAAACTGGATGTCTGTGATATTAAGCTGCCAAAACCTGTTTTAGAGGCTGCCAAGAAAGCCACAGCAGCATACAATAAGTCTACATCTGATGTATGATAGGATGTTTAACTTGGTCTAAACTTTGTGTGAATTGCAATATGTCTGTTTACAAAAATAAAAATCACATTTACTACATGTGTTAGAGGCTGCCAAGAAAGCCACAGCAGCATACAGTATTACAGTAAGTCTACATCAGACATATGATAGGAATAGGATGTTTAATTTGGTCTAAACTTTGTGTGAATTGCAATATGTCTGTTTACAAAAATAAAAATCACATTTACTACATTTTCTAAGTGCTGTTTCATTTACTTATGGTGTGGTTATGGTATTGCAGATTATCAAAGGTTTTTGGATCTGAGAAGTGTGGTATTGAATGTTACAGTTCTACCAAGCTCCATGGCAATGGTGCCTTTTTGCGCAGTGCGAAAATAGGGTGTTCCACATTTTGACCATTTGTCACACATTGTTAGGGTCTGTGTTCCACATTGGCCACTTAAGAGGTTGAGACCTATGGTTGGGGATTAGAGAAGCGGACCCCGATGGCAGACAGCGTCTTCCCATCCTTCTCGCTTTGGACCAGCGTCCCGCGAACAGTCTTGCCGAAGAGCGAAGATCCGTCAAAGGGTGCATTCGTGAAGGACGCCTTGAAGGATCCGCGAAATCGCAAAGACGGAGCCAGGAGTGACGTCGCAAGGCGACCCCGGCTCCGCTGGCCCTAGCGGCTCCCTCCGTGGCATGGGAGAGTAGACGCATGGACGTATTAGAGATGGACTTTAGAGTGGCCATACGAGTCAAGAAAACTTTTTTGTCCTCGACCGACATGGACTCCGGGGGGGCTGCAGCGTACTCCTTAATTAAGTCTCGTTGCAGCCTAATGGTATGTGCCATGTAGTTAAGCGCCCTTACGGAAAAGGTCGCTGAACTAAACATCCGCTTCCCAATGTGGTCCAGTGCTCGAGATTCCTTATCTGGCGGGTGAACCGAAGAGCTCTTCTGTGCGAGTTCTCTCTTGGTGGCAGTTGCCACCAGCATGGCATCCACTGGTGTTCCCTTGGCCCAAGACAATCTATCCACTGGGGGGCTAAGGATCTTGTCGGGTCGCTTCGGGATAGGCTCCACGGTGTCGGGCTCCTTCCACGCCCTGGTAGTAATGAGGTCTACCAGGGGGACAGCCAGGGGGGGACACCCAGGAGGTAGAAGGGCCTGCCTCAAACGCATCCAGGAACACGGATTCATCTGCGGAAGGTTTTAGGGCAGACCACCCCCCCTCTAATACGCAACATTTCCATGATGTCTCCGAAGGAGACATCCTCGGGGGGTGACCTTGGGGAACCTTCCCCTTCATCTAAATCCGTGTCGGTTGTGACGGACTCGGGGGAGTCCAGGTGCCTCCTCTTGCACCAACGTTTTCGAGGGACCTCCTCAGTGGGACTGTCCGAAGATGGCTCGTCAACGGGGTCCTGTTCCTCTAAGGGAACCAACTGGAGGGCTTGGGCAGGCTGTCCTGATGGTCGGATGATGGAGGATAGACCCACATGCAGCGGGGGTACGGGAGGATCAGACGCCTGGACCGGGGTCCTGGAGGTCCTCGACAGTACCCTCTCCACAACCTCAAAAGCCGAAGGAGAGCTACTCTCGCCAGGCTCCGAGAGCAATCTCCTCGGCTCCGAGGTAGGGATCGGGGTCGGAGCCGATGCAGCCAGAGCCGAGAGAGGTGTGCTCTGAACCCAATGGAGCCGAAGACACACCAGCTCCCCCAGATCCGATGCTCAGCCCTCGGCCCCAAGAGCTCGGATCCGACAGACTCGAAGGCACAGTCGGGATCGGAGCTATCGGCGCTGACGAATCCCCGGTTCCGAAAGGGCCCGGATCCAATAACTCTGAGACCCGAAAACGGGTCGAAGAAGGAGTAATCGGAGCAAATATGGGGGCCGCGCTCTCCCCCAGAGGGGGGGGGAGGCAAGAGCACCCCCATCTGCATTTGGGTCTGGATGAATCGGCGCATCATCCGATCCATATCTGCTTCAGTGAGGCTTCTTGTTGACCTTGAAGTCATCGAGGCGGGCCAGGAGGGTCGCCTCGACGACCTCGAGGGAGACCGATCCTCCTCCTCCAGCTCCGGAGAAAAATGAGGTGAACGGAGCTGAGAGGGGGAGGATCCGTAGCCCCTCGAGGGAGACTTAGTCAGCTTAGACGGCGGGGCTGAGGGTTGAGTCTCAGCCCGCCTTTTGTGGGACTTATGTCCCTTGTTTTTATGCCTTTTTTCCACCGTAGTGGAGGTACCTGAATCCCCCAAACTCAAACCCAAAGAGGGAGGCTGAGTCGGGGGCCCAGAATGCACGAGGGCTGTGGAGACACAGCCTGTGCCTGAGAGGGGGAGGAAGAAGAAGCTGATTCCTGAGGCAACAAGCCCGCTAGGATCAGCTTGTTCTTCCTGTCCCTAATAGCTCGGGGATTAAAGGCCGCACAGATTGTGCAGGCCGATGACAAATGGGCCGCCCCCAAGCATAAAACGCATTGAGTGTGGCCATCAGCCGGCGAAAGCTTATGGCCACACTCAGTACATTTTGAGAACACTGCCTTAGGCCCTTCAGCCATAACACCACTCACACCAAAAAACACACCCAAACACTAAGAGGGGGGAGGGTGAAAGGTGGGAACTAACAGAAACAAACTAGTTAGAAAGGGGGGAACAAAGGTACCTAACTACACTTTCACTAACTAACCCAAGAAAACTAAACACTCACACAAGAAAGATTTTTTTTTTTTACAAAGAAAAAGGTTCAAATCTCACCAAAAGCCAAGGAGCGCTTCAAAAGTAGCTGCTTCAGCCGCGGCAAAAAACGATCTGAGGTAATGTAGCACATAGCAGGGGATTATGGGTAGGGGGGAGGATCTAGGAGCTCAGATTTTGTAGCTTGGAAAGCTGCCGGCTCGGATCCGAGATCGGATCAGATACCCACAGGTTGCAGAGCAAATGAAGTAACTGCTTCAGATCCATTATTATACTGAGTCCTGAAATACAGAGGCTGAATGGCCAGAAGAACAAACCTCTCTTTTCTCAGAGGTATGGTAATCTCAGAGTTGGTATATATAAGTTCAGGGGGTATGGGGGTGTAAGGTAGGCTTCCCCCTTGCAAAAGTTTTAAGGATAAAAGCGATTTTAGAGATTTGATCTTCTCCTGTGTTTTCCGTGTGTGTTTATGCGTACATCGACATATGCATAAATTAAATCAGCAGTTTTTTTGGGGGGATTTTTAGCACTTGGCATTTTAACTGCTGATATTTCTATATGGAACCACAAAAAAGACACTTGTTTTGTCTATCCTTAGGGGAAATCTGATGACATGTGAAAGGATAAAGTTACTAAAGAAAAAATGGGAAGGAAAATACCCCAACAGGGCACTTATCTCAAAGGATCAGACCTACAGACCTACTTTATGGAACAGCATTCGGACTGGTGGCAAAGTCCAGAGGATTTGGTGCTCACACATCACTTATGTACCTAAAGCCTTGGACGTAGGACATATGTCTGATGTATGGCACCTGGAAAGTGATAAGACTTTAATATGCTGGCTGGACTTTTGGATATCCTCAGCAGGATATCCCATCTGTAAAGAATAATGGAACAGTGATAAGGAGGGACATAAATAATGACATATAATCAAACAACAGCAAAGTGTCAAGGAACAGATGGAATTGCTCTGGAAGTTTGAAGGGAAGAATGTGAAAAAGATGGGCAAAGTTCTAGTTAGCAATATTAAAAAAGTGGTGGGTGGGAGAAGAGACCAGCATCTTGGGGGAAAAAAAAGCTTTGGTGGCTGCAATGTTTAAACTAGTCAACAGAATGGCAAACATGTTGCAAAAAATAACATATATGGATCACAGTGTTTTTGTGGAGGGGAACAGTTAGTTATGTAGTCACCATAACGATCGATGTATGTGGTCCATCTCGCCTACATTCCTTACTCATGGGTTCAGAGCTCAGAATCTCTAGCACAAAGTCTCTAATTGGCTGGGCTAAGCCGGTATCCCAAGATGCACCGCGCCCTAGCCCCAGATCTTGTTTGCAATCATACCAATCATAACACACACACAATCAACACTGGAAGAAATTCCAGCCAGATAAGGGAACAAAATCACTGACCTTGAAGGGTCCACAGAGCCAATATTCCTCCAAATCCTCTAGGAAGGGGGCAGGTGGGAGGGTACGTAGGAATGTAAGCGAGATGGACCACATACATAGATCGTTATGGTGAGTACATAACTAACTGATGTTATGTGGTCCTATCTCGCCTACATTCCTTACTCACGGGACAGCGTCCCCAGCACCTCTATCCTGGGAGGCTCATAGGAAGATACTCCTGAGAACCGTGGAACCAAAGGAAGCCCGGCCCCTAGAAGCCACGTCCAGCTTGTAATGAGTAATAACTGTTCGGAGAGGCCCAAGTAGCCACAGCACAAATATCATCCAAGGAAAGCCTAGCATGGAAAGCTATTGATGTAGACATAGCCCTGGTAGGCTGATCTTTGACGTGAAAAGGTAAATTTCTGCCTGCTGATGAGTAGGTGAATGAAATACAATCTTTGATTCATTTAGAAATTGTGCACTTGGAAATAGGACAACCTGCTCTGTTCTCTGAAAAGGACACAAACAGTTGATCAGATTTCCTAACATGCTTAGTCCTGTGTAAATAAAATCTCAGTTGTCTGTGCACATCCAGCTGATGAAACCTGAACTCTGCTTTATTGGAAAAGTTCAGAAAGAACACTGGTAGCGCAATAGATTGATGGAGATTGACAGTGGATGACACCTTCAGAAGGAAGGACGGGTTAAGCCTCAAAGAAACTCTGTCCTTATGAAAGATCATATATGGAGGTTTAATGGACAAAGCTTGAAGTTCCGATACCCTCCTGGCCAATGTAATGGCTATCAGAAACGCTGTCTTCCAAGATAAGAATTTCAATTCACAAGTGGCAGCCGGTTCAAAGGGTGGTGATGTAATAGCTTGTAGCACAAGGTTTAGGTCCCATGGTAGGACAGGTTCTGAAACAGGGGGATGAAGCAACCAAGCACCTTTTAGAAAGGCTTTACAGAGTTTGTGGCCCATGAGAGAGGGCTTGTAAGATGTGTGAAAATTGGAAATTGCAGCCAACTGCACTTTAATGGTAGCGGGCACGGAGCTAAAAAATCTATGACTGACGGAATTGGGGCTGTGAAGGGGTCCAAACCTTGGGCCTGAGCCCAAATGGAGCATCTCCTCCATTTGCTGGAATAAATCTTCCTGGTGGAAGAGTACCACTTCAGGTGAAAAGGAATGTCACCTGACTAGTGACGGACGTGGAGCAGCCAGGCTGTCAACCTGAGAGTTTGCAGGGATGGATGGAGTTGTCCTGACATATGAATCAGGAGGTCCGGTACTGGGTCCGGAGTCCATGGACCATCCAGTGCATACCGTTGAAGAAAAGGGAACCATACTTGTCGAGGCCAGTGTAGAGCAATAAGGATCATCCTGCTTCCCAAGAATATGGCTTTCTGGATCACTCTTGGTAGCAGAGGAAATGGAGGGAAAGCGTAGACCAGACCGGGGCCAATCGTGAGCTAGAGCATCCCTGGGTGACTCATACTCACTGCATTTGGCATTGAGGGGGCTGGCGAAGGGATCGCAGCAAGGCTGACCCCACCTTTTGAAGATCTGAACCGCCACTTGGTTGTTCAGGGACCACTCGTGAGGCATCAGAATAGCTCTGCTTAGCCTGTCCGCTATCACGTTGGACTTCCCTGGAATGTGCATTGCCACTAGAAACCGTTGGGAAGACTGCCCAATGCCACACTCGCCTGGCCACTCTGCAGAGGGGATAAGACTTTGCTCCCCCCTGCTTGTTCAGGTACCACACTACGAACAGGTTGTCCGAGTGAACTGCAATCGTTCCCAGAGGTAGAGAGTTTTGGAGTGCTCGCAACACCAGAAACACCGCTCTCATCTCCAGAACATTGATGTGCAAGTGTACCTCATGATCTTGCCACGTGCCTTGGACCATCCTGCCTAGATAATGCCCCCCCCACCCCATCTGGGAGGCGTCCGTGGTCACTGTGGCCACTGGAGACATAGGAATCAAGCTCCTTCCTCTGTCCAGATTGGCAAAGCGTAGCCACCAGAGGAGGTCCTGTTTGCACTGCTCCATGAGAAGTATCAAGTGGGAAAGAGGAAGCTTCTGAAAGGACCAGTGAGCTGACAGGAGCCACTGTAGGATCGCATGTGTAACCTGGCCAGAGGTACCAGCATGATGGTGGAGGTCATGGATCCCAAGAGCTGAAGAACTAACCTGGCCTGAACTTTTCTGAGGGGAACAGTGTGTGGATCTGAGACTGCAGCACTCTTATCCTCTCTTGTGGTAGAAAGGCGTGCATTTGAATAGAGTCTAGCTGTGTGCCTATAAAAACAACACGCTGTGAGGGCTGCATCGCAGACTTTTCCCAGTTCAAAGTAATTTCTAGATGTTGGCAAAGTAAGATGGTCGTCTCCCTGGCTTGAATGAGCAGATGCCTGGTGGGGGTGGTGAGAAGCCAGTTGTCCAGATACGGAAACACCTGGAATCCTAGATGTCTCAGGTGAGCTGTCACCACTGCCAAACACTTGGTAAACACCCTGGGGGCTGTGGTGAGTCCAAAGGGCAGGGCACGAAACTGGAAGTGACTGACTCCTGGATGCCTTCTCCATTTTGATGTGGTAGTAGGCATCCTTGAGATCGATGGAGCACATCCATACTCCTTTCTTCAGCAATGGAAAAATGGACTGAAGCATGACCATTCAGAACTTGGACTTCAGAACGTAGTGATTCAGTCGACTGAGATGCAGAATGGGTCTCAGGTCCCCTGTTCTTTTCGGCACCAAAAAGAGTCGTAAGTTCCTGATCTGACATGGTCTGAGGGGACTGGTTGGATGACTCCTTTTTCTAGCAGCTTTGCAACTTCTAGTGCTGCTTGACCCTGTTGACTGGGTGGGACCGTCCGGGATCCTTCTGACTGGGGGGGGGGTGTCAACACAAAGGGGATAATGTAACCTCCGGTAACTATTCGAAGCACCCAATGATCCTAGGTGATGCTTTCCCAGGCTTCCAGATGCAAAGAAATTCGGCCCCCGACTGTCTCTGGAATAGCACTGTCGGGCAATGCCTCAGGAACGCTGGAAGGAAGAACCGTGAAAGGAATCTCGGTCTGCCGAGTTGCGGGGGCCTCCTCTGCCTCTAGGATGGCGTCTTCCGGAATAATTCCCCCCCTGCCTCTGGAGGAACACACACCTTGAGCTGCAGGAAAGGACCTCTGAGACTTTTTGAACCACATTTTCCCTCCTCTCTGAGCCTTGGGATAAGGCCTAGAAGGGAGAGAAAAACAGGCCCCTATGGGAGATAGGGTCTTTCCCTCCTGTTCGCATCTGGTGAGGGTGTCTTTCACTTTGGGCCCGAAGAGAGAGGACCCATCAAAGGGGGCGTCAGTGAAGGAAGACTTAAAGGCCTCTGCAAAATGACACAGGCGCATCCAGGCTTGCCTTCTGAGAGCTACGTCTGAGCTAGCTGCCCTACTCGCCCCTTCGGCTGCATAAGATATGAGCCTCATAGACAAGTTGACAATGGAACCAAGGGTAGACAACTGGGCGTTAACAGTCTGCGCCACCGTCTCAGGCATGTTACCCATCAGAGTATCTCCTAGCTCCTTGAAGAGATCTCTTTGGAGCCAAGTGAAATGACAGAGGTAATTCAATGACCGTAAGGTAAAGGTTGCCGAAGACAGGGTACGCTTCCCATATCGGTCCATACTCCTGGACTCCTTGTTAGGAGAGTGGACTGAAGAAGAAACCTCTGCAACTTCCTGCTGAGTGGCTGCAGCCACCACCAAGGCATCTACCGAAACCCCTTTGGTAAGGAACTATTTCCCCGGGGGAGCAGAAAGGAATTTGTTTGGACATCTGGGCACCGGTTCCACAGAATCAGGGTTCTCCCACACCCTTCGACAAATCAAATCCAGGAGTTAGAGGGTGGTGACACCCAGGAGGTGGAGGGTTGAGCTCCGAAGGCCTTGAGGAATACAGACTCCTCCTCAGAGGGGGTCTTGGAAGGGCAGTCGCCTCTCTGTCTCAAAATCTCCAGGATGTTGGAGAAAGAGACATCATCGGAGGACAACTTGAGGGACCCCTCTGACTCCTTGAGGTTGGTATCGGAAGTGAGGGAATCGTCCTGGGAGTCTATGTGCTTCCTCTTGCACAACTTCTTTCTGGGAGGCTCCTCAGGCACTGACTCCGAGGGGTCCTCAAAATAGGGGACCACTCAAGGGGGTATCCCCAGACCTTCAGGCTCCACCATCCATGGAGAGGGGGCATCAGAGGCTCTAGCCAGGGTGTAAGGGGACAGAGTGACCGATCCAGGTGATGTAACTGATGACCTGGCCAGTGCACTCCTCATGGCCTGAAGGCCGGTCCCCCCGAGTCAGAGGACCGACCAGTCTCCGAGACCATGACCGGAGTAGAGATTCCCCAAGCCGAAGCACCGAGAGGGAGGCTCGGAACTGACAGGAGTCCCAAGGTATCCCCCCCCTCAGGTCCGACTGAGGAAACCTGAGTGCTGAAACCAGAGGACGGAACCGACCTGGTTGGAGCCGAAGCCAGCTCAGACAGACTCACATGGGGTATTGGAGCCGACATCAGAACATCACTCGGTGCGGAGCACTCTGGCTCTGATGACATACGGGTATTCGGAGGAGGAATCATCGGTACTAGAATGGGGACCGGCTCCGGAGCCAAAAACAGTTTTGCTAACACCGGTGACTGCAGGAGCCTCCTGACCACCCTATCCACATCCAAATCAGACAGCCTAGAGGATTTGGAAGAAATAGAAGGAAATCGGGATATCCTAACTGGAGACTCATGCCTGACACTGGGTGACCGGCTCCGAATAAGTTCCAATAGTATCGGAGCCAAGGTAGACTCCAGTACAACAGATACCTCCTGCGGCCCCGAGGACAATGGAGCAGAGGAGGAAGTATCCACTTTACAAACCTTCTCCGATGGCTCCGAAGAAGCAGACGGAGCCGGAGATCTTTTCTTGGCCTTAGAAGGCTTAGGCTTGGTGCTAGAAGATGAAGACGACTCCAAGGCCTCCTCAAAGGAGGGCTTAATCACATCCTTCAAAATCAGCTTATTTTTACGTTCCTGCAGTACCCTAGAGCTAAAAACATGACAGAAACTGCAGGACTCTTGCAAGTGAATAGCACCAAGGCAATAAACACATCTGTAATGGACATTTTATAGCCACATTTTGTACACTTCTTAAACCCAGAGGGTTTATGTTCCTTCAGTTCATTCGACATGGTAAGCAACCACGCCACTGACAACCAACAGAGACTAACACAAGAGGAAGGCGGGAAGACCAAAAACCACTTTAACAGACAAGGAAACTCTAATTTAAACACTTCCTAAGAGGAAGCTTAACCACCGACAAGAAAACAGTGCAAAACAACAAGGGAACACACTGGAGAGGACTAGGTCCTCTAACTTAAACGGGCCTAGCCCGCGAAAACAGTACTCTCAAAAAACTCACACAACTAGTCAGATACAAAGCTAGCTATTAAAATAGCTTTCCTCAAAAAGTAGACTGCTAAAATACTTAGAAGAATTTTAAAAAGGGTACTTAGCCACAGCCAAGCGAGACCACGTCCTAACTCTACGAGCGGCAAACGAGATCTGGGGCTAGGGTGAGGTGCATCTTGGGATACTGGGTTAGCCCAGCCAATTAGAGACTTTGTGCTAGAGAAATTGAACCTGTGAGTAAGGAATGTAGGCGAGATAGGACCACATAACATCAAATATTTAAGATGGCGAAGCATGGTGTAAGAAAGCATCACTATTGTTGGGGAGTCTTGATGCACAGAAGGCATCTGAGGAGTCTGCTGAGATTTTATGAGTAGGACAATTGAAGCTTGTGTGTTTCCTGATACAATAGGATTACTTTAATTATGAGAATATATGAAGAAGCTGGAGGCAAGAGTTAAGCTACAGGCTTTCCTCTCAAATAAGCGGTTTTAAAAGATGAGCTTGGCAGAGGTGTCCGTTTTCCCTTTTCTTATTTTCTTTACATTTACAGCCACTGGCAAATAAAATACAGGAAATCTGCAGGTATATTATACCTGATAAAAGCAGGAAAGAACATTTCAGTGCTGTGGAAAGTTATGAGGCAGTTTCATGTTTACTTTTCCAGCTATAAAATAAATTAAGATAAATGAAAGGCTACAGTGGTAAATTACATACCTATGCATAAACTGGTTCAGTGACATATATATATATATATATATATATATATATATATATATATATATACATACATGTATAAACATACATACATGGGGATACAAGATTAAGTTATTTAGATTTATGGATTAAAAAGGATCGTGTTATGGCAGCTAAAGGTATGTGAAAAGAAACTAAACAAAAGATAACACAAAGCTGGAAGCTCTTCATTATTGAAATGGATAGTAACATAAATGCAATGAAAATGTTTCTACTGTTAGTTTAACATACAGGTCAGGTGTACTTTCATCAACCACAGAAGTTGTGGACCATAACTAATAAGTTGAAAGAATGCATTTGGAAGAAGATAGCAAGATTAAAGTGAGATAAATTGATTCACCACATAGAATGAGTTGGTTTAGGATTATCGGATTTGAAGGGATACTTTAGAGCTATGTATTTAAGGTATGAGTACACATCACAAGCAGAAGGCTACACATTAAAATGGAAAGGGATGATATTGACATTGGGGAGATTTTCAGAAGGTGACAGTAGGATTTTGGTTATAGGTCCTTAAAGAGGAAGAGGAAAGGAAGGGCAATAATCATACAGAATATAAAAGTATTCCAAGAACTAAGCCATCATGGGAATGGAGAAAGATTTTATCAATATCAGCTTCAAGTAGGGTGTAGAAAATAGGTAAAGGGGACAAGAATTTACTGAAGAAAATTAGCAAAAGAACCAAGGTATTGGGAAAAAATAACTAGAGAGGGAAAGAGTAGAATGAGGCCAAGCATAAGTTTGGACTGCAGGTTACAGTTTGCCTTCCATACCAGGGATAGACTGAATATAAACAAACAGAAAGGGAGAGGGACATGCTAAATGAAAGACCAGCTCTGGCAAAGTTTTCTTAATTGAGTCTAGAACTGGTTACTTTTAAAAATGGGAAAATTAGTGGGGCATATAAAATGCTTCAATGATAACTAAGAATCAGTGGGGCATGTAAAGTGCTTCATGATAACTAAGAATCAGTCATAGTAAGTTAGAAAAATTGGGAAGAGAGAATGGAAAGGCTATAAAGACATCTACATTCCTCCTGAGTATGCAACAAAGTCTGGAAGGCTTACGATTTTTTTCATGGAAGTGTTTACCTAGGTATTTTTATACACCAATCATACTTGAGAGTTTTTCTTCAGGCAGATACACACAAGAGGTGTGATGGGAGAAACTGAGGCAACTGGGAACTTGTCTTTTGGGAATGTTAAGAGCTGGCAGATTTTAAAAATTCCCTACAGTGTACTTTGTCACAAATGTTGGGGGAAGAAAGATTTGCAACTCAGGAAGCAATTCAGTTCAGCTGGGAAAAAGGATCCAGATTAACCAGACATGGTAAGGCCTTACAAAGTTTAATGCTACTGAGTTTCAAGAAAAAACAATTACTAGAAAGTATAACGTTGAATTGAATAACAACTGTTAAAACAGAAAACGTGTATAATGCACAAACATGAAAAGTGCTTGCTATGGTTTGTTTTCTTTTCAGTTATTGTACATCTACCCAAGTCACTGTCTACAATGCAAGAAAAGATATTACAATGTTTAAACTGATCACTTGTAGTGTAGATCACTGAATGTCTGTCTTGCAGACTAAGTAGCAGAAGCTGGCGGTAACTGATCAAGCTATGTGACAAGAATACAAGGAAGACTGTTGTAATTGGAGCAAAAAAAAGCAAGAGGAACTGCCATCAAAAAGCAAGAAGTCTCTACACAGACAGTTATTAACACATTGGGGGGAGGGGGCATTCCAAAAAGCTTAGTGCTTCTGAGAAGTTTCAAGTACCGTGAGATGGCTGTACTTTAACTTTTACTTATTATACACCTGAAATATGTGTTTTTAAATAAATATATTTGTATGCAGATATGGCCATATTCTGTGAAACAAGGTGAATATTAAAAAAAGGACCCACAGTAATTAACACCTCACATGCCGCGGTGGTACAGCAGTAGCGTTGTTACCTCACAGCAAGAGGTTCTCCTGTTCGATTCTCAGCTGGGCTTGGGAGTGCCTTCTGTGTGGAGTCTACATGTCCTCCCCATGGTTGGGTAACGTTCGAAAGACATGCGTGCATAAATGGGCGTGCCTTCGTTGAAGGTTGAGCGTAGAGCTGGTGCCTCAGCGTTTCGTAAAAATCTACTGCCAATCATTAGTGGACTGGAGTTCCGCTGTGGCAACCCCTTACCGGGAAAAGATGAAAGTAATTAACACCTCACAGAGGCCCAAAGTGCCTTTGAAGACACTCCCCACAGTATCTGAAGTATTATGCACAGTTCTGGAGACCTAATCATTTGAAGAGCATAAAATGGAAACAAGATGGAAGACAATAGAATGCATGCAGAGCTCCAAAACCACAAAGCCATATAATATTATAAGATTGACACATCTTGAAGGGGGTGTGTGTCTTGTGTGTGTACATATCTATACATTTAAACAATACAAATGGTGATACTTTTTTGTCAAAATGAGACGGACAGACAAAATACAATTTGTTGATATAAGATGGATGACTCAAAGACACAAGGAGGTATTACTTCACGGAAAAGTGATGTATGATTGGATCAGCCTAACCAAAACAGTAGCACAGACAACAAACATCCTATAATTCAAACAAATGTACATGACAAACAAAGAACTCCTTGTGAAAAGGGAGATTAAAATAAATTTTTGGCTAAGAAGCCTCTCATACTTGTCTAATAGGTAAGGACATGGTTAGAGATTAGGTGCATCTAACTACCCATACCTGTTTTTTTGTGTGTTTTATTTCTAATGTATTACTTCCCAAGCCAGTTACTTTTACTGAGCACAACAGGATTATATTGGAAAAAAAACCTGTTTCTGAGCTGCATCACAGGCACTGCTGTGAAACTCAAGTGTGAAGGATAAGGTTATGAAGCATAAGGATACAGACTTATCAAATAAATTTGTGCCCAGCTAGCAGTGATATCATCGATGAGTCACTACGACTAAGCATACTGAGCAACAAAACCAACTGTTTTCCTAGCAGATGTTGTACAATAAAGTATGGAAACTGTCAAAACAAAAATGGATTTTTTTGCCATAAGAACCGAATTACCACTGAAAGACAGTGTTAAAGAAAATAAAATTTTCATCAAATTATTTTATTTTGCAGCAGATTACACAAGTGTAAAGACCACTAGACACAGCTAGACTACCATGATTATGATTTGGAATGTGGAAACAGAACTCCAAGGCACGTCAAAAAAGGACTGAGCATTTGTACTGTGATGTAATCTGTATGCTGCAATTACATGGGGTGTTCAGATCACCCCATCCACATTACGTCAAAATGACCATTTCTATGAAAATGCAGTTCCATATCAAGTAGGTATAACTTATCCATGCAATGGCAACACAAACAAAACATGACTTTTTAACATAGCACTAGAATTTTTGATTTGGAGAAGGAACAAAAACTTTTTAATTTAAATAAAAAATATACCAACATTTTACAGCCAAAAAAAAAAAAAAATCAGTGTTAATAAGAAAGCTTCAGTGCAAGTAGAGAAGCATATGGAAGGCTAACTGGCATGCCTCAGGATTATGTGTCATGCAGGATGCAATGTCACGGTTCGCTTCTGTAACAGTTTGTCACTAACTCTTGCACCGATACCTCTACTATAGCAGAAGTGGCAGACTAAGTCTACCCTGATTCAGAAAGACTTGCTCACAGTGTAAGTGACTTATTTTGGTGTAAGGCCTATCTATAAACAGGCATACTATGGGGATTAAGCACTCACTGGTCCTCTGAAGCAAAAGTGGTTTTCCAGTCCATGATGAGAATATAATCAAATGGGCACTGCAGAGCCCTACAATCAATCTCAGTTAGTAGTCACATATATAATTTTTTTCTTTTCTCTGCCTTAATGAAGTCATTTATGGGACATCTCTCCGTGAGACACTGAGACACTACAGATACTTAGAGGATGTATACCTACTATGTGTGTACCTTCAGTCTAAGTTACTCAATCTCTTACTGAAATGTGCGAGACAGCCAAGCACAAGAGACCAAAGTAAGCTCAGTAGTCTGAAAATATGATGTCTTCTTAACGCAAAATTTTATTGATAAGTAAAACACAGCGTTTTCGCTACTAATGAATGTTGTAGCTTCTTCAGAGAACAAGCAAAACAGTTTGGCACCACTAATGCAGAGATTAAATACATTAATTAAGTAATTAAAAACACATCACTTCCCTTCCTTCTAAACCAAGAAATTAACATTGTATAATAGTAAAGAAAGAAGAATTGAAGACCGTCAATCTTAAAAAACTTGTAAGTTATTCAGAAGTAAAAATAAAATAAAAATACAAAACATATAACAACCAAATATGCCCCTGTTGGTATTAAACTGTTGTAGTGTTACAATAAAAAGGCAAAGGCATAGAGACACTGTGCCTAGTAAAATACAAGCCTAAAGCTCAAACATGGGGTATACCAATAAACATAAATATAAATATAGTGCATTAACCATAATATAGGAAGTGTATAAAAGAAAAGACAATACTAGACTCATGTACAATATTTATGTGGAAAAGATATATATATATGGTTATACAAAGAGCTGTAGAGTCTATTCTTTGTTGTAGGAAACATATGTGTATGTATTGTAAGAAAGAAAAAGAAAAAAGATGAATGAAGGAATAAAGGATGCAGGAAATGCAATAACCAACAAGTTATGAATATGAGTAATAAAATTGTGCAATGTAAATTTTGAATATGGATTGTGGAATAAAATTAAATTTTAAAGTAATATTTAAGATGATAAAAAAGTAAGAATGTATAATTATCTTAAATAACTTTTAAGTTTAAGGAGACAAGAAATGTTGCAATTTTCATTAAGGCCAGGAGGATGAAAGGCATCTAATTTTATCTGCCATTCTAATTCCCTGGTTTCTAAAATTATTGCTGTGGGATCGCCCCTAATGTTATGTGGAATATGATCAATGGCAGTGAAGTGAAACTTATGTCCAGTGTGTTGACCAATGTGTTTGGCCAAAGCGTTGTCATTTTTACATTTCTTGATAGCGTACATATGTTGGTAAATTCTTTCTTTGAATTTACGATCTGTTTTACCAACATAGTACGCTGGACAACTGTCACAAGTAGCTAAGTACACAATGGACTTAGTCTCACAGTTGATTTTATGATGGATACTGTGTTTTTTGCCATTCAACTGGAAAGAGTTGCCTGTCCTTAGGCAGCTGCACCAGTTACAATGTCCACACATAAATGTGCCTTTTTGTTTAGAGAGCGTGTCAACGTTTTTGTGCTTCTCTAACAAAGCTTTCAAATTGTGTCCTCTCCTATAAACTATAAGGGGCTTGTCACCTAATTTCTCTAATAGTAAACTGTTACTGGTAATAAAATACCAGTTCTTAAATATAATAGAACAGACTTGGTTAGAGTCTGTACTATATGTTGTAATGAAGCTAGATGAATACTTTTGAGTTTCATCATTAGTTTGCGACAAAGAAATAGTTAAACCTGAGTGTGATACCTCAATAGAAGAGGTAGGGACGTCAATGGGCACCTCATGGTTATTATCCAAAAGGGGTTTATAAAACCCCCCCACTCTCTTGTTTCTGACTTTTAATATTAATTTGTGAATTAATGCCACAGGATAGTCACGGCTACTAAACATGTCGAACAAGAGTTGGCATTCTGTGTCAAAATGAGCTTCAGTGCTGCACATCTTAGCCGCTCTGATAAGCTGTCCCTTGACTATTGATCTTTTTTGCTTAAATGGATGTTGGCTGGAGAAGTGGAGAAATGAATTACAATAGGTTGGTAAATTGAAGAGGACAGGGAACCATCCATTATATTTTTCTCCAGTCTAACATCCAAATAGTCAATAGAAGATGTGGAAAAGTGATGTGTGAACTTGAAGAATCGAGTAGTACTGTTCATGTATTCAATCAAGAGCAAGGCATCCTGCTCTGTACCCCTGAACATGATAAAAATATCATCAAGGTATCTGGTGTAGTAAGCTAACTGATGTGTGTAGTTTGGATTATCAAGAATGAATTGTCTCTCCCAGTAAGCTACAAAAACATTAGCAACAGATGTACCACAGGGTGACCCCATTGCAATACCTTGTGTTTGTAAAAAGTATTGCTTTTCAAAAATAAAGAAATTGGATGTTAAAATAATCTCTAACAGATCCGTCACCGTGTCAATCTCATTTTTAGGGGCTCCTAAATGGGTCAGGATGTTAGCTATCCATTCTATAGCCTCTAAATGTGGTATAGAGGTGTAGAGGTCCACCACATCTATGGTGAGAAAATTACAGGAAGGGTCTAAGTTAAGCTTGTTAATGTCAGAGAGAAAAGACCACGAATCCTTACAGATACCAGGGATTAATTTGAGGTATCTGGACAAAATATTGTCTACTAGACGTGCACAGGGATGGGTCATAGAAGACCTGCCGTCTACGAGAGCTCTCATAGGCGGGTTGTAAAGATCCTTGTGGATTTTAGGGATTCCGAAGATAACAGGGGTCTTAGGTGGTGTAATGTCTATAAAGTGGTAGGTGTCACTGTCTATCTTACCTGAGAGAAATAGATCTCTAAAGTAACCCCTATTTCTAGAGTAGGCTGTGTTCATCTCATTAAGAGAAGACAGTTTATAAGCTGGACTGTCCAAGATATTCAACATGTTTTCAGTATAATCTATATTATCAAAGATGACCAGGCCACCCCCTTTATCCGGTTTCAAAACTCTTACTGGCAGATTACAAAGTTCGTTCAGTAACAGTTGTTGCCCCTTAGAAATATTATATTTCTGTTGTCTAGAAAAGAGATTGTGATTCCTGTCCAGGTGCCTCAAATCAAATTCACATGCTCTTTCAAAGAGAGACAGTTCAGGGTGTAATGGAGGACTGAATACACTCAGTAATTTAAGGTTAAAAGACTTGTTGCATGGGGCAGAAAACAATAAGGCCAAGTTGAGTTTACGTGTAAAGCATTTTAGATCTATTATAGTGTCAGTTAAATTGAAGTGATGACTAGGTACAAAGGTGTTTCCGAAAGCCAACAGATCAATTAATTCTTGTTCTATTTTGAAGCTGGAAAAATTGTAAATTTTAAAGTCTCCCTTTGTGTTAACTAGGATATTTAAGACTGTGTTATGCCCAGTGTCTGAGTCAGAGTCCAAGTTTAAGATCGATGGTTGTTCCAGCATCTGTTCCTGTACCCTGACTGACGGTTGTTGTTGCGCTGCCCTAAAAAAACATTGTTGTTATTCTTGTTGCCACAGTCAGATTGTCCTTCCCCCTGATGTTGAGGGGCGTTGTTAAAGTTATTATAGTTATTGTTCCTACTGGCCTTTATCCTGTTACTCCGGCGAGGGCCTTGGCCCAAGTCCGAGTCAGATTCTTCTTGGATGATGTCCAAATTGTGACCCTGATGGTAACCAGAGTCACTATCCCTGTCAGGAGGTAAACGGTCAGTAGTTAAGGGCTCGGAGTGAACAATGGGAGTCCCTAGTTTGACATAGGCTTTGTTCTGTTGGTAAACTAGTCTGTCCCTGCTAAGTTTTTTTAGCTTTGTTAGCTTTTAACTTGGTTAACAATGCATCTATGCTATTAAAGACACGAGCGTAGTCGTATTTGTATCTTACAAAGTCCAAGTCCACCTTTATCAGATTGTCCAAATCATTAATTTCTACTGTGAGAGTAGAAATGTGTAATGAGTAATGTTTAATAATTAACTCTAAAAGTTGGAAACCCTGCTGATCAAACAAGGTTCTTAGGTCTGATAAGAATGCAGCATCAGCTAGTAATCCTGTAGGTGCAAATGTGCTGCGCAGTCCTTTAGGAATGATTTTATCCTGTAAACATTGTTTGAAGTAGCATACTTCAAGTTGTAATTTCCTCAATTTTAATAATTTAAAGTCAAGTACCTTAAGTTTACTCACTAGGGAGTCCATAGTTGTAGCGGTGTCAGCTGTTTGTAGTGCCGGTAATTCCTGTGGACCATGCTGGAAAAATGTGAAAGAGTCCATGTCAGTGATCCACTCACGAAGTGACGAAACACCTATGAGCACAGAATTCAAATTATTGCTGACAGCGTTATCAGCTCCCAAAGTACCTCGTACTGTATGTGGAACAGAACTAGGGCTTCCAGCGGTAGAATTAGGAGGAATAAGTTGACCCGCTAGAATAGAGGTGGAGCCCGAGATATGAGGAAAGTTTCGTTGCAGAGTGGCACTGCCATTATTACCATCAGCCATTCTATGGTCTAAATTATCCAGACGTGAGTTTAACATGTTGAGCCGTTGTGTGATTACGGCAAATTACTGAAATGTAGTCAGATAAGCTTTTATGACAAAACAAAGTTGTACAGAAACCTTTACAAGGACAGTTCTAGGACCACTCAGTGTTTTACTGCTATTGAGAAAGTAATATTAGTGAGATTTGTACATGCACATAAAAAACTAACAAAAACTATCCAGTTCTGAATTCAACTATTTGAATGTATGATGCAGTTATCCCCCCTTCAACTTATGGACTCAAGTGGGTAAATAATCACTAAGAAGGTGGAGGGGTCACTGCTCCGTGCATATCAAACAAAGAAAAGGCTGTCAAAAATGATTTTTGATACAGCTTGAAGAGATGGCTGCAGAATTACATTATCTACATTTATTTGTGTGTGAACAGCCATTACTGAATCCAATATTGTCACTTGGTAACGGTCAGCTCACAAGTACACATTTGGCATGCAATGGCTAATTTTTATCTTAGCAACAGATGGGACATACATAATTGTGTGTGTGTGTGTGTGTGTGTGTGTGTGTGTGTGTGTGTGTGTGTGTGTGTGTGTGTGTGTGTTTTCCTCAAACAGAATCTTTTCTTTCATCTACAACACAAGTTGACATTTTTCTCATTAATTTATTTCTCCATTACCTATGAACCATCAATCCTCCTGGTACCAATTGGGTCCACTCATTCTCTTTCCTCAGGATGAGAGCCAGTCCCAGCAGAGTGTCATCTGATCAGCCATCAGACGTTTTCTAATGATCCAAACCAAAGGTTAAAAATGTCATGCAGGCAAACCATTCAGTAAAAATTGCAAGAAAACCAAGCCAAGCTAGAGTTACTACTGTATAACATGTTAAACTGCCTAATGTGATGGCCTACTAGATATATGTAAATGACCCCTTAAGGAAATAGTGTTTCAGCTACATGGTTTCTAACTGTCCATGACTTTTTTACACATTCAGAAGCCATGCAGCTTTATGTATACAGTTAGTCAGGTTTAGATTCATTGGTCTGAATGTACCCACAAATACTTAAAATCAAAACATTCAGAAAACCATGTAGCTGAAACACTATGTCCTTAAGGGGTCATTTGCATATATTACATTAAACCTCATGTAGTGAAGGCCTATGGATTACACCATGAAGATTACCTTGGCTGTTTTTTTTTCTTGCAGTTTTTACTGAATGATTTGTCTTTGTGGCCTGTTTACTCCTTGGTTAGAAGTTATCCATGATATTTGCATGCATCTCAATGTTTATGGGCATCAGGCTTGATTTTAAGCTGTGTTTCTTAAGTATAGCCAGACAATCCACTTATGTTATACTGATGAGTTTACTACAAAGGCTGAAACATGCATGTGTACAGTTACTAAGGTTTGGTTGAACTGACTTTAGTCTACCCATAAAGACTTGTCATGGACATTCTTAAGCTACACAGCTGAAACACTGCATAGCATCAAGGAGTTATTTGCATGCATCCCCTGGGCGTCTACTACAGGTGCTTTAAAGTATTACACAATGAAGACTTTAGCTTGACTGAATTAAGTTTTCTACTGAAGATGCAACTCCCTGCGCCTAGTCACTGTGTGCTTAACAGTGTGCAGGCCTGCAACCCCTCCCATCTTTTGGAAGGATGTGCATGCTTCAACAAAGGTACTCCCCAGGGGGCTATATCTCTATGGAGGCGATTGCATTATGTAGAGCTCAGCAGGGGCAACAGCACATAGTTCTTCTTTTCTTTGCCTTCCTACACCCCCCCCCCCCACCCTAAGGATGTGCAGGCCAGAATCTGATGTTCTCTTCCACTTCTCATCCAGCTCCTTCAGCACCTCAGCTATTAATTGAACTTGGGGTATCTGGGTTTCAGCCATGTAAGCTGCTGAGCTGGGCCAACACTAAGACTTCAAATTCAGTTAAATTTTTGTTTTCAAAAGAAAGATCTATTACAATTCAAAACATTACTTTTTTTTTTTTAAATACCAGAAAGCATATATAATGAAAACAAATGCATTTTATCAACAATTTCATTGGTGCATGAAGGAGGAAGCTAGCATGTATAAAAAAATAATTCAATACAAATCAGCACAGAGAAAACTAACCAACAGTTCAAGTCTAAACTGTTCAGAAAACTCGTGGGAAAGAATGTAGCCCATTTTGAAAGTTACAAACCACATAAATGAAAAGCAGAAATATTGCACCCATGTAAAATGCAGGACTTAACAGTGCAGCAAACTTGGTAGCAAATTAATTGCCCCAAGCGATTCTTCACTATAACTTCATCTTTGTTAAGGCAATAGCCAATAAAGCTGTACTTTTTTCCTTGTTACTGTACAACCTATTTACTCCCTTGCTGTGATATAACAAATTATCACTTATAAGGCCATAATCATTCAGTTACCTTACTTCCAGGCAAGTAGCCCACTGGTTCAGAAGTAGCCTCGTCTGCCCGCATCACTGCCAACTCAACATTAACTATTGACATGGGGACCAAACAACCAGGGAAGGTCAGAGGATCAAGAATAGGCTCTGCCTGTACACCACCCTCCAACAGCAAAGGCTGAGAGTAAGGAAGTGTTGCCAAAAGCTCTCTAGCATGAACCACCTCTGAATGAAAAACTTGGAATATGTGGGGGGCATGCAGCAAAAAGACCATGGTGGGTGGGGTCCCAGCCAGGGATGCATCTGCAAAAATAAGGTACAGGCCTCCCAGATGTTAAGCTCCACTGCAAGGTTCTCAGCGTACCAATAAAATGCACTAATACTTTTGCAGCACAGCATCATTACACCCCTCTGCCTTCAACTCTCTTTCATTACATGGATGGATGTTGTGATGACAGCAAAAGGCAGGATCCATTTCAGAGAATGCCCTATTATGAGGGGTGGGGGGGTGTCAAAATAAATTAAATAAATTACTTCAGGCAAATACCCAATAAGGCTCTTAAGCCCTTAAAAATTAGACAGCCTGAGAGTAGGGGTATACAGGGCTTTTATGGCTGGAAATTCATGCAAGGGATATAGATGAAGCTGGTACACAAGAAAAATAGGATTCATTCTATGAGACTAGAGAGGCATCACCCTCCTGATATGCGAATACCATGTCTCGTTATTTCATTTAATAAACATGCTAGTCCTTAAATGTTTTCTATTCACTCCAGTGGCATAATAAATGTTCTCAAAATATATTGTGATGAAAGAATTCAAACAGCTGATAACAGCAACATTACACATGACTGATCAATTTAGCTAGCTAGCTAATCACAGGTTTTACAGATGGGGGGAAGAATGGTGCCAAAAGTGTTCCAGAAGCTCATCAGAAGAACTGGTCCTCTTGTTCCATGGTGAATCTGTCTCAGTGCAATGCACAAGTTCAGCTGCTACATAATCTGTGAAGGCAGAAGAAGTAGAAACGAGCAGGAATCAGATAACACTGGACTGCAGTCACAGACAGTTACAGCAACCTAAAAGCACAATGTATCCTAGATGTATGATGTTCCAGGTTTAGCAGTATTTCAGTGGCCGACTTCTGGGATTCCAGATTTCCACAAATGTCACCCCAAATTGCAGTAGCTTAAAGTCTGGCTTGTGACCACCACTGTTTACATGATTTGCAAACAGCAGGAACAAGGCTGCAGTCATTTTTGGAAGGATTTTACATATGACAATTTTAAAATGGGACACAAAACTACCAGTTGACACAAACTTTGAATCACTTATTTTGAAGCAAAACAATTTCTGTTTTTAAAATACTGAACTAAGTGGCCATTTTTTCTGGCAGAACATGTTAATTCACTGCATTATATGTGGTCCTTTATTATGTTCAAACATTGGAAAGAAGGAATAACTGTGAAGTGGACAGTCCATGTATACACTATCACCCTCTAAAGCATTCCTCTCATAATGGATGATTGACTGAGTCTATAACGGAGTGTCTAACAGGCTTCTTACCAACACATTTGGCACACAAAGTTCTCATACTGTCTGTCACAGCTGCGTACAACAAAGGATGGATGCACATATTTAGTGTGACCAGGCCTTTGGTCACTTGGTAGGAAGAATGAATAAAGACAGAAGTGTCTTTCACAGCAGTATCATTACACTGTGTTCTCCTATATAGATTAATGTTCCTTAAGACTACATAAGGTACATAAGAGATGGCATACAATGAGACCACAATGAAGATCATTGCACCAATTTTTTTCTTTTCTGCCAGTGTAATATTTTCATTTTTGTATACAGTCCACACAATGGCAACATAACATGAAAATGTTATTATAAATGGCAACCCACAGGCAAAGACAGCCATAAACAAGCTATATGGGATGTAGTCCTTAAGTCTAACGTCCACAGCAGAGCCTATACATTCGGTCAGAGTAGCATTATTAACCAAAGTGGGCTGTATTGTGGAGAACACCAGAACAGGCAGGTTGATCACAAACACCAACATCCATACT
>NC_056743.1:1808553482-1808563482 GCF_019279795.1 Protopterus annectens | reverse complement strand
TTTCCCCTCGGGTCTCCACTGAAAAAGGGTAATTCTTACCCAGCTGGACCAACCCAGTTAACAAATGCAAGTAAATAAATACACACACACTATATATATATATATATATATATATATATATATATATATATATATATATATACACACATATACACACACACATATATATATATATATATATATATATATATATATATATACACACACACACACACACACACACACACACACACACACACACACACACACACACGCGTATATCTATATTAGGATAACCACTACCCCATTTCTTCTGCCATCCACACCATGAAAGAACAATTTGAACCCACCTCCTATACACCTGGCCTTACTTCCCTTCCATCTGGTCTCTTGCACGCACAGTATATCAACCTTCCTTCTCTCCATCATATCAGTTAGCTCTCTCACTATACCAGTCAGACTGCCAACATTCAAAGTTACTACCCTCAATACTACACTCCTAACCTTCCTCCTCTCTTCCTGCCTTCGGGCATGCCTTCCCCCTCCTCTTCTTCTTAGGCCAACAGTAGCCCAATTCCCATTGATGGTGTAATGATTAATGTTGTTAGTGCATATGCTCCACAAGTTGGGTGTGCGATGGATGAGAAAGAAAAATTTTGGAGTGAGTTGGATGAAGTGGTGGTGAGTGTACCCAAGGGTGAGAGACTAGTGATTAGAGTGGACTTCAATGGGCATGTTGGTGAAGTGAACAGAGGGGATGAGGAAGTGATGGGTAGGTATGGTGTTAAGAAGAGGAATGCAGAAGGTCAGATGATTGTGGATTTTGCGAAAAGGATGGAAATGGCAGTGGTGAATGCATATTTTAAGAAGAGGGAGGAGCATAGGGTGATGTACAAGAGTGGAGGAAGATACACACATGTGGATTATATCCTATGTAGGAGGGCCAGTCTGAAGGAGACTGGAGACTGTAAAGTGGTGACAGGGGAAAGTGTAGTTAAGCAGCATAGAATGGTGGTCTGTAGGATGACGTTGGTGATAAAGAGGAGGAGGAGGAGGAGTGTGAAAGCAGTGCCAAGGATTAAATAGTGGAAGTTAAAAGGGTGATTGTGAGGTGGAGTTCAGGGAAGAGTTAAGACAGGCACTGGGAGGTAATGAACAGTTATTCAACTACAGCAGAGCTAGTAAGGAAGACTGCTAGAAAGGTGCTTGGTGTGACATCTGGAAAGAAGGAGGACAAGGAGACATGGTGGTGGAATGAGGAAGTACAGGACAGTACACAGAGGAAGAGGCTGGCGAAGAAGTGGGATTGTCAAAGAGATGAAGAAAGTAGACATGAGTATAAGGAGATGAGGCGCCTGGCAAAGAGAGAGGTGGCGAAGGCTAAGGATAAGGCATGCAGAGAGTTGTTTGAGAGACTGGACACTAAAGAGGGAGAAAAGGACCTGTACCGATTGGCTAGACAGAGGGACAGAGCTGGGAAAGATGTGCAGCAAGTAAGGGTGATAAAGGATAGTGAGGGAAAGGTACTCACAAGAGAGAAGAGTGTGTTGAGTAGATGGAAAGAGTACTTTGAAGGGCTGATGAATGAAGAGAAAGAGAGAGAGAAGGTTGGATGATGTGGGGATAGTGAATCAGGAAGTGAGGCAGATTAGCAAGGAGGAAGTAAGGACAGCTATGAAGAGGATGAAGAAAGGAAAGGCTGTTGGCCCAGATGACATAACATTGGAAGCATGGAGGTGCTTAGGAGAAATGGCAGTGGAATTTTTAACCAGATTGTTTAATGAAATTTTGGAAAGTCAGAGGATGCCTGAGGAGTGGAGAAAAAGTGTTTTGGTACCTATCTTTAAGAATAAGGGTGATGTGCAGAGCTGCAGTAACTACAGAGGGATAAAACTGATCAGTCACAGCTTGAAGTTATGGGAAAGAGTAGCGGAAGCTAGGTTAAGAAGGGAGGTGATGATTAGTGATCAGCAGTACTGTTTAATGCCAGGAAAGAGCACTACAGATGCAATATTTGCTCCGAGAGTGTTGGAAAAATACAGAGAAGGTCAGAAGGAGTTACATTGTGTCTTTGTGGACTTAGAGAAAGCATATGATAGGGTGCCTAGAGAGGAGTTGTGGTATTGTATGAGGAAGTCGGGAGTGGCAGAGAAGTATGTAAGAGTGGTACAGGATATGTAAAAGGGTAGTGTGACATTGGTGAGGACTGCGGTGGGAGTGACAGATACGTTTAAGGTGGAGGTGGGATTACATTGAGGATCAGCTGTGAGCCCTTACTTGCAGTGGTGATGGACAGGTTGACAGATGAGATTAGACAGGAGGCCCTGTGGACTATGATGTTTGCAGATGACATTGTGATATGTAGTGAGAGTAGGGACCAGGTTGAGGAGAACCTGGAGAGGTGGAGATATGCTTTAGAGAGGAGAGGAATGGGTGTGTGTAAATGAGAGGGAGGGTAGAGGAACGGTGAGGATGCAGGGAGTACAACTGGTAAAGGTGGATGAGTTTTTTTTGCGCAGATGGCAACAATTAAACATCGATTTTGGTACCCAGTATATTGAACTACTTATTGAGTATTTTACTCCCATTGAACAGGATCTTGTTGCTAAGGTAGAAGATGAACATAAGAATTTACTACTTAAATATAAGGGTGATATATACGCCTCTAAGCTCGGCAACATGCTTAAGCAGGTTGCATTATACAGTAACAAGCTCGAACAAATAAAATTAAGGAAACTTAAACGTGACCATCAAGATTTCCAGCTGGGCCAGATATTTGTTTGGCCGAGGTTCAATAGGAATGGAACTGAATTGGCTGTTAACGATACCACTCCCCTCATGAACCTCAATACTGAGCATGCCGAGCATGTGGAAGTATTAAACAAGTCTTACACCAGAACCGCACCATTGGACGATACACAAACTGATGAAATATTGTCTTCTAATGCTTCTCTCCCCTGTAACCAGCAGGGTTTAAAAACCAATGTTGCATTGGGAGCGAGACCGAAATCAGGCAGTGCTGTTCCACCTGCGATTGCAACCAGCACTCCTTCTTTAAACCTCCCGCTTCCTTACAAAGCCAGGGCACCTACGCGTTCTGTGAGTCGAGGCCGGGGGAAAAGGAGATTTTCGGGCGAGGTACCGGAAGCAAGGCGAAAGACCAGGAATTGAGAACATTATTTTTTAATCTTACTTCTTTTGAACTAACAGTGGATGAACAAGCACTTCTTAATAAAGGTTTATCCTTTATTCCATCCCAGGGAAGCAAACTTTCAGAAACACTTATAGCGCTTCGCCTTTTTGCCAGGACACTTTCACTCAAGGTATTGTTCTTTGAACCCTCTCATAAAGACTCTGTAAACACATTTAATGTATGTAAAAGAAGAAGTTCATTTATACCTCCCATGCATAATATGGTTGATTGTTTTGTGCGCTCTTGTGAGCAAGATTTTTATAATTATTACAAAGAAGGAAGACATAAAGGAATATATTATAATCTGAATGCCAATCAAACATTGCCTTGATAATTTTTGCAATAACAGTGAGATTACGTTTAAACCTGCTGATAAAGGTGGAGGGGTGGTCGTAATGGATACTTCCTTTTATATTGAGTTAATGCATAATATGTTGAATAATGATGTAGCTTATAAGCCTATAGAAAAAACTGTGGTGGGCTCCATAATCAGAGGGGTTCATGACACTTTTTATGATCTTCTTATGTGTCGTTGTATAGATAAGGATCTGTACGACTTTTTAATAATTGATTCACCTTTGATTCCCTTAATTAAGGGCCTACCGAAGATGCATAAAGGGATGCGACCCCCCCCCCCTTTACGCCCAATAGTTTCAGGTACACATTGGGTAACAGAAAATGCATCGATTTATTTACAGACTAAGTTGGGTCCCTTAGTTAAAGCAATACCCACCATTTTGAAAGACTCCTATGGGCTGTTACATGACTTAAAAATGGATTCCCTAAGTAAAAATATTCAAAGTAATACTCTACTGGTAACGTTAGATATTAAGAACTTATTCACAAGCATTCCAAATGATTTTGGTCTGGAAGCTATCAGGGAGTTTTTACTTACCAATGGAACACTGGATAATGCTAATCAGATGTTGGTCTGTAGTCTTTTAGATGTGGTCTTGAATAACAATGTTTTTCTCTTTCGGGATCAAGCATATGCACAAACATGGGGAGTGGCCATGGGCACTCCCTGTGCTAATGCTTATGCAAATCTAGTTATTTATCAATGGGAAGCAGATTTATATTTAATAATGAGAGGTTTAAAAACATCATACTATATAGGCGCTTTGTAGACGATATCCTTTTATTTTGGAATAATGATTTGGATTCGTTGTATGAGTTTGTTGCCTATATGGAATCTACCACTTCTTTTTTGAAGTTTACTTTTGAGCAGTCATTTATTAGTGTGAATTTTCTGGATATTAGCATCACTAAAGATGACATGAACAACATTACTACAACACTATACAGGAAGCCATGCTGGAGGAATGCCATCCTTCACTTTGACAGCATGCATCCTCGCTACACATATCGTAATGTGATTAAAGGGCAAATAACTAGAATCTCTAGGATATGTAGTAAAAAAGAAGACCTAAATAACCAGATTGACTTTCAAAAAAGCTGCTTTATCAGTAGAGGTTATCCTCATGACCTAATTAATGATTTAACATCGATAGCACTCGAGTCACCTAGATATGTTAAAAGAGGGAATCTCCCTAGTAATATTAAGAGAAAAGAAGTAAATTTGGCATTTGGCATCAAGTATACTAATGATATTAATCATATTATGGACGTCATTAAAAACAACTGGAAGATCCTTTTACTTGATTCAACTCTAGTACAGATAGTAGGTAAAAAACCTACTTTTAGATTTACTAATAGTCTGAATTTAAAAAGACTATTATGTAATGAAAAAACAGATGCTTTACAACTAGATATTAGAGCACTATACAAGAAGGGAACATATCTGTGCACTAAATGTAATATGTGCAGACATATATCTAAAAATCAGTCATTTGAGGTGCCTGGATTGGCCACTATATTTACACCAACTTTTTATGCGACATGCGATACCAAAAATGTCATCTATTTAGCCACCTGTGAGCTATGTGATGCCTACTAAGTAGGTATGACATCAAGGAGGCTAAGGGATCGCATGTATAATCATGTTTATGATATAAGGAAGGAGAATATCAGTAATGCACTGGCTAAGCATTGCCAGCAGTTTCCCAAGCACCATTTTAAGTTCAGGGTCATCCAGATAGTGCATAATAATATGAGAGAAGGTGATGTTATGGGGTCTCTTGAACTCCATGAATTAAAATGGATTTTTAATTTTAGATCTCACATTGAACCTGGCTTGAATCAAGCTGTTAGCATTAGACCAGCTTTATTAGGGGGTAGATGAATATTTATTCATTCCTTTTAGTTCCATTTTTTAAAAATAAAAATAAAATGGCAATAATAAAGTTGATAATAATAAATAAATTGATTTAATTGATATTAGTAAAGGAATTTTTGATCTATTCTATTAATTTGTTTATTATTATAATTATTGTAATTAATTTAGAATGTTTATTTGCTTTATAATTAATTAATTTATTAACTTATTTGTTTTAATATATATTACAGATATTTAGATATGCTATATCCATGTGACTATTCTTATGATATTTTTCTGAGATATATTCGCCCAATTTCCACCAGTATATTATTTATAATATGTGTTACAGGGTGTATAAGATAGTGTTATGTGTTCTATCTTGGACAGGCATTTACGTTCACAGTATTACTTTTAGATATATCGATGAAATTAGTGCTTGATTAATATTGATGAAAGCTTTGTTTGTGCTTTCAGAAGCGTTATGCTTCATATGTTAATGAAGCATTTATGTATAGATTTGATGCTACTTTGATGTTGTTTCTTTAAATGACTTAATAGAAATACTTAATTGATGACTAGATTGGTTAATTATGCACATTTTAAGTATATAAAGGATGAATTTTAGCTAATTGTTGTAACCTGATGAAGCGCGCCATGGTGGTGCGTGAAAGCGCTTGTTTCTTTTAATTAAACTGTTTTATGTTCATCGTGGTGGTTCCTTACAGTTCTTCTACAAGTATGTAAGAGTGGTACAAGATATGTAAAAGGGTAGTGTGACATTGGTGAGGACTGCGGTGGGAGTGACAGATACGTTTAAGGTGGAGGTGGGATTACATTGAGGATCAGCTGTGAGCCCTTACTTGCAGTGGTGATGGACAGGTTGACAGATGAGATTAGACAGGAGGCCCTGTGGACTATGATGTTTGCAGATGACATTGTGATATGTAGTGAGAGTAGGGACCAGGTTGAGGAGAACCTGGAGAGGTGGAGATATGCTTCAGAGAGGAGAGGAATGGGTGTGTGTAAATGAGAGGGAGGGTAGAGGAAAGTACAGTTTTGTACCTACCATAAATGTAGATGTCCGAGAGGTATGCATCTGCAGTCCTAACATATGGGTTGTCCTGCCTCAGGCAGCCCTTCGGTCGGCCGGATTCCAAAGTCTGGGTCTGGCCTCGGCTGATGTCACACTTCACCCGACGTCATAGCTGCTGTGAATTGGGTATAAAGGCATCAGCCGACGCCATTTTCCTCAGTGTTTCTTGCCCCAGATGCCAGGTGCCCTCTAGGAAGACTAAATTTGGATAAATGCAAATGATTCCAAACAGTAGAGAGCAAACAAAAATAACATGTATATACATATATACAAACAAATACACCATAATAGATTCCCCCAGCTAGCTACAAGATGGGCAAATACCCTAGGAGTACCTCAGAGGGGAAGGAGGGTGGGTAATCCTGACTGCAGATGCATACCTCTCGGACATCTACATTTATGGTAGGTACAAAACTGTACTATGTCCTTCAAGGATGCATCTGCAGTCCTAACATATGGGTAGAATACCATAGCCAAACTGGGGGAGGATGCACTAAAAAGATTATGGTGTAGTTAAGATCCCTTGCAAAACAGCGGTTGCAAAACCTGCTCGGGATCTGGAGTATAAAGGTAGATTATAATGCTTGGCAAAAGTATGCACGGAGCTCCAAGTAGCAGCCTCTAGAATGTCTTTGGTAGCCACTCCTCGTAAGAAAGCTGTAGTAGTGGCTGTAGCTCTTGTGGAGTGAGGCCTGATGTTTTCTGAAGTTGTCTTTCCATGAAAAGATTAACAAAATATTTCCAATCCATTTTGATATTGTCTGTTTTGAAATTGCTTTTCCTTCCATTCCTGTTGCATATGCTACCAGAAGCTGCTCAGTTTTTCTATTGGTCTTGGTTCTGTCCAGGTAGTAGCGCAATTGCCTGTGCACATCCAAGGTATGCAGTAGTCTTTCCCCTCTGTTCTGTGGGTTGGGGAAGAATGTTGGTAGGTGTATTGCTTGGTTCAATGAGACCCTGGAGACCACCTTTGGCATAAAAGTAGGGTTAGTTCTCAAGGATACTCTATCCTGATGGAAGATAAGGAAGGGCTGTACTGCCATTAATGCCTGTAATTCAGAAACCCTTCTTGCTGAAGTGATTGCAAGCAGGAAAGCATTTTTCCAAGATAAGAACTGTAACTCTGCTGTTGCTGCTGGCTCGAAAGGAGGAAGTGTTAACTTTTCCAGGACAAAGTTGAGGTCCCATGTAGGCAAAGGTGGCTTCCTTGGAGGCTTTACATTTTTAATTCCTCTCAGAAACTGCCTGAGCAGAGGATGAGAGAAGACTGGAGGATCCATGTTGTATTTTGCTGAAATTGCTGATGCATGAATCTTAATGGAGGAGTAAGACAGGCCATTGTGGAAAAGGTCTGCTAAGTATTCCAGGATGTTAGCTATGTTTGGTAATGATACACTTTCTTCTCCTTTTGCTGCACTCCAAATGAGGTATCTTTTCCATTTGGCTGAGTAAGCCTTCCTTGTGGAGGGTCTGCGAGCCTCCAGTATAAGGTCTTTAACCCTCTGGGATAATTCTGGGTTATTTTGTTTTATATAATATTCCAGGCAGCCAGCTGTAGTGTTTTCAAGTTTGGATGTAGGATCTTGAAGTTGTTCTGTGTTAGCAGTAAAGGAACTAGAGGTAGGGGCCATGCGTGTGTCCGAGCCATACTCCTCAGTAACGGGTACCAATGCTGCCTCGGCCAGTCTGGAGCTATCAGGATGATCCTTGGGCGATCTTCTTTGATCTTTAGTAGCACTTTGTGCATCAAAGGAAGGGGTGGGAATGCATATGCTGTCAGTTTTCCCAACTGAAGGAGAGGGAGTCCACTTTCCAAGCTAGTGGGTGGGATGTCCTTGTGCAGAATTTCCTCAATTGGTGGTTGTGTGGGGATGCAAACAGGTCTATTTCTGGTAGTCCCCATTTCTTTGCAATGGATTTGAAGATGTCTGGATGCAGCATCCATTCGTGGGCATCCGTGGTAGTTCTGCTTAAGGTGTCTGCTAGAATATTTTCTTTTCCTGGCACAAATTTGGCCTGGAGTTGAATGTTGAGGTTCAGAGCTACATTCCACAGGTCCATTGCCATCCGGCATAGAGGATATGAATGTGTGCCTCCTTGTTTGTTGATATACCACATGACTGTGGTGTTGTCCGTCCTTATCAGCAAATGACCCTGTTGAAGAAACGGTCTGAATGTCTGGATTGCCTGTTTCTCTGCCAGCATCTCCTTTTGATTTATGTGTAGGTTCAGCTGGTCTTGTGTCCATAGGCCATACAGTTGTCCACCATGTGTGCCCCCCAGCCAAGGTCCGAGGCGTCCGTGGTGATAGTCTGGCTTGGGTGCGGTTTGTGGAAGGGCAGTCCTCTGTTCAATAGACAGGCCTGAGCCCACCACAGGAATTCTTGCTTCAGGCATGGAATTATTGGAATCTGAACTTCTAGGCTGTGTTTGTGTTGAGACCATATATTCCTTAGGTACCACTGCAACTTCCTCATATGCAGCCTGGCATGTGGAACCAATATTATGCAGGATGCCATGTAACCCAGGGCTTGTAGGACTTTCCTTGCTGTAAGCTGGTTCTGTGTTGTCAATGCCCTGAAATAGAGTGGTAGTTGCTTTTGTTTTTCTGCTGTGAGAAATGCCATCTGATTTGAAGTGTCCAGTTCTGCACCCAAGAATGTTATCCTCTGGGATGGTGACAGTCTTGATTTATTCATGTTGACTGTGTATCCCAGGGCTTGCAGCAGTTGTATAACCTTTTCCAAATCTTGTGTTAATTTGGTCTTGTTGTCCGCTTGTATCAGGCAGTCGTCCAGGTATGGATAAATCTGAATTCCCTGAAGCCTGCAATGAGCAATTACTGATGCCAGGCATTTCGTGAATACTCTGGGCGCAGTAGATAAGCCAAAGGGCAATGCTGAGAATTGATAATGCTCTGATCATGCAAGAAATCTGAGGTATCTTCTGCAATCTGGTCGTATAGGGATGTGCAGGTATGCCTCCTTGAGATCTAGAGTCACCAGCCAAGACTCCTTGCCCAGCATGGGAAGAAGTTGCTGTAGGGTCAGCATTTTGAATTTTGGAACAATGAGAAAAGTGTTCAGAGCAGACAGGTCGAGAATAGGCCTCCATTGGTTTTCTTTTCTTGGTACCAGGAAAAGTCTTGAGTAAAATCCTTGCCCTTGTTCCATTGGTGGTACCTTTTCTATAGCTCTCATTCTTAGTAAGTGGTTGATTTGTCCTAGAGCGTTTGTTTTTTGGTTTGGTGGTAGGTTTGGCATTCCTCTCTTTTTTGGTAGAGTGTGGAAGTGAAACCTGTAGCCTTTGTCTATTGTCTGTAAAATCCATTTGTCTCCTGTAATGTAATGCCAGTTTTTGGAAAATAAGGCTAGCTTTCTGCCTAAGGGTGCTTCCAATTGTTCCCTGGTAGGCGGTATCAGAGCCAAGTCATTGTGTCTGTCCTGTTGAAGTGGAAGTAGTTGGATCTGTGGCAGTACTTCTCTGGTTGTTAGGCTGCCACGGACGTCCCCTGTAG
>NC_056743.1:1808385982-1808540982 GCF_019279795.1 Protopterus annectens | reverse complement strand
GTGAATCCCTTCATGATTAGGTGGGCTATATAAAATGTTTTTCTAACCACTTTGGCCACGTGGTTGTCAAATGAGAGATTGCTATCAACTTGGGTCCCCAGGTCCCTAATTACTTCTTCTGTCCTTAATGGATTACCACCTATGTGGTAATTTGTGGGCACTTTGTTTTTGCCAAAGGGGATGACTATACACTTTATGACGTTTAGCTTGAGGCCATGGCTCTGGCACCAGTTGTCTGTTTCTATGAGGCCCTTTTGGAGGATGTTTGTGTCGGCTGGAGAGTCGATTATGGCACCCAGTTTGCAGTCATCTGCGAACTTGGTCAGCCACAGTCCTTCCGTGTTGGCCTGTACCTCCGAGAAATATATACCGAACAAGAGAGGTCCCAGGACTGAGCCTTGTGGGATGCCACTTGTAACTGGTTTGGAGTCTGACATGGCTCCAGCAGTTCTAACCATGTGGGTTCTGTCCTTGAGCCAGTTTGCAACCCATCTAGTGACATAGAGGTTTATATTTAAGCTGGTGAGCTTATCTATAATGCCCGAGTGGGGTATTGTATCGAAGGCTTTTGCGAGGTCCAGGTAGGCTGTGTGGACCACCTTCCCCTCGTCAATGGCCTTGGTGATGGTTTCAAAGAAATCAACCAGGTTTAAGAGGCAGGATCTGCCCTTAACAAAGACGAACTGGGTAGGATCCAGTGTCTGTAGGTCGCCAATATCTTTATTTATGAGGTCCGTGATGATCCTTTCCATAGCTTTGCAGACTAAGCTAGTCAGGCTTATGAGGCGATAGTTACCAGGATCCGTTGAGGCACCACCTTTGTGGAGAGGGACCACTGTTGCTGTACGCCACTCTTTGGGTACATATCCTGTAGTAAGGCTGAGATTGAACAGTAGTTTTATGTTTGGGTTTATTTCTTCTTGGAGTTCATGTAGGACACAGCCCGGGACACTCTCTGGTCCAATTGATGCTGTGTTTTTTGCTTTGGAGAGGGCGGCTCTTACCTGAGCATCTGAGATGTCAGTGGGGCAGCACTCTGCTGGGATAGATATTTGCCCTTTTGGTGGAGAGAGAAGTTTGAGCTGAACCTGTCAGCTAGGATGTTGGCAATGTCTGCGGGTTCGGTGTATTTTTTGTCATTTTGGACTAATTCTGAACATATCTGGGAATTCCCACCCAGGTTCCTAACATAACTAAAGAAAGCCTTGTGATTATCCTTAGTGTCCTCTGCAATTTTTCTCTCAAAGCTGGCCTTAGACGATTTTATGAGTGCCCGTAGTTTTTTGCTAATACTGATCAGAGATGCCTTCCCTTTTTGGGATTTTGCTCTTATCATGTAGTAGCTTCCTCCTTCTATTGTATAGTTTGTTTATGGCTGGGGTCCACCAGACAGGACGTCTGCCTTTGGAGGATTGGGTCTTGGTTTTATTTGGGATTGCATGATCCATGCATTCCTGAAGGTGTTCATAGAATGCATTTATAAAGGATTCTGCGGTCTGGGCCATATATTCCACAGGCCCGGGGGCTTTGAAGGATTCCACCTCAGTTTTGAGGAGTTTGAAATTTGCTTTAGAGAAGTTTTTCACTGTGGTTTTCTGAGCAGGGGGTAGGGTCGGGATGTGAATATCCAGTGAGATTAGTTTATGGTCTGATCTTACCAGTTAGGGATACACTTCTGGTGTGGAGCATAGAGTCCCCATGTTGGTGATGATCAGGTCCAGTATGTTTTCCCCTCTTGTGGGAGTGGTAACAAGTTGTTCCATAGCATTTGAGTTTATAAATTCTAGGAACCTTTGGGTTAGGGTGTTGGAGCTAGAGTAATGCTCCCAGTCTAGGTTTGGGTAGTTGAAGTCGCCCAATATAATGGTGTTTGGAGAGACCTTCATATTTTCCAGTGTTCTCAGGAAGGCCGAGTGGGGTTCCTGGGTTTGGGAGGCTGGTCTGTAGCAGGCTATAAACTGGAAGGCAGTTTAACCCACTGTTAGTTGCACATGGATAGTCTCTGATGCTTCATGCTGTGTCACGAACCTGGAGGTGTGGGTATCTTTGACGAATATTGATACTCCCCCTCCTTTTGTGGTTTGGTCTAAGTTTTGGGGCCGAAAAGCATGGTATGAGGTATAACCTGGTAGTGCTGGTGTGCTCTCGGGAGCCTTGAACCAGGTTTCTGTTACTGCACAGATATCGATGTTCTCCATGCTAAGGAGAGTTTTGAGTGTGTGCATCTTGAGGTTTAGACTTCTGGCATTGAGTAGCATTACTCAGTTTCTTATCCCTTGTGATACCTATGGAGGTGGGTTTGTCTTTTGCGCCTTGCCTAAAAAGGCACTATGGGGGTAGCAAGAGCCTTTGCCAATATCCGAAAGCCCAGGGGTGACAGGTGCAAGCCGTCCCTAGTGAAGCATCGTGGCTTGTCGAGCATGTCATCCCAGGCTGACAGGCATTGGATCCCCTTTGAATGACACCAATACTTAAGCCAATTGTTGAAATTGATCATCTTGTCTTCATATTGTGGCATCATTCTTGGTGAGGGTAAGATGCTACTCAAGGTCAGGGTCATACCTGCCTGGGCCACATGCTCAGAGAGCTCCTTTATGTCTCTTTTCATGTAGTCTAGGGAGGTACATCTCAGGTCATTCACACCAGCATGGACAATAACGGAGTCATATTTGTACTTGCCTTGGAGTGACCTGAGTGATTCTGTTATATAGCGGATCCTAGCGCCCGACAGGCAGCTCACCATGACCTTCTCCTTGTTCAGCCTGGTGAGCGGGACGTCAGTGTGCCTGACGATAGTCACCTATTACAAGTGTATCAGGTGTGTTGTTTAGCCTTAAGGGCTGTGACTGTTCGGCACACTGGCTTTGTGATCTATGTGTTGCACGTGTTTTGTTTTGGGGTAGTGGCTGCTTCGGTGTCTGCTTTGGAGGTCTCTGCTGCTTAGGCAGATTTTTATTTAGAGCCTCCGAGTATGTTTTTGTGTGTTTATGTGTTTGGTTTGCCGTCGTGGTAGGTCTACGTGTGACTAGAATGGTAGTGAGTGTGGTTTTCTTCTCCTCCTGACTGGCTAAGCCAGTACTGAGTTGAGAGAGCTTAGCCTCCAGTTTGGCTATATGGTTACATCTCTCACATGTGTTGGAATTTGTTGGGAGAAGGAGAGGGTTGTCTGTGTACATGAGGCAGTTGTAACATTGCCTCAAGTTTCCCAGATTCACCAGCTGGACCGGAGAGGAGATTGACAACTGACCTTTGGACATGCTAGAATAGTACTGGAAATTCAATTATAATTGAAAAAAGGGCCAATGGGGAACAAGCTACTCAAGGGGAGTTTGTGAGGGTGTAGTGCTTTTAATTTTTCAGTGCCGACTTATATAATTGCTTTAGTGAGCAAGTGCCAGGTAACTTAATGCAATATGTTACAGGTAACTTAAATGCAAAAACGACAAACAGTAACTTTCAAGTGAAACAAGGAAATAAGTACAGTAAGCAATGCAGATAATCACTAGGGATCCAGAGAAGCGCTGAAAAGCCGCGTTTTAGGTGGAATTAGCGTTTCAGGGAATAACAAGCAAACAAACAACAAGCATACAAACAAAGCTAGATTTAACAGGCCTGGATCTAGTCCATGCTACAGCAAACAAGGTGTACCAATGTCAGTAAGAAACAGTTCAAATATGCAGGCACTATAAGCCTTTAACCAGACATTCCCAGCTCAGAAGGGCAAAGTCCAGCCTCTCCTCCCACAAGAGTGCAGACCACGAACCCTTTTAATGTAAAATACCTGGCCTGAAGCCAAAGTGCTTAAACCAGAATTAATACACTTTTAGAATAACAGACACTGAAGCCCTCAATCAGCAGTTCCCAACTTAGAAGTAGAAGGATGTGAGCTACCTGTTCTGCCACTACAGTGCAGACCACAAACCTTCTTAATGTAAAACAACTGGTCTGAAGCCCAACTGCTTAAACTAAAAGGCTTAGAATGAGTTACACCAAGCAGTAATAAATACAACTGAGTACTTTTAAGATGACGCAAAAGCAAAATAAAGTAGGAAGAAACACAAATACAGTAAAAGCAGATAAAAAATTGTAAAACACAATTTTTTGAGCGAGCAAATGAGATGGGCCCAGGAGTTACAGGACAGAAACAAGTGCAAATGCAGGCCTTCAAATCAGAAAGTTGAGAGAGATGGAAGACCGCCCAAATGGCCAGTAACTACAAATTCTGGGCCAGAACCACTCCTTATGTGGTAGACAGGTTACTTAATGCTTATCACTCCCACTAAAGTGCGACAGCCTTTTCGGACCCACTGATAAGCTACACACTAAAGTGCGACAGACTTTTCGGACCGCTTGTAGTCGTTTAAAGCTGTTTTAAGTGTACTTTTTACTGTTTTTGCCTTATCTTTTCAAAAAAAAAAATATATATATATATTTTTCTTGTTTCCCACCTTTCTAAGCTAGTATAGTCCAGTTTTCAGGCTATTGCTGAATTCAGGGCTGTGTTACAAGTTTCTGAGTTGCCCATACCTTACATGGATAGAGGGACGTTGCTCTGTTCACCTGTGAGAGAGGGGAACTTTGAGCAGCCATCTGTCCCTGGAGGTATGGTTCCAGCCCAGAAGTTAGTAGTTTTAGAACCATGTTTGCATGGTTTTGTGCTCCTGGCAGCACAGATTAGCTAGGGCTAAATTATTCCCAGCTCCACTAAGTCTCCTCTTCAGTTTTTCACTTGAAACTAGTCTAACTTTCAACCTAAACACTCAAAAAGCATCCTACAGTCCAGCACTTGCTCAGACCTAATAGCAAGCATTAATACCCTGACACTTGATTACCCAGAAGGGCAAGGATCTTTATCTACCCCTCACCGACTAAGCAGCTCACCCTACTATTCAGACATGACCAAAGGGCAACTTCAGGTGTACTCTCCAGTCCAGCTGGTGAACTTGGGTATCCTGAGGCAATCTTACAACTGCCTCATGTACACAAACAGCACTCTCCTCCTACCACAAAACACTAACATATGCGAGAGATGCAATTATATTCCAAACTGGAGGCGAAGGTCTCTCCACCCAAGACTAGAACAGACAGTCACGAGGAGAAGGTTAACACTTGCATCACACCTCCAACCTCACAAAGACCTACTAAACCAGCACTGGCAAAAAGTACACAAATACACAAAATCATACTCGGAGGCTCTAAATAAAAACCCGCAAAAGCATCAGAGAGCTCCAAAGTAGACACCCAAAAAACCTGCACCTCCCGTCACAAACCAGACAACACATAAAACACAAAATCAATGTGCCGCACAATCACAGCCCCTAAGGCGAAATAACATACCTAACACACTAGTAATAGGTGACTCTATAGGCAGGCACACTGACATCCCACTCACTAGGCTGGACAAGGAGAAGGTTACTGTTAGCTGCCTGTTGGGAGCCAGATTCTGCCACATAACACAAGCACTCAGGTCACTCCAGAACAAGTACAAATATGACTCTGTCACTTTTCATGTTGGTGTGAATGACCCGAGATGTACCTCCCTGGACTACATGAAAAGAGACATGGAAGAGCTCTCTGATCATGTAGCCCAGGCGGGTATGACCCTGACCCTGAGTAGCATCCTGCCCTCACCAAGAATGATACCTCAGTATAAAGAAAAAATGATCAATTTCAACAATTGGCTAAGCTTCTGGTGTCATTCAAAGGAGATCCAGTGTCTGTCAGCCTGGGATGACATGCTCAACAAGCCGCGTTGCTTCGCAAGAGATGTCTTGCACCTGTCACCCCTTGGCTTTCGAATACTGGCCAAGGCTCTTGCTTCCCCCATAGTGACTGTTTTAGGCAAGGCTCAAAATTCAAACCCACATCTGTAAACAGCACAAGTAAAAAAATTAGGGTTATGCTACTCAGCGCCAGGAGCTTAAATCTCAAAATGCATGCGCTCAAAGCACTCGTAAGTATGGAGAATGTCGACAT
This sequence comes from Protopterus annectens, assembly GCF_019279795.1. NCBI lineage: Eukaryota > Metazoa > Chordata > Ceratodontiformes > Protopteridae > Protopterus > Protopterus annectens. The sequence goes on along the minus strand of NC_056743.1, from coordinate 1,808,535,006 downwards.
CTGTGCAGTAACTGAAATCTGGTTCAAAGCTCTAGAGAGCACTCCAGCACTACTGGGCTACAACTCATACCACACATTTCGGCCACAGAACACGAACCGAAACACAAAAGGAGGGGGTGTATCTATATTCATCAAGGATACCCACATCTCCAGGTTAGTGGCGCAGCACGATACCTCTGAGATCATCCATGTGCAACTAACATTGGGCAAATATGCAATGCAAATTGTGGCCTGCTACAGATCACCCTCCATGACCCAAAACCACCATTCCACCTTTCTGGAGACACTGGAAAACATGAAGGTCCTACCGAACACCATGACATTGGGCAATTTCAATTACTCTACCATTAACTGGGAAAACTACTTGAGTATAAACTCCTGGGCTCAGTGCGTCCTGGAATTTATCAACTCAAATGCCCTGGATCAGCTGGTAAACTCCCCTACCAGATGCCACAACATATTGGACCCGGTCATCACCAACATGGGCGACAGGTGTTCCACACCGGAGGTCAACCCCATCACTGGTTAGATCAGACCATAAACTAATCACTCTGGATGTCCACACCACACCACTACCCCCAACCACGGAAACCACAGTGAAAAACTTTTCCTTAAGGCAGAGGTGGTATGTTTCACAGCCCCCACGCTAAAGTATAACACTGCCCAAGATACAGAATCCTTTACAATTGCTCTCTATGAGCACTTACAAGGATGCATGGATCGTGCCATCCCTAGCAAAACCAAGACTCACTCCCCTAAGAGAAGGAAACCAGTCTGGTGGACCCCTGCCATAAACAGGTTATACAACAAAAGGAGGAAACTAGTTCAGAAAAAAAGCAAATCCCAAGAAGGAAAGACATCCCTGATCAGTATCAGTAAGAAACTAAGGTCCCTCATAAAATCATCCAAGGCTAACTTAGAAAGAAAAATAGCCAAGGATTCGAAAGATAACCACAAAGCCTTCTTTAGCTATGTCAAGAATCTAAGTGGCAACTCGCAGACATGCTCTGAGCTAGTGCAAAATAGCACAAAATATACTGAACCTACTGATATTGCCAACATCCTGGTAGATGGATTCAGTGCAAACTTCACCTCCCTCTCACCTTCAAAAGGGCCCACAACAATACCGGAAAAGTGTAGTGTCCCGGAAATCACAGAAGCACAGGTGAAAACAGCCCTTTCAAAAGGCACAAACACAGCATCAATGGGACCAGATGGTGTCCCAGGCTTTGTCTTGCATGAACTACAGAATGAACTAACCCCCCACCTAAACATGCTGTTCAACCTCAGCCTCTCCACAGGCTACATGCCCATAGAATGGTGCACAGCAATGGTTATTCCACTCCACAAAGGGGGGGGGGGGGCACAACTGACCCTGGTAACTATCACCCCATAAGCCTGACTAGCCTGGTCTGCAAGGCTATGGAGTGCATCATCATGGAACTCATTAACAAAGACATTGGGAACCTCCAAACACTTGACCAGACCCAGTCCGGCTTTGTTAAAGGCAGATCATGCCTACTAAACCTGATCGACTTCTTCGAGACAGTCACCAAGGCCATAGATGAGGGAAAGGTGGTTCACACAGCCTACCTTGATATCGCCAAGGCGTTTGACACCATTCCTCACTCGGGTATTATAAAAGATAAGATTAGAAAAACTCACCAGCCTGAACATAAACCCCTTTAACACAAGATGGGTTGCCAACTGGTTTACAGACAGAACTCACACAGTAAGAATAGCAGGCTCCAGGTCAGATTCTTAAACCAGTCACCAGTGGTGTCCCGCAAGGCTAGGTCCTGGAACCCCTACTGTTTGGCATATACTTCTCAGAAGTACAGGCAAACACAGGAGGACTATGGCTAACCATGTTCGCCGATGACTGCAAACTGGGAGCCATAATTGTCTCTGGCTGACACGGACATCCTTCAAAAAGGCCTTAGTGAGACAGACACCTGGTGTCAAAGTCATGGCCTCAAGCTAAATGCCAAAAAATGCATAGTCATCCCATATGGGAAAAACAAAACACCCACAAATTACCACATAGGTGGCAGCCCCCTTAATATAGAAGAGGTAATAAGATATCTGGGGACCCAGGTAGATAGTAATATCTCCTTTGACAATCAAATTGCCAAAGTAGTTAGGAAATCCTTCTATGTGACCCATCTAATTACTAAAGGGTTCGCATCTAGAAATAAAGAGGTTATAGTGTCCCTCTACTCGTCGCTCATCAGACCCATCAGAGAGTACAATGCCCAATTTGGGATGCATCTCACAAGGCACTTCCAACAGCTGGAAAGACCACAAAAGCACCTCACGAAGAGGATTACTGGCCTCAAACATATGTCCTATGCAGCCTGACTGAAAAAACTCCGGCTGTACCCAGTGGCATATCGCTTACTCAGAGGTGATCTCTGCCCGACTTACAAAGCCATGTCCAGCTCAGAATTGATGGACATGCTCCACCTAAAGAAATCCAAGTCACTGCGAGCCACGTGCTCTAGTGAGCTAAATCTCGCCATAACAATAAAAAGAACATGTTGGAGGGATAGATTCCTGTCACAGAGACTCCCCATGCTTTGGAACAAAATTCCTAACTACATTAGGCAGAGCCCCTCACTAACACTCTTCAAGAGAAACCTTGACAAGTGGGATGGGTAACAGAAAATACACCCCTGGGATCACTTCATTGGCTCTGCTTGACAGAGGCTCAGTTAATTAATCAATGGGGCGGCAAAAGTAGACACACACTGGCTAGGTTTATAAATGCCCTCGGGCAGATAGTCTAGTACTTATCTATGAACCTATAATGGCCAAGAGCTGGTTTTGAGATGTTGGCAACTTGTAAGAAGTCTGGAGACCAACACCAGTAAGTCATGAATGCCCAGCAAAACACTTGGGGGGGGGGGTGCTGGCAGAAATCAGATGTGGATATGTTCATCCTGGATAATACTGTTTAGTTTGAGAGCACTGCAAGTCTGTCTCTGGAAACTGCAAAAAATAAATCCCATTTGATTTGTAAAAGACATGGCATTTCAAAGATCCTAATCCTTGGCAATGGCCTTCAAATTTCTGAGCACAAGCTCTCTCAGTCAGAAGACAGTTGTGTGCTTAGGCATACCATTAGTAGCCTAAACAGCACCACACGTAGGGAAAAATCCATAAAAAGCAATTCTGACTTACAAAGCAAAGCCTGCTTCTGATGGTGCACAGACTATAAAATGGTGCTTCGGCCTCTATTCATTGATAGTACTGGAACTTTCTGTCTGACCAGGCAGCCGTAGCTGGTGCAGAAAAAAAGGAGAAAAAAAAAAAAAAAAAAAAAAAACAGAGGTAGGCTTGTCTTTCAACAGGAGTCATCATACGAGTGGCCAAAGGGTGTTCTAATCTAGTCAAGATGTGTGCACCACTGATTTCAAGGGAATGGAAGTGCGGTGTCTGTGTTTCCTGTATTAATGATTTCCTCAATCACAACTGATGAATGCAGTAGACCTACAAACTACCCAAAGAAAATGAAAATAGTGCATGTGTGTGTGTGTGTGTGTGTGTGTGTGTGTGTGTGTGTGTGTGTGTGTGTGTGTGTGTGTGTGTGGTGGGGTTAAGCCCGCAAAACCCCTCCCAAGTCATGCATACAGTGGGGAAAGGAAGAAACTCCATAAAAACAACACACAGCAGCCTAGCAAAAACCATGATCTTGCTGTGTATACATATTAGACATATTACCTACAATCAAAAGTAAAAACCAAACAAATGTGTTCAGGAAGTTACACACCTGTTCAGGTAAATGTGTATGGAAGCAGCGTCAAACCATTCTCCTCCTAGTGACCTTTAGATGGTGGAAGTAAGACATTCTAAAGATGGAACTGAAAACATCCCTTGCCATGGCTAGAAACTGGAGAAGGACAAGGAACCAAGTAGCACATCTTACAAGCCAGGGAAGAATTCTCCAGTTACATCAATTCTGCATCAGTTGCCTGCTCAGCACTTGCCCACTGTCATCAGGGCAGGTGTGGCAGATCAAATGAACCAGGCTAGAAGGCTTGACTTATTAAGTTATTGTAGAGCTTGAATAAAAAAAGTTACCATGCATGCATTTTATCAAAGGCAAAATTAAAATATGCAATGTAGAAGAACATGCATTTGCCCCGGGTTTAAGTTGTGTCCTTTGAGATTATGAAAACAAAAGTCAGTAACAATGTCTTGCCTTTTCCCCCAAAGAAATGGGGACTATATGCTCTTAAGTACTTCACTCAAAAAGCAGAGACAAAGCCAAAAAGAGTGACCAAAGTCCAAAATCATGCACAGTTTTTTTTTAATGTTGATAGCATGCACTTACAAAACTGACACTAGGACTATTTACAAGTCTTTAAGATAACATGCATCATTATTTAGTGACTCAGTGCTCCTTGTTTTGTAACAAACCTACAAAACTGTCCAGAAACAGAGCAGCATTTTAAGGCAAAACTGAGAATATCCCTGAAACTGATGGAACGTTGAGAGATATGGGAGATAATGAGGGAAGGAGATGATGTGCTAGACAAGCACTGTGTGTGAAGGAGATTTGTTAGGTCAAGCACTGTATGGGAGAGGAGATAATGAGGGAAGGAGGTGATGTGCTAGACAAGCACTGTGTGGGAAGGAGATTTGTTAGGTCAAGCACTGTATGGGAGGTAGGGAAATTAACAGTCAGTTATTATGTAGACTGGTGTTAAGCTTGATCACTGGTGTGTTGTTGTCATTTCTTGTGTCTGCCAATAAACCAGGCTAAGACTTCATATTCCTGTCACAGTACTGTTATCTTTTTCAGCCCAACAGATACAATGCTCCCCATCACTTAACCCAGGGGAGAGAGAGAAAGGTCCCACTTATCCGATTGCAATTCCACAGGCCCTTTCAGGACTCCTCTTCCCAAACACTGGAGTCACACTTGCTTTGCTCTATTCCTTAGGTATTTCCCAGTTTTCAGCTGTAGGAAGAAACGGACTAAAGAACACTAAAACTTCATCAGATTTCCTATGTCTAGCACTTTGCCCCCTTCTTCAATCCTTTTCACACATCTATGCCTATAGCTATGGTTCCATTTTTTTGTCATCCACAGATATCCTTCCTGTCCAGTGGGTGGCCCCCTACTCATATTAAGTAATTGTTCAATATGTTAACCTGTGCCCACTCTTGTTTGTGTTTTCTATCCTCTCTAGTGGTACAAACACTCTCTTCCAATCTTCTTCCTTTCCCTAATGTGCCCCAAAATGTGTCTGGTGCACTACTTAAATTCTCTTCACCTAGCTGCCTTTCAGCATTGTTTTAACAGGCTTTATGCCTCTTTTTGCCTTTATGTTTGCATTTTATATCTTCGTATCCCCTTTACGATATGCATGCCTCCATTTCCTTATACCAGCACTTTTACTCCTCGCTTATCCTTTCTATTCTTAAAATTCGCCACAGAAATGTCAAGAGCACACCAGGCTGAAGTTTATTAATCTACAAGTAAAACACATTTAGCGCTTTTGTCCCTGGTGAATGGGACTTCTTGAGAGAAAGTAAAAAACTCGTCATATTCTTGTTTTATACTTAAAACGCCTCCCCTACATTTGATAGACATGAACCATCGTTAGGGAAAAACCTAAGGCCCACTGGTGAGTTTTACTCTACAGTAACAGTTCAAGTAAATAAAAGCAAGCAGTCGCCATAAATAGAACATTGTGCTGTTAAAAAGTCAAAGCAGAGTTTACACTCATAATTGCATATAGCATAAATATAACAATAAAATATGTAAATATAAAAAATTGTATGTATATTAAAAAACATTTATTGCATTTCCCATATAAATGTTGTCAGCATGTTTGTCCACCTAAAATAATGACTCCTACAATATTAAAAATATAAATATGCTTTTTTTTTTGGATGTTAAAAAATAATTACTCCATCCTATTAAAATCCAGAATATTCCATCACATTAAAATCAAACTAAAAGGGCTGCCTTCCACCTTAACATACAACTAACAGACACCATTTCATTCAGCCCATAGGGACCTGTAACATTCGTCATAAGCAGCCACTTTAGTTCTTTGACTTCTAGTAAATCTTTCCAAGGCTCCCCCCCCCCCCTTTTGTCCAGTTTCACATCATCCACTATGTAAAACGTAAAAGTGTGGCCATTGTTTTCATTAATGTGTCTATATGTACAGCCTTCCTTTTGATACCATAAAGATGTTGATATGCCCTTGTTTTAAAAGTTTTCTCAGTTTTGCCTAAATAATAAATTATTTGAGAGGCACAAGCTGTGAACTAATGGAGGTGCTGCTCAAGCATAACACTATGGAAATGGACAAATTAATGCATGAAATTAATGTACAAGACAAAAATATCAGTGATGATTTACCGTTTCCTGTTAAAAATGATTACTGTAATACATACGAGTAGACAGAATTATGGTTGATATAAAATAAAAAAGGAGAAGAAATTGAACAGATAAAGTAGAGTACGAAAATAGGTTAGCTTACCCCCCCCCCCAGTGAAAAATAATAAAAACAGATATGGTTTACCTTTATCAGATAGATATAATAATTACAATTTGAGCAATGAATATACAAGAGGGGATAGCAATGCACCAACCAGGCTCGACTCCCCTTTAGAGTTCCCACCCATCAGGAGGTCAGAAAGGGTCAAGAATAAGAACAACCAGAGACAGGAGTCCTACCCTCAGAGGGGACAATAAGGATCAAGAATAAGAACAACCAGAGACAGGAGTCCTACCCTCAGAGGGGAGGATCAAGGAGAGGGAACCAGAACTGCAGTTAGAGACATTACAGGGGGAGGGAGAGTGGGCTAGAACAAACCACAGATAATTCTGTTCGCACTTCTGATATTTCTTTTATGGCTATTAATTACAGTTATTCAGGAAACTTTAAACTGTACAATTACAGCAAAGCAGTGATTTAATAATTCACAAAGAAATAGCAGGAACCATTGAATCCAATCACCAGTAAGCACAAATACAAACGGTCCAGGCACACTGAAAATATCTCAAAACTAGGTTTATTGTAAAATCACGTTGTACAAACACTTTCACCTGCCCAATGCAAGGCTTTTTCAAGTATAAGCATTACATTTAAATCCACCATTTAAATATCCTTTTTCCTAAAAAAAAAAGGGCGCCAAATATTTAAAGAAACATTGTTGTTTTTACATGTAAAAGAACATCAGTAGTGTGAATAAACAGAACCTGTATTTTAATACAACCAAACATGTATTGTCTTCTCATTCTTTTATTATAAACATAATAAAATTATATTAAAATATATATATATATTTAAAAAAATATATTTAAGAAATATATATATATATATATATATATATATATATATATATATATATATATTTAAAAATATATGAAAGTTCTAATCAAATTATATGTGTGTCCTATTTATTTGTAATAGGAACTGTGTGTGTACTTGCACACACCCCTGTGGGAGTCATAATTTCATTGCCTTCTTTACTAAATAAGGCTTTATGTATATATGGTCATTAAGACCCGGGGTGTTGGTTGCGTTGAGCTTTAGTTGCCAGTAGGTTTCCCTACAGCTCAACCAGTTCTCCCAATCACCTCTCCTTGGGTCCCTTGTGTCTTGTTCCAGAATACCAAAGCAGAATCGTATGTGATTAGGTTCATTATTAAGATGTCTATATAGGGCATTGTTTAAATTTTTCTACACCCTCTCTGATTTACCTACATAAAAGCTTAAGCAATCTTTACACACCACTAAGTACATTATACCTTTTGTTGCACAGTTCCCTCTTTTAAAGTTAATAATACTTTTTGAACTGTTTTTCAGAACTATTTGTTTCTTATCAACAATGCATCTATAATAGCCGCACCTACCACACTTTTTTGTTTCTATACTTTCATGATTACAATTCCTATGTCTGTTCTTTTCAAATAGTTCCTTTAAGTTTGTTCCTGCTTTGAATACAAATAGTGGAAACTTGCCAATCTTATGTACTATCTCTTGGTTAAATTTCAGCATTTTCCAGTTATTCTCCACGATATATTTTACTTTTTTCAAACTATTATATTGAACCACCAGTGCCCTACTGTAATTCCATCCTGCTGCCTGTTGCCCCACTGAAATATGTTGTTTATCCCCTAACAGAGGGATGTATTTTGTACCCCAACTATCCCTAACTTCCTTTGCTACTTTTTCAACTAAATCTTGGGGGTACCATCTATCCCAGAAAAAAAAATATTAGTTCAGTTTCACTGAGAAAGTCATTTTTCCGAGGTCATCCTCGCAGCTCTAACCATCTGGCCTTTTACAATGCTCTTTTTTTGTTTTCATGGGTGGGCACTACTGTATGGTAAATAAGAGTTGCTGAATGTATCTTTACGGTAGACCTTAGATTTCATATGTTCATCCTTCTTCTCTAACTGGACATCTAGGTAATCTATACTATTGTAATTAAATGTGTAGGTGAATTGCAAAAAGTTAGTAGTAGAGTTGAGATCTTCAAGAAAAGTAATAAGGGTTTCTTTAGGTCCCTCCCAGATGACAAGTATGTCATCCAAAAAACAATGATAAACAACGATAGAGCTTGATGTATTTCCAATAGAACTAAATATACAAGTAATTTCCCATCTAAGAAGAACTAAATTGGCATATATGGGGGCCCCATAGCTACACCCCTAATCTGCTTGAAGGTTTCCCCCTCAAAGTAGATGAGGTTGTTCTCCAAAACAGTTCTCATTAATTCTACTAAGACATCTTCATCTGTCTTTAAGAAGCCTTTTTCTCATGTAATAACAAATGAAACATCTCTAAACCATCAACTGGTACACACGAAAATAAATCAATTACATCAATAGCAATAAAGCACATCTCATCTGTAATTGTTTCTACTTTCAAACTACATTGGAAATCCCACAAATCATTCAAAAGATGTTCATATTCTTTCAATAGGTGTTTTAAAGAATGGTCCAGAAAAGTAGCTATAGGGTAGATTTTGGATTGTTCCCCTGAAACAATAGGTCAATAAGGTAGATCATAAACACATTTATGAATTTTAGGGATCCTGAAAAAAGAAGCTATCCTGGGCTTCTTAATCTGTAGTATCCCCCTCACTTTTTGATCCATTCCGTTTTCCAGTTTTAATTCTTCTATAGTCAAATCTACTTTTCTGTAAGAAATGTAGATCTCATTTGTTGATACTGGTACATAGGTATTAGTATCATTCAACATTCCTAACATTTTACTTGAATAGTCTGGTGCGTTAACTATAACCATCCCTTCCCCCTTTATCTGGTCTCATAATACGGACCTCTTTATCTGTCATTATTTCTTCCAAAATTTATTTTTCCTTAACAGATAAATTTGATTTATGCCCTTGTTTTTTTCTTTTAAAAACATTATTGTTTAAGGCGTACAGATCTGATGTACATGATGCCTCAAATACTTAGTGACAGGTGGAGGGGTGAGTTGTACGTACTGGCTTGTTTGAAAAATTGTATTTCCCCTTGCTGTTGTTGTTTAAATAAAAGGGCAAAGTTTAACTTTCTAGTGATGTTGGGAGGGTGGCCTAATGGTTAAGGTGTTTGCCTTACAAACACAAGGTGCAGGGTTTGAGTCTCACGAGGGATAATTGGCTAGGCTTAAAATGGCTCACAAGGGCAGTTAGCTTAGTACTAATCTATGAACTTATGAATTGTTTAAGGTCAATAAGTGTGTCACATATATCAAAATCTTTTGTGGGTACAAACTTAAATCCTTTTTCAAATAATTGAAAATGTTCTAACATAATCTCTATTCCACTTAAATTGAATATTTTAAAGGGATTGTGTGTTAAAGTTATACCATCATCACTGATTGTTGCACTTTCCCTTACTTTTTGGCTTCCCTTGATTTTCCTTTTCCCTGTCCTGTTGAAAAATCCTGTTCGTTTACTTCCTCCCCATCAGAATGTATAATATAGTCCAGTCCTACTTTGGGTTCTAAGGGATTAGGTGTTTTTAATTCAAAAACGGAGTCTATAGTGTTAGTGTCTTCTTGCATGACATTTATCTCACCACCCTCTGTTACATTATTCAAAGGTCCCCACAATCTGATTTTTGTTCAAATGGTTGTCTTCATAAGTTCCATACACACTACTCTTAGTTAATCTACCTCTAAAAATATATGCCTTGTTGTCCTTATATTGTTTCAAATCTCTGTTTAACTTTGTTTTCTTTTAAACACTTCTTCACATTTCCTATCAACCCTTATGAAGGAAAAGTCATACACATCTTTGTAAAATTTGAACAGCAAGTCATTTCTAATAACATTATTTATCTTTTCAGCTTCCCTTAGTAAAAATTCCACCTTTTTTTAGAATAATTCACCATTAGTGACATAATTTTAAAACCACAGTCATCAAAAATATCATTAAAATGCATTAACCATTTCTTTATCATAAATAAAACCATCAGGGTATTTGCATATTCTTAGGCACTGAGGTACTATTCTTTTATTCAAACACTCTTCGAGGTACACAATAGATAAATTCACATTTTTAATCTTAAGTAGTTTGTTTTCTAAGTCTCTAATACCTTCTTTCAGTGAAGCCATAGCTACACTGTTATCACATTGATGGTTGACATTAGTCAGTTCATTGTTATCTTTAAACAAATCTTTTTTGTAATTATTAAATGAATAAAGCCAGTCTTCGAGATTTAAATTCTGTGCTACAGTGTCCATTGTTGGTACAATGTTAGAACAAGCATGATTAACTAGAACAGTACCTGAATTTACATTTGCATCAGTTCGTTCAACTTCCACTTCCACCATATCTCCATTACAGAGTGTTAGGATTTCTCCCAGAGACTCTTCTTGCAAACTTCCCAAAATCGAGACGTCTCTCCTGTTAAGACTGTTTAAACCATCCAGATTAGAAAAAAGTGACTGGCTCGCATATCCACATTGGGTACAGGTAACGAATTCCTGAAGTGACCCATGGCTGTCACTGGAACCTCCTTTTCCTCTCTCATTCGCAACCTGATTGGTTGCCAATGTGTAGGCCTGCCCACAAGGAAGTACCCTACTAGATGAAGTGAGGAACTCTAATAAATGAGAAAAGTCCATTTTTAAAGTTTGCATTTCATTATTAAGGCTGGAAATTGCCTTAAATAACTGCCGCTGTTGCATATCACCATTGCTTACATCCTTTTGCCCAAAGGTCGTATCCTCTATGTTTTCATGGTTAATACTCGCTTCAGCCATTCCCAGTACACCCAAAGTCCACAAAAAGTAGAAGTCACAAAGAACTAGCAGGAACTGTTGAATCCAATCACCAGTAAGCACAAATACAAATGGTCCAGGCACACTGAAAACAGCTCTAAACCAGGTTTATTGTAAAATCACATTGTACAACCGCTTTCACCTGCCCAATGCAAGACTTTTTCAAGTATAAGCATTACATTTAATTCCATCATTTAAATACCCTTTTTCCTAAGAAAAGGCGTCAAATATTTAAAGAAGCAATGTTGTTTTTACATGTAAAAGAACATCAGTAGTGTGAATAAACAGAACTTATATTTTAATGCAACCAAACATATATTGTCTTCTCATCCTTTTATTATAAACATGTAATAAAATTATATTAAAATATATATTTAAGAAAATATATTTAAGAAATATATCTATATTTAAAAAAATATATGAAAGTTCTAATCAAATTATGTGCGTGTCCTATTTATGTCTAATAGGAACTGTGTGTGTACTTGCATATACCCCAGTAGGGGTCATAATTTCATTGCCTTCTTTACTAAATAAGGCTTTATGCATATATGGTCATTAAGACCCGGGGTGTTGGTTGCATTGAGCTTTAGTTGCCAGTAGGTTTCCCTACAGCTCAACCAGTTCTCCCAATCACCTCCCCTTGGGTCCCTTGTGACTTGTTCCAGAATACCAAAGTAGAATCCCATGTGACTAGGTTCATTATTAAGATGTCTATATAGGGCATTGTTTACATTTTTCTTTTTGATGTTGTACATATGCTCATATATCTGTTTATTTAACACCCTCTCTGATTTACCCACATAAAAGCTTAAGCAATCTTTACACACCGCCAAGTACACTATACCTTTTGTTGCACAGTTCCTTCTTTTAAAGTTAATAATACTCTTTGAACTGTTTTCCAGAACTATTTGTTTCTTATCAACAATGTATCTACAATATCTGCACCTACCACACTTTTTTGTTCCTATATTTTCATGATTACAATTCCTATGTCTTTTCTTTTCAAATAGTTCCTTTAAGTTTGTTCCCGTTTTAAATAAAAATAGAGGAAACTCACCAATCTCATGTACTATCTCTTGGTTAAATTTCAGCATTTTCCAGTTATTCTCCACAACATCTTTTACTTTTTTCGAACTATTATTATATTGACCCACCAGTACCCTATTGTAATTCTATCCTGCTGCCTGTTGCCCCACTAAATTATGTTGTTTATCCCCTAACAAAGGGATGTATTTTGTACCCCAACCATCCTTAACTTCCTTTGCTACAATAGGGCATTGGTGGTTCAATATAATAACAGTTCGAAAAAAGTAAAAGATATTGTGGAGAACAACTGGAAAATGCTGAAATTTAACCAAGAGATAGATTGGTGAGTTTCCTCGATTTGTATTTAAAACAGGAACGAACAAAGGAACTATTTGAAAAGAACAGACATAGGAATTGTAATCATGAAAATATAGGAACAAAAAAGTGTGGTAAATGCGGATATTGTAGATACATTGTTGATGAGAAACAAATAGTTTTGGAAAACCGTTTCAAAAAGTATTATTAACTTTAAAAGAGGGAGCCGAGCAACAAAAGGTATAGTGTACTTAGCGATATGTAAAGATTGCTTACGCTTTTATGTGGGTATATCAGAGAGGGCGTTAAATAAATGGATATATGACCATATGTACATCAAAAAGAAAACAATGCCCTATATAGGCATCTTAATAATGAACCTAGTCACATAGGATTATGCTTTGGTATTCTGGAACAAGTCACAAGGGGCCCAATGGGAGGTGACTGGGAGAACTCGTTGAGCTATAGGGAAACCTACTGGCAACTAAAGCTCAACTCAACCAACACCCTGGGTCTTAATGACCATATAGCCATAAAGCCTTATTTAGTAAAGGAGGCAATGAAATTATGACTCCTATAAGGGTATATGCAAGTACACAGACACATAGTTCCTATTAGAAATAAATAGGATGCACACATAATTTGATTAGAACTTTCATATATTTTTTAAATATATATCGATTTCTTAAATATATTTTTTTAAATATATATATATTTTAATATAATTTTACTATATGTTTATAATAAAAGGATGAGAAGACAATACATGTTTGGTTGCATTAAAATATAGGTTCGGTTTATTCACACTACTGATGTTCATGTAAAAACAACAATGTTTCTTTAAATATTTGGCGCCTTTTTTTTTTTTTTTTTTTTTTTTAGGAAAAAGGGCATTTAAATGGTAGAATTAAATGTAATGCTTATACTTGAAAAAGCCTTGCACTGGGCAGGTGAAAGCGCTTGTACAACGTGATTTTACAATAAACCTGGTTTCGAGCTATTTTCAGTGTGCTTGGACCGTTTGTATTTGTGCAAGTGATTTAATAATGATTGGGCCAACTGATTTGCAAAAGGACTTGTGTTCGTGCCAGGCAGGAAGGCTAGAATTGATGAGGTGCTAATTGATTTCAAATTGTACACTAGGAAATTGAACCTATGTCTATAATTTTGCCAACAGCAACATTGCATTCAACAGTAATAGACTGGGGAGATCTAGTATGTTTAACCCCCCACACACCCTGTGCTACAATTGTTTGAAAAAAAAAATAAGTGAGCGAGATGCAAGGAAGGTGTTAAGGATGAATGGGAATTCAAAGAGAAGCAATTTATCTAACCAAGAAAAGACCCTCTTATAACATATTATTAATGACAAACAAATCAGACTGATGAAACCAGATAAGGGAGGGGGTCTATTTGTGATGAACTACAATGATTATTCTGACAAAATGTTAACCATCCTATACAGCGACACCTATGAAGAGGTATTCATTAATGAAGAAATATTGCTCATCATAGGATGGACACTGTTGTATGATATTTTGACGCAGGGACACATTTCTCAACAAGAATATTAATTTTTGATAATGGAAACCCCTAGGACACCCTCCATTTTCGGAATTCTAAAAATACCCAAAGACCTGCATGATCCACCATTAAGGCCCAGAGTACATGCTAAATCTCCTAAGACCAGTTATTTAGCTCAGTTCATCGATTTAAAATTAAAAGGGGAGATGAACATAGAACACCTTTTAAAGGACTCATGGGATTTTTTTTACTAGAATTACAGAGTTATTAAATAATGAACAAATTATTTTTGTGACAACTGAAATTATGGATTTGTACTCTATCGCACTCCAGGTTGGCCTGAAGTGGTTCTATGAATATTTACCAGCCACATGAACCGTGCAGCGATTTTGCTACTCAATGACTTGATGGAAATTATATTGATGAATAACTTTATATTTTTTAAAGGACAGATTTTCTGCCAAATGACAGGGGTAGCTATGGGTGTGGCATGCTCCCCTGTCTTGGCCAATCTGGTAGTGGCCTATTGGGAACAGGAATATGTTTTGAATTCCCCTATAGGGCCTTTTATGGCAGGCTTTTGGATGATATTATAATTTGTTGGGATGATACCGAGTACAGACTGATGGAATTCTTCACTTACATTAATAGCAGCACTAACTTACGTAGATTTATTATGAATTTTTCAGAAGTAGAAATGGCTTATTTGGATGTTAAGATTACTAAGAACAAGGAGTTGAGGAAATCTGAGCCATCTACTTTTAGAAAACCAACTGACTCCACTACATCTCCAACAGACAGTTACACTTCTCTTGTTAGCACCCCCTTTTTCAAAAAAGGGCTCTGGTGAAAGGACAACTTGTCCCTTTAGCCAGGATTATACCTGATGATGAAGCCTTTTACCAAGAGTTGTTGTTTGTCTTTTCGGCTTTTCCCGGTTAGGGGTCGCCACAGTGGAACTTCAGTACGCTAATGATTAGCGGTCGATTTTTATGGTGCCGTGTTGCCAGCCCCATGCCCAACCCTCAGCAAAGGCACGCCCATTCATGTATGTCTTTCGAGGCCACTCGACCGTGGAGAGGACATGCAGACTCCACACAGAAGGCACTCCAGCCGAGAATCGAACAGGAGAACCTCTTGATGTGAGGTAACAACGCTACCGCTGTACCACTGCGGGAGTGAGAAATATTAATAAACATGTTTGAAAAAAAAAAAGGGTACCCCCAGAATATTTAAGAATTCAGCCTTAGAAGTGTTTAATAAAATAAGGGAAGGGTTATACTTAACTTTGTTAGGTAAAACAGAATCTTTTTCTAAAAGGGACCAACTAGGTGATGAGTTAAGTGTAGGCAGAGCTTTACATACGATGCACATTTTTCAGCCATTAAGAGAGTAATACAGAGGAATTGGGACATTATTTTCTACTGATAAAACATTACTAGTTGGTGAATAAACCCAGAATTATTTACAAGAAGGACATCAATATAAAAAAACTTTTGGAAAGACACCATGTAGAAGGCTTGTGGACACTGCAGCCAATGCCACTATATGTTGGAGGATAGTACCATTTTTATTGAAGGGGTACGGAGAAGTCCATCAGACACAAATACCACTGTTTAAGCAAATGAGTGGTATACATGGCCCAGTGCACTGGATGTGTCAGTTGTTATATAGGTAAAACGGAGAAAAATTAAAACAAGGGCATATCAACATTTACGATACCAAAAGGAAAGACATACATAATGCTTTGTGGAGACACATTAGTGATAACAATGGTCGCATGTTTAAGTTTTACATAGTGGATGATGTGAAACTGCATGAAAGAGGGGTACCTTGGAAGGATTTTTTTTAGAAGTCAAAGAACTAAAGTGGCAGCTTAGGATGAATGCGACAGGTCCCGATGGGCTGAATGAAATGGTGTCTATTAGCTGTATGTTAAGGTGGAAGGCAGCCCTTTGATTTTGATTTTAATGTGATGGAGTAATAGTTTTTAACATCCAAAAAACAAGCATATTTATATTATTTATATTTTTAATATTGTAGGAGTCGTACTATTTTAGCTGGACAAACATGCTGATGTTTCTACGGGAAATGCAATAAATGTTTTTTAATATGTAAATATATAAAATTGTATGTATATTTTTGTTATATTTACTCGTAATTATGAGTGTAAATTGTGCTTTGACATTTTAACTGCAGAATGTTCTATTTATAATGACGGCTTGCTTTTACTTCAATTGGACTGTGCAAGTACTATAGAGTAAAACACACAGCAGTCGGCATTACTTTTTTTTTGCTGATGGTTCTCGTCAAAAAATGTAGGGGAGGGTTTTTATGTATAGAAAGGAAAGGAATGTTCTGATTTTTTATTTTACTTATTCTGAAGAAGCCCCAATTACCAAGTACAAAAGTGCTAAATGTATTTTTACTTGTGGATTAATAAACTTTGGCCTGGTGTGCTTTTGACGCTTCTGTGGCAATTTTTGTGTTTAGTGTTAGAGTTTCAGTGGTGTTTTCTGTATCCTTTATATTTTTCTTTTTACCCCCAAGCCTCTAGGACTCCAGTTCTCCAAGTCCTCTCTACAGCACTTCCACTAAGATGGCAGCTTTCCATTTGTTAGCCTAGTTTACTGTCGTCTAACATACTATTTTCCTTTTCATTGTCATCATCATCTTCTTTTGGCTGTTCCCATTAGGGGTCACCACAGTGAATCATCTGTTTGCATTTCTTCCTGTCCTCTGCATCTTGCTCTGTCACACCAACCACCTGCATGTCCTCTCTCACCACATCCATAAACCTTATCTTAGGCCTTCCTCTTTTCCTGTTACCTGGCAGCTTCATCCTTAGCATCTTTTTCCCAATATACTCAGCATCCCTCCTCAGCACATTTCCAAACCAACGTAATCTTGCCTCCCTGGCTTTGTCTCCAAACCTTCCAACCTGGGCTGACCCTCTAATATACTTATTCCTAATCCTGTCCACCCTCGTCACACCCAGTGCAAATCTTAACATCTTAACTCTGCCACGTCAAGCTCTGACTCCTGCCTTTTTGTCAATGCCACTGTCTCCAACCCATATAACATAGCTGGTCTCACTACCCTCTTGTAGACCTTCCCTTTCACTCTTACAGGTACTCATCTGTCACAAATCACTCCTGACACCCTTCTCCACCCACTCCATCCTGCCACCCACTCCATCCTGCCTGTACTCTCTTCTTCACCTCTCTTCCACACTCACCAGTACTCTGAACTATTGATCCCAAGTATTTAAACTCATCCACCTTCGCCACCTCTACTCCTTGCATCCTCACCATTCCTCTATCCTCCCTCTCATTCACAAATATATAGTCTGTCTTAGTCCTGCTGACCTTCATTCCTCTTCTCTCTAGAGCAGTTGTGTCCAACCCGCGGTCCGCATGCGGCCCTCAGAGCTCTTCCATGCGGCCCGCGACCCGTTAAGTACCCGTTAAGAACGGTTAAGTAGTAATTAAACTTTTTTTCCGTGTGTTTTCACGTCCGCGTCCTTTAGCTTTTGTGCGCATGCGCCACAGTACTTGTTTCCCTTTTTTTCCCATGAAAGCGTCTTTCAGCTGGTCTGCGCATGCGCCAAAGCACCGTCCGGTCGTTTTTTGCGTCGCTAGATACATTCGTGATAAACAGCTTGAAGGAAGAGGATTGTGATCGCGGCGAAGGGGGATTATTATATTTATTAATTTAATACACTGACTACACATCTCCTGCAGTAACAGGTAAGTCCTTAAATCTACAGTAACGAGAGTTTGCTACAGTAATCATTAGGAAATTGATTTTAACACAATATATGGGTCATGCTACTTGTATAAGTTTGTTCCAGTTGTGGCAGACCTGGGGCACTTGTTTGGGTTAAGTTTATTGTAAAAGAAAAGAAGTGAACTACTCAGTGTCATCAAACCAAAGCTGCGCATTCAAGGTTTGACTTTCCCATGGTGGTATCGAACACAGAGTTGATTAAGTAATTCAGAACACTCCAGCATGGGACTGTCAGGAGAAAAATGCCATCCTAATGTACCAGTCAAGCATTTTGCTTTTGATCAACTTTTATGGAATTGATTTTCTGTGAATAGGTGTCAGCATTAGCAAGAGAAAACAGATCTGGTTTTGATAGTTACTGAATTTGTCAGCAATAACACATTGTGAATGGAATGAGCTCAAATGAGAAGCTTAGTGGCTGAGTAGGCCGGCTGGTGGTCACAAATAATAAAGAACTGCATCTATGAAAGTGTTTGACAATTTCAAGCAAAATTCTCAGTAAAATATGGCATGAAACTCAGCTAAAGACTGATGTTTGTTTACGATTTAAAGTTAGAACATGCAGTCAACTTTTAAACAAATTGTGTGGGTCATTCTATGTCTGTTAAAAACTCTCCAATTTAATGTCTGTGCATAATGCCTGTGGTTACAGTTTCTATTACTAGGTACATGTAAACTAACATACTTCTAGTCCTATATACCTCTATGTAGGGAGAAGAATGAATGTGGCTCAGGGCACATAGGTGCTGCTGTGGTCGAGGTATGACACAGCCAGACTGTTCTTGAATTGTTCCACATAATATTTGTGTGTATGTACCCTTAGCACTCTAGCAGAGGGGGGTGCAGGTGGAACACATGAGTTCTGGTAGAGGTATTTTAGTGTTAAGACTTGAATACATTTAAATGGTATATTTATTTGCTTTAATGGTGGGAGCTGAATCATAGCCGTGTATTAACAATGTTTTTTTCCCTCCTTTCTTGCTTTCTTTATTTCTTCTTTTTTGGATGACTGAGTCCTATAAAAAGCAGCAAACCTTAAAATAAATTGAATTTCTAATCATATCTGATGATCAGGGAAGGGACACTTTTGAAAATAATACTTCTTTTAACTTGTGAATATGACATAGTAAGAGAATTTGAATTAATACACATTTTTCTGAAATAAAAGTACTCTGCAGCCCTAATTAGGGTTATTTTTATTTTGTATAATCCACCACCCTTTCTTCCTAAAAATCATCAGTTTTATCTGGGATTGGGAGGGACAGAGCAACATTCTGAGCCAAGATCATAAATATCCCTGAATATCAGGGTCAGTTGAGATGTGTGTCTCTAGTAGACCTTATTTTGTTTATAGCAGTTTTGCAAGATTAATGGAAAAGCTCCTAAAATAGGTTCAGTTTAATTCTAGTTCAGTAAAAACCAGGTCAAATGAAAGTAACTCAAGAGCTGAAGCTAGTTTTAGGAAATTAATGTCATTAACCATTGAGCTTAAAAAGAGATGCACTATTAATATCATTATGTATTGTATGTGTATGTAAAACAGATGTTAGATTTGTTCTAATTCTAATAGGAATTAGAATTTGTGCATGTCTGAAAAGTTACATGCCTTTTAGTTCACTGGGCTGATCAAATTCTATTGTCACTAAAGTTTGCTAAACTAATGAATTTATGTAGTCTTATTTGTGTGTGTGTGTGTGTGTGTGTGTGTGTGTGTGTGTGTGTGTGTGTGTGTGGTTTGTTGGGAAAGGGTACCTGTTGAATAGTCATTATTCTCACAGCAAATGATAGTTCCTCCTCTATCCTGTAAAAGTGACTTTGAAAAACTTATTTACCATATCATACCCATTTAAGCAATATTGTACCACATTGCTTGTAGTCAGGGATTTTTTTAGCTGCAGCAATATATATATATGTATATTTGAAAGAATTAAACTTTATTAAAGCAATCTGTAAGCTGACATGTTTAAGTCTTGTATAAGCACAGTACTGTACATCCACTGAAAGTGCAGTTTTCAGCTAATGAAACAGTACAGCTGTTATAATTTTTAAATATTTTAAAACTCCAGTATCCACTGATGCAAAATGGCTGGTGCATTACAAAGTTTGCAAAACTGGATTACTGGTAGATAAATGTAGCCCCGTGCACTACCACTGCTGGGCGTTGTGTGTGTGTGCGTGTGCGCACACATACAAACACACAAAACGGACTTCACCGAGTGCCAAAATTGATTCCAATTAAGTCTTGCGCCGAGAGTGCTAAATGTTGTACAGCTGAACATTTAGGACCCACATGGTGCTGCACAGTGGCAACGCAAGGAAAAGCATATCCTACCTATCTAATCAGAACTGAGGAAAGTGAACTGTTATTAAATATAACTGGGGGGATGTAATGACAGAATGCTCATCAGAAGCTTAAAGTCTGGCACTATCCACTTGCACTGCTGTGTGTTACTCCACTAAGCAATATTTGAAAGTTAATGAATGGCAGCTGGCAATAGGTGCTGAATATGAAATGCGGAACTGCAATGTTTCTGTACCAAAGACCTTTTTTTTTTTTTTTTTTTTTTTTTAGGTCCTCACTTGCCCTCAGACCATTTCTGTTGACTCAATGCGGCCCTTGCAACTGACTCAATGCGGCCCTTGCAACTGAAAAGGTTGGACACCCCTGCTCTAGAGCATATCTCCATCTCTCCAGGGTCTCCTCCATCTGTTCCCTACAGATCACAATGTCATCTGCAATGTTCCCTACTCACTACAGATCACAATGTCATCTGAAAACATCATAGTCCACGCGGAATCCTGTCTGATCTCGTCTGTCAATCTGTCCATCACAATTGCAAATAAGAAAGGGCTCAGTGCTGATACTTTATGTAA
Organism: Protopterus annectens; assembly: GCF_019279795.1. Lineage (NCBI taxonomy): Eukaryota > Metazoa > Chordata > Ceratodontiformes > Protopteridae > Protopterus > Protopterus annectens. The sequence goes on along the minus strand of NC_056743.1, from coordinate 1,808,514,211 downwards.
TACCACCTCCACCTTAAATGCATCTGTTACTCCCACCGCAGACCACACCGCCGTTACACTACCCTTGTACATATCCTGTACCACTCTTACATACATCTCTGACACTCCCAACTTCCTCAAACAATACCACAACTCCTTTCTATGCACCCTGTAATATGCTTTCTCTAAGTCTACAAAAACACAATGCAACTCCTTCTGACCTCTGTCAGCACTCTGAGCAGACATGGCATCTGTAGTGCTCTTTCTCAGCATGAAACCATACTGCTGATCACAAATCATCACGTCCCTTCTTAACCTAGCTTCCACTACTCTTTCCTATAACTTCATGCTGTGACCAATCAATTTAATCCCTCTGTAGTTACTACAGCTCTGCACATCACCCACCCTTATTCTTAAAAATCGGTACCAAAACACTTTCTCCATTCCGCAGGCAACCTCTCACTTTCCAAGATTTCATTAAACAATCTGGTTAAAAACTCCACTGCCAATTTCACCTAAACACCTCCATGCTTCCACAGGTATGTCATCTGGACCAACAGCCTTTCCATTCTTCATCCTCTTCATAGCTATCCTTACTTCCTCCTTGCTAATCCATTGCACTTCCTGATTCACTACCCCCACATCATTCAACCTTCTCTCCCTCTCATTCTCTTCATTCATCAACCCCTCAAAGTACTCTTTCCATCTGCTCAACACACTCTCCTCATTTGTGAGTATGTTTCCCTCATTATCCTTTATCACCTTTACCTGCTACACATCTTTCCTAGCTTGGTACTTCTGTCTAGCCAAATCGGTACAGGTCCTTTTCTCCCTCCTTAGTGTCCAACCTTTCATACAACTCTTCATATGCCTTATCCTTAGCCTTTCCCCCCTCTCTCTGTGCCAGGCACTTCATCTCCTTATACTCCTGTCTACTTTCATCTCTCTGAAAATCCCACTTCTTCTCTGCCAACCTCTTTTGCTGTATACTCTCCTGTACTTCCTCATTACACCACCATGTCTCCTTGTCTTCCTTCCGCTGTCCAGGATGTCATACCAAGCACCTTTCTAGCAGTCTCCCTTACTAGCTCTGCTGTAGTTACCCAGCTATTTGGTAACTCTTCACTGCCACCCAGTGCCTGTCTTAACTCATCCCTGAACTCCACCTCACAATTGCCCTTTTTCAATTTCCAGCATTTGACCCTTGGTGCTTCCCTCACACTCCTCCTACTTTTCTTGATCACAAACATCATCCTACAAACCTGAAATTGATCCCTTAACAGCCTATTGTTGCCGGTTGCTTTTGATCTGTTAATCTCAGTGTTTTGACTTATGGCCTGGGTGGTAGCTAAAAAGGATCTGGGACCAGCCCACTTGCTTTGGTACCAGACAGACAAGTAAATACATTATTGTAACCCTTAACCAGTTTTTGATGGATTCACTCCCCTCTAAGGTGGCTACCTGAACCACAGTATTGTATAACCATTGTTCCCACCTGTCTCCCACATGTCTATTTCTTCTTCTTCCTCTGAAATTATGAGGATCACTTCAGAATGTTTTTCTAGCTGGACAAAGTCTTTAATTGTTTCGTAGCTCTACAAATTTTCTTCAGCTGTTATTTCCTCTTCATGGTCAAATATGATTTGTTGCTAACCACCGAAGGGTGTTCATCCCTTTAATTGTAGCTGTCCCCAAATCTGTCACGTGCCACATACTCCCCCAACAGTTCATTTCCTTCTTTCTTTACTGAATAATAGTAACAGCTAAAACAAAAGTGATGTCTTACCATGTCCTTGTCTGCTAATAATAGTAACAGCTAAAATAAAAGTGATGTCTTACCATGTCCTTGTCTGCTAAATTCCCAGTGCTCCATTATACTTCTCCACCTCTTTCCTTGTTTAGTCAATTTGTTCCCATTTGCATAAATCAATCGATCCCTTCTTTTCGTTTCTCACTCTCTGCCACATTCTGAACTACCTATAAAATAATTCCAGTACTTATTTACTGTTAAAAAAAATATTAGGTTGTCAACACTAGTTCATCAAAGTGAAATTTGGCAAACTTGACAGCTTCAAAAAAATCCTCCCTCGTACGTATCTCACACACAAACACAAACTAGGGACAGTGTTTCTCAAGGAAGGTTTTTGGGGTCAAGTCTTTTACCAGTCAGTAATTTTAGCATTAAAATCATTAAGGTTGGGGAGCAGGGGCTGGTCCCAGCTATATAGTGGCTGTGGTGAAGAAAACAGTTTTTTTTTTTGTAAGTTTTACTGGCAGCTAATTATTGATGCTGTTAGTGAACTGGGTACCACCAAGCACGTTTCGGGACTTGTCATGTCTGTTCTTAAAAGACTCAAAACACTGACAATGACTTTTCTACATCTGGCCATAAGTGCAGACTTACAAATCAGAGTTCAACAGTTTTCTAGGCAATGCTGTAACAGAAGCTATATACAACATCTGGACTGAAAAGTCCACAGAATGAGATAAAAACACTCCTCTGGACGATAGATTAAAGGTGCTTACTTGACAAATGTACAGCAATGAATAACTTCAGATTAGAGCGGTTTGTATAAAGATTGTTCAAATGTCAGGACAAATCAAAACGATACTAGACAGCATTCTTGAGTCTTATAAGCCATAATTCTAGGAACTGGTTTAGTATATTTTGTTTCAACACAGACAATTTAGTGTGCAGCATCATATTTTTCTTTCATCTGCCTTTAATCTTTCCTTCTCAGTTTCCAGGCAGAGATTAGCAGCACCAGTAACATGCACTTTCATGACATAAAAAATAATAAATGACTGCCCTTTGAAGCTGGCACTCTTCCCCAGTGCACAGGAACAAATGGGGCAGTTGACCAAGATAAGTTGTGATGGCTGGTAGACAGCATGGGCAAAAAGTTCCAGAGAAAAAAAATGTTGGAAAAATATGGACTTTCTGAAATATGTATTATCCCAGATTGCAGAATGCAGTGTGTTTGCAAACAATCTGACGGAGTATGACTATCAGACTAGGAAGTCAAATTCTGGATCAATACTTATTCTGGTGGGTTATATTTACAGATTTGATCAGGGTCACAGATATTGTACGGATATGGAATCTTATCACTGTTTGTACTTTTCCAGTGTCCTCCCTTGGGTCACATCTCCTTTCTCCAGTAGGGTTGTGCCAGCCAGCCCTGGCGGACACCCATCCTGTCATTGAAGTTATATTCATGTTTGAAGGAAGATACTCAAGTCATGCTGTTCAACATGGAGGGGATGTTTAATCCAGAGGTTTGGGAGGAGCTGGATTAAAAACATGTCCCTCCACTGTGTTTTGTTTTGCTGTTGAAGTTTTAGGTTCTTGCTTCTGGATTTGCTAGGGACATTGGACTTGCACAGACACAGGACAACCCGGTTTCTATTGACAAGGTAAGCAAGACTGAGATCTCCCCTCAAAAGTCTCAGGACAAAAATAACATAGCCCACTACAGGTATTGTGGAATTTGTGGCAACTAGGAACAAAATTATCTACATGAAGACCACCTGTATTTGTAGGATGCAATTACTCCAAGGTGACAATGAAACATTTGTGTTTTGAAGTTTGAAAGGAATGTAAACAGAGAAAAGGTGAAGTGCTGGCCTTTGTCAACCTGCATGAAGCAACTGGGAAAATAAGAGTTTAGCATGAGAGGTGCCTAATTTCAAGTGGGGCAATAGATAAAGACTGCTGAACCGAGAGTTATTGATAGATGAATGTAGGAGAGATATGACTTGACTGAGAAGAATGACTGGGTTGTAACAATGCACATTATATATAAATGCTAGAAGTCTTCCCAAGAAATAAAGCTTTGGGCTAAAGTTGACCAAAGTATTGAGTAAAGAATGGCTTTCTGATTTGCTTAAGGCAGTTTTTCCAGTCCTGTTGGGGTTATCTTATATCATTTGTGGAAGGTTTTACTTAGTTGTGTAAATATGTTACTGAATTCTTACAAATTAGAAAACTGAAACTTTTTCATGCCAATTTCAATTCGTGGACTTTTAGTTAAGTTTCTGCAGGTGCCTGGATTTCATTTTAATTTACATCATACAATAGTGAAGCATATGCTGAGGGTTAACTATACGAGAACACAAACTTTGATTAAGTTTCATTAGTAAAGCCATGAGGCATATCATAACCGATCTCAGTAATCACAGCAGCAAAAATCTAAATGGGCTCAACCTCCATCAGTTTGGCTTTGTACAGGGTACATCATGCCAGCAAAAGCTTATAAGCTGCTTTGAAAAGGTCATGCAGTTGGTGGACAAAAGTCACACTTGTCCATGCTGCCCTTCTTGATCTGACCAGTGCATCTGACACCACACCATATGATGGAGTCATAAATAAGCTTACGGCATTAAACAAATGATTCCCAAGTAGTAAGATGGATAGGAAACTGGCTCAATGACAGGATGTACATTGTCAAAGAGAAAGTGACCAGTGGCGTCTCCCAGGGATCTATGCTAGACCCACTCTCTTTTGACATTTGTTTCTCTGACCTCGAGATGGATAACACTGACCTGTGGTTACCCACACTTGCTAAGGACTGCAAGCTGGATGTAGTTGCCAAATCAATCAAAAAGATATTACAAAATCAACCGCTGGTACACCAAAAAGGGCTTAAACTAAATGCCAAGAAATGCTCCATCATTCTCTTTGGGAAACCGCAAACTTACTGCATCACTAATAACCTGCTATCAAGACAGTTCGTGATTAAAGACCTGTGCACATGGATTAATAGCTCCCTTTCCTTGTAATTAGTAAATCCCTCTACTGCTTGCAATTAATTGCCAAAGGCATCTCTTCTAAAACCAAGGAAGTCATTGTTCACTTATACTCTGCTCTGGTCACACCCTTTATATAATACACTCTTTGGCATACATTCTACTAGACACAAAAAAAGCTTGGAAAAAGGCACAGGCTTACTATCAGGAGGGTCTGGAAACCTTCTCTCTGTAGTCAGTGTCATACAGGCAACTAAGGGGAGATTTGCGCATTGAGTACTGTACCCTCTGGGACCCTGTTGCCTTTAAATCTCCTTTTGTTGATATGGCAATTTGTGTACCATCAGGAAATTAATAAAACTAAAAGAGAATAAAGTTAATCACCCAGTCCCCCTGCCCCACTCTGGAATAAGCGCCCCTACAGGTCAAACAATGCGGTTCCATGTCATCCTTTAAACATAACTTGAAGAGCTTCTTTCATTCTTTAATTTATCCTGTGTTGACCACTAGGCTAGTAGCCTTTTTTCAGGGGAAACCTGCGGTGGTATTTATACTGCCAGTGGAAATTTAGTCAGTCAGGGCATTGGGGAACATCTCCTACTCTTTTTGACAGATACCATGTGATCTTTATCCGAGCTGCCACCAACTCAAGCAGATGGGATCTTAGTTTGTCTTCCTTCAGATGAGACACTAACCTAAAGAGTGCAGCACCTTCTTTACAGTAGTGTCAGCAATTATTCTGTCTGCTGTGGGAATAGAAACTATAGTCTTCTGCACCAAAGATGAATGTGCTACCTGTACCACCACAGACACTGCTACCTTGACAGGTACCCTTAAAATTTACTCTGGGTCTTCAAACTTCACCCTCCTTGAAACGGGTGGTAGGGCCTGATGGTGGTTATCGGTAAGTGATACATATCTTCTAATCATGTTACCTTGTATATCCTAGGATATGTTAAAGTAGTTAACATAGTAATAAATGGTGACTTAATAGAAGGGGTTACCCTTGCACGTTTTTTTCTTTTCTTATTCCTGATGTAGACAGCTTACATCTAACAGGTTAGTATGCAGCCAGGTAAGTTTACTTTCTTTGAATGTCTCAAAAATGTGAGAGGCAGTTCTTTGCTAAATACCAGCATCTTAAAAAATTTAGAACAGATGTTTACTAAACTATTAATTATTCAGGAAATGTTGGGGATACTCGGAGAGAGAACTGTTCATTTCATGCCTACATTTCCTACAAAGTTGTCTACTGTTCCATTTAACTACATCTGCAAAGATATTAGATAAGGGGTTAATTATATGGAAATGTTAACAAATTGGAGGGGGATAACAGAAGAAAAGCAATGGAATGATGGAAAGCGTATACCAGAGTAGTTATTGGAAAAGGGTGAAGTAATAATTGTAAAGAGCATCAATTTGGGAGACTATAAGTGATGGACTGGTGACAAGTCGGTATGAAAATATAAATTTAAGTTAGAGCTACAAAATGGTGAAATATCAACCATATTATCAAATAAAAAGTGAAAAAGTAATATAATGCATATTAGGAATAGGACTACCCCTGCAAATTACAACAGTAACACTCTCCTAAGAGTAGACTTAGTCTTAAAGGACTTTGGAACAACTCAGGTAGACAGTAACCTGATTGTTGATCACCATGTGCCCATGGTAGTGAGAAAATCCTTCTATGTAGCTCAGCTTATAAAGTAAGGGCATGGCATCCAGATATATGGAGATCACAGTCCCACTATACTTAACCCTCATTAGACCAATCAATCATAAGAGTACAATGTACCCTTCGGCATGCACCTCAGCAGGCATTTAGTTATTTATAACTAGAGTGGACACGGAGGTTCCTCACTAAAAGAATACAGGGTATAAACAGGTCAACTGTGGACCACCTCAAAGCCATGTCCCTTTACTCTGTCTCCTACAGACTACTGAGGGATGATCTATGCCCAACCTACAAGGCATTCTCTGATCTAGCCCTGATGGATCTCCTACACATTTGCAAAACAAACAGCATTAGAATGATCTGATCTAAGGAACTAAAGCTGGTCTATTACAAACAAAACATGTTGGAGGAACAGGTATATGTCTCAGAGATTACACCTTTTCTGGAACAGACTCCCCATTCATGTTCATAGGTTCATTCTAGGCTATCTGCCCTAGGGCATTTATAAGCCTAGCCAGAGTAGGTTTGGCTTTCGCCACCCATTTTAAATTAATTTTTCTATGCCCTTTTTCGAGGTTAGTATACTGTGCCTCTGTCTAACAGTGACACAGAAGTGATACCCGGGGTAAACCTACGATCTCCCATCCACTCATCAAGATTCCTCTTGAAGAGAGTCAATGAGGGACTCTACCTAACCTGGACTGGGATTTTATTCCAGGGTGAAGGGAGCCTCTGGGTTATGAATCTGTCCCTCCAGCATGTCCTATTTATTTCAGTGCTGAGGTTCAAGTCTCTCGAGCGTGTAGCTCGATGGGATTTGGATTTTTTGAGGTGCAGCATGTCCCTTAATTCCGGGTTGGACATGGCTTTATACGTCAGGCACAGGTCGCCTCTGAGCAGGTGGTATGCCACTGAGTAGAGCTGGAGTTTCTTTAACTGGGCAGTATATGGCATCTGTTTGAGCCCTTTGATCCTCTTGGTGAGGTACTTTTGGGGTCTTTCCAGTTGCTGCAGGTGTTTGGTAAGGTACATCCCAAAAGGGGCATTGTACTCTATTATGGGCCTGATGAGGGATGAGTAGAGAGGCACAATGACCTCCCCTAATCTAGATGTGAATCCCTTCATGATTAGGTGGGCTATATAAAATGTTTTTCTAACCACTTTGTCCATGTGGTTGTCACATGAGAGGGTCCCCAGGTCCCTAATTACTTCTTCTGTACTTAATGGATTACCACCTATGTGGTAATTTGTGGGCACTTTGTTTTTGCCAAAGGGGATGACTATACACTTTTTGGCGTTTAGCTTGAGGCCATGGCTCTGGTACCAGTTGTCTGTTTCTATGAGGCCCTTTTGGAGCATGTGAAACAGAACTCTTCCCTAAGCCTATTCATATGCAGTCTGGACCAATGAATGGGAAATAAAGTCACCCCGAATTGTCAGCTGTGGTCCTTATGGACAGGGGCAGTCTGTAAAGGCCCTGAGTCGCAGGCATATACCAAAGCCATTCTAAGCCCATGGGCAATGACAACTGTGAAATCTGGGGCATGAATGACTAGGCTGAAAAAGGCTCTATGGCCATTAGCATAGTAACCTCCTATGACCTTGTGGTTGTACCCTTTCTCACGAAGCTTTGAGCTTCTTTTACCTCTAATTATCTTATTCTCCTTTCTAGCCATCCTCTTCTCTTTTATGACTGCTAAACTTTAATACAATATTTATTGAGCAATTCGGATACAGTAGGAAATCCATGGAGTGGAGAATCAGGGTATTATCTATAGAGCTATTTGGGGAAATAAAAAATGATTGAGTAGGGTTGCAAAATAAAAGAAAAAGGAAGCCGTATCGTTTTCTTAGAAAGATGGCGCTGTCTATTAAAGTCAAGGAGAAGAAATAACAAGACTTGACAGACCAGAAGGTGGTCAACGAAAAAATGATGCAAAGGTGAGAAATAAGACGATCAAATGAGTGAAAAAGGCTAAGGTAGCAATGGAAGACAAACTAGCAGCAATTATTAATTGAAGGAAAAACTGCTTTATTTAGGTAGCAGAATGAGAGATCAGTAGATAAACTGCCTTGCGAAGGTCAGAATACAATGGCTTTTTAAAATTAAAACCTGTGTTTGCTAAACAAAAAACAGGAAGTCAGGGTAGTATACTTATAGGCCACTAAAGAGGAACAGTTGTAAATATAAATTGATAAAAGCTGAGGAAATAGGGAATGCAGTATGTTGGGGGTTGGTATAATGGTTAAGGTGCCTTACAGACAAGAGGTACAGGGTTTGAATCTTACTTGGGGAAATCGACCTGAAGGGCAAATAGGTTCATAATTAAGTACTAGACTATGAGAAAAACCATTTAACAAAATAAATAACTATAAACAATAATGAATACATTAACAGGTATACATCATGGCATACATGATGCATGCAGGGCTGTAGTCATGGTATAAATTACATTTTCCAGGCAGATAACATATATTAAAACTACCATTTTAACTGAGCAAAAATATTACTTCTACAAAACCACCGCAAAAGACAGTAAATGAAAGTAAATGGAAGCCAGGTACGTCTGACATCTCTGAATGGCTCTCAAAGATCTGAAAGGCAGCCCCACCTTATATTATGAAATAAACTTTGGACAAGTAAAGGCTGTATAAACAGACCAATTGTTGCTAAAAATATTGGAGCTTGGCAGAGCCACATTCAAGTGTTGTTACTAAGTACTGTTTGATAACGTTGGATATTTTGTCATTCCTATCTCTTCACATAAAGAATACAGTAAGCCATAAGAACAAGTTAGCTATGAGTCACTGTTAAAACACTGCCCCTGGCACAACAGCAGGAAACAGGAATGGTGGGCACAGCATACTGTACAAAGTTGGCACAAATGGTGACAGAGAAAAGACAAGAAAATTCAGTCACAGTGTTTAGACATGGATTCAAAGTAGTCATAGGAGAAAGAGCTCTCTCAAGAATAGAACCAGCTATATGGCATCTGCTGCCAGCACGTGTAAAACAAAACCAAAAAAAATCCCCACTGAAACCATTCAGGCATTAGCAAAAATCTTATGCAGCATTTGTCAAATAAGACAAAAAATACAGCTGTTTTTTGTAATAACGGCTAAAACTGCTTCTCTTAATCTGCAAGTAAAGTACACACTGAGCATGGTACACTAATAAATACTTAAATTACTTAATTGAAAATCAAAATGTTTAACTGCAAATATGCATACTTACTATCAAACTACATTTTCTGAATGGTTTGTCTATGTGACCTTTTTACCATTTGGTTTGAATGCATTACTGTACAGGCTAATTTTATATAATATTTATTTATATACCAATTTGCTCACCGTAAACTGATTTCTCTGCATAATTTTACCTGGGTCATTGCTGAGACGAGTCAATAGACCAGCCCACATAACCCAGTTATCAAACTATAGACAAATAAATAAAAATAAATAAAGCACCATATCGAAGCAGTTTACAATTTCATCATGTTAAAATTGGCTGCAGCTTCAAGTGGAAGAAACAAAACCCAAAGCTGCATCTCACTGAATCTTGTAAAAAATATCACAATTTTTTTCTCTCTCTCTTCAGGAGGCAATCTCCCGGCACCTCCAGTGATAAGGGCTTTGTCACCCTTTACATTTATTTATTTGATTGACTGATTGCATCTGTTTATTGGATCATCCACCTGGGCCATGCAAGACCCCTTTTTACTGAATGCTAGGGGAGAAAAGGTCCATAATCATAAAATAATAAATACATTGCATGATAATTAAGCAAAAGATACGCCGGGTAAAGAGTTTCATAGTTACATACAGACATACAAAAGCAAACTTCTTACATAATAAACTTCTTACGAGTTAAAGCATATTACAACACAAACCAGTCAGGAAATGTCGAAAGCAGTTTAATATTTTTGTGTTCCAAAGTATATTAGTGCTTATATATATTTAATGCCAAGTCCTCATGACCACTGACAAAGCCCACAGACTAAATTTATTACTGGCAAGCAGAAAACAGCACAGGTAGTAATTTCTTAATCTAAAACATTGACGGGGGAATTGTGCATCATGGAGTGCAAACTGACAAGTTACAACTTCATCCAGTTTTAACTTGAAGAAGGGCAGGGTAATATAAAAGACCGCTCCATTTTAGCAAAAATACAGGGAGTCTCCCATGTCTTCTCAGTCAGTCAAAGCAAGTGACTTATACTTCACACATAACACTAGACATCATATAACCTAAACAACATTACATACATTATTCAATTACTACACCTTTTTTAAACAAGAAACATCTTTATTAATCCATCATTTAACCAGAACAATGATGAAGACTTTTGGGGGTTTAATGCTAGATTATTTTTGGCCCAGTCATCTGTTTTTAACCTATTCATTACCTTTATGAAAGGATCATAACCAGAAGGCACAAGTGATAAGCAGTGGTATAGATAAAAAGCAAGGAGGAACACCAAGGAGTGGCATAAATAACTGCTAGCAACTCGCCTCTAGAACTTTACGTAAACCAGACAATGTAATTCCCAAGTGCATATGCTCTGGTTGCTGCGTGCCCGCACAAATACACATACACCTGCAGTAACTCAGAATTCAACATCACAATTAAGCTGCAGAGTTTAATATACACACATTTTTCAGTCTAGATGCATCAAACAGAACTGTACCTTTTTTCATTAAAGTTTATTTTCTTTAAATTGCATTTTCCGTACCACTCTTTGAAAGGCAGTCTAACAGTCTGGCTTAGGGGAAGTGCCAGCCCATCTTACAATGTACAGTGTGAGATGGTTGTTATTAAAAAAAAAATGAACTAGGTACTAATTACACACAGCACAGATTGGGGGTGGTGTTACTTATGCCCAAGAAGACAGCATCAAAATCAAATAGGAGTGCCAGAGCTAAGCACATGACAGACTGGCGATAAATGTGTGTGTGGGGGGGGGGGTTGTCATAATGGTTAAGGTGTTTACCTTACACACACAAGGTTTGAGTCTCACATGGGGTAATTGGCTAGGCTTAAAAAGGCCCACAAGGGCAGTTAGCCTAGCACTAATCTATGAACCTATGAAGTAGGAGTGCCAAGAAATGTTTTGTATGTGCATGTGTGCACCTGTAGATGTACAACCTGATTTTTATGTATATATTAAATATACTGAGAATGAAACACCCAACTTGTGACATCACCCAAGGTCTACAAAAATATGTTGACAGGTAAATGGGCATGCTCAGAGACATATCCTTGGAACATGCAACAGAAACATGATTTTTTTTTTTTTTTGCAGAAGGGCTGGCTTCCCCCCACCACTTAAGCATTTTAACTCTAAGATCACACAAGGGATATTGCACATTCCCATCCCTAGTAATGTAGCCATCTCTCACAACTGTTGACCATCTGTGTTGCTGACCAAAGTGTGTTGACAAAAACAGATGTCGACTTTACTGAATTTTTCACATTTTCAGGCTGTGATAAAAGCGGTCAAGTGAAGGAAGCAGTCTTTGCAAATGAACAAACTTAAGGTAGGTACCCGATAACAGAACTTAGTCTCGGTAGACTAAAACAGCATATGCTTCTGATCTTAAGTGTAAAAAGAAAATTTGGTCAACGCGAGTTGAGGCTGTGAAGCTGTGGGCAGAGGCAGAATGCACTATGCAACGTACAACAGCAGCAATTAGAATACACTGAGGTGGTATGGTGAATGGAATTAGGCTATTTTTGCCTGCAAGATACACATGATCATGCTAGCTGAACATAACCAAAGTGGAATAAAAGAGAAGTGGCATCAGTTACACAAACAGCAGTTTGTAGATTAGCGATAAGAGTTTAAAACCTGAAAGCGCACATGAAAGTTAAATAAAACTAATGCTTATTAAGAAAACTGTATTAATAGATACAAAACGCTGAACTAAAAGATAACATTGCTTTAATAGTTACAGTTTAACATTAGGGTGCCTTAGAGTAAGAGTATTAAATGTATTAGTAGAAAAAGTCTGTAGCTGCAGGAAAACGAACTTACAGCTACCATACAAAGACAAAAAATGCACTAAGTAGGTGTAACAAAAAAGTGTTAAAAACAGGCACACATAAAAAGCATGTGTGTAACAGAGTGAAATGAAGCTTTTTTTGTTTTTTAAATAATCAACATAGTTTCACTCCAAACAGTACAGTAATGTTCCTACCCTATTACTAGTCTTTCTGCCAACATAAAGGTAGCACCAACTGGTAGGTTACAGTAGGGATGGAGGTGCAATCATGGCCTGGGAAGCAGTTTGGGGGGGGGGGTTGCACCTCTTACTCATGACCACTCGCATTTTGTATACCTTTACAGGCTGTAAAGCATGGTCACATTATATTAAGTGTGGTGTGTGCATGTGGAACATGGCTGTACAGGTCTTCAGGATTTTACAAGTATTACTGTAGACCTCTCCCCCTGCCAAAAGACAGTCAGCCTCTGGCCACTTCATCTCATGCTCATAGCTGGCACTCCAGTGTCAGACATGTTAAGTGGACCCTAGGCAATGGCAGCATAGAGGGGAGCAAAACCCCACTGCTGGTGGGTAAAATAAAACAGTATCAAGTTAGAAGGTCCAACTTTAAGAACAGATGACAGCAGTGTTAAACAGAGCACTTGGCTCTGTGGTACAGAGTGATGGAGTCCTGACTATGACCCAGGTGACCATGTTTACAACGCAGTCCCAGCAATGGGAGGAGCAGATTAGGAGACGATAAGGGGGAGACATATAAGGGAGGCACGTTATTGCTGTGTTGCTGGTGGTGGGTGATGCAAGACATCACAGTTAGTGCAAATCAGGAGAGTGAGTGGATGGGACAACAGTAAGTGAAACATCACCACGCAGGTTGGGCACAACCTCATAGTATCTTGCTGCACATTCCAGGAGGATAGGGTCTACAGAGAGACACATCACCACAGAGATTTTCACGTCTACCTCAGTATTACAAACAAGCCCATCACAGAGCACCTGGAGCCAACACATTAGTAGGGTAGGTCCTTCACAGGAAATGAAATATTTATGCACAACTTTGAAAACTGAAATAAACAAGATGGATGGCCAAATTAAACAGTGCAATACAATATCAAGAAAATTTATATAAAGATCCTGAGCATAACAGGAACACATTTCATAGATGCACAAGACATATTAGGAGTAAAAACATACAAATTGATAAACTGTGTAGATTATAAAATGTATTCTCAGACACAACAAATTACAGATATATCTATAAACTCTTATGCAGAACAGTGTGTCTCCACAAAGTTGGTGATAACTTGTGCTAGTAACATCCATGTAACCTCACATACTGAATTCAAATTAGATTATATTGAAAAAGAACTACGCAAACTGGACCCAAGCAAAAATACAAAGAGAAGACCGCATTGTTAATAATGACCCGAGAACACTTCGGCATAAACTTACAGTACCATTACATGTGTTATTCCTCAAGATTGAAGCCATGATCTTTTTAAACCTATCTTTAAAGGTAAAAGGGGAGTAGCACACCCCTAGAGTCACACAGACTTAAAGCTATTTTCATGTTGTGGAAAAATAGAAGTTATTTTGGAAAAATTATTGTCAGAATTGGAAAGGCTTAGACTTGAAACCATACATCAAGCATGCATATAGCATGCATATATTGAAAATGGATCTATAACCACCTATAATGTGATGTTCTATAACAACTATAAATGAAAAATTATGATGAGAGTTATACAGAGTTAAATCAGCATCTGATAGGGTCATACAGAAAACATTGATCAATAAATTAGAACAACTAGATATTGATATATTCTTGATAAGCTAGACAGCTGTACGGCTTACAAATAGCGACGTGGCAAGTAACATACAGTAACTGGACTGGTGAAATTCTAGGTTACAGTCAGGGTAACCCAAAGGGTTCTATCCCAGGCCCACACTTGTTTAGGTTGTATTTTTCAACAATATCTTTTTTCATTTGAAGCTTTCTACCATCTGCATGCATTGGATGACTTGAACATGGATAAACTGATTACATGTGTTACAGACAGAGCATGTCTGCAAAATAACTCGACTAAATTGAAAGTTTGGGCACAGGAGAATAATATGCTGATGAATACATCAAAAACTAAGCATATGAGATTTGGGAGATATAGACTGTAAGGTGAATATTTAGTACAGCACACAGTGATTGAAACTGCAGATTCGTTTAAGGACCTGGGTATATGGGTAGGTCCAGCTTCGAGTTCTTCTAATCTAATCAACCAATTGGTTAATGATAGTTGATTTATAAAGTCTTGGAAATCCAAAATGATAAAATAATTGTTTGTTACATTAGAATCAAACCCAATTATGAAATAACAATATAGAAACCTTATTAAGAAAGCAAAGCATGAGTAAACTGGATAGAGTACAGTGGAAATACACCAAGGACAAGCATGGATATTGAAATTTAAGTCATTATTAAAAACTAAAATATCCAAACTTGTGCAGTCTCTCATGTAGACATTTAAGATGAAACCTTATTCTGGTATGTAGGGCATTTAGAAACAACCATTTCTGGCAATGTTTCAGAATATCAAAAAAATAGTAGAGAATCATCAGACAACCTATGTCAAAAATTATATAGGAACGAGAGAGGTATCGATTGGTTTGGTTCTGTTGCATGGAACAGAGCATCAGATTACATTAAAAATATCTAAACTAGTGCTTGCTTTAAGAATAACCTGAACACTTATTGTAATAATTATTTTGCTATATTGACAGGTTTGAAGGGCATTATTGCCATGCCTGAAATATCTGTATGTATGTATGTATGTATGCACGCATGTAAGTGCTAATAATGGGGATGAATAAAAAGGAGGGCGAGGAAACAAAGCATATGTAATTAACAGTGGTAATTGAAGAAAGAATATGAAGGCAGCGATAACAGATAGCATGCAACTGTAATTTGGTGCCATTATATAAAAATCACAGGAATTAGGTGGGTAAAGAACAAACAAGGGATGAACACTTGAGTAAAGGCCATGTGTAGAACACAAGAATCACCAAGGGATGCAGAAAAGCATTTCAGATCTGCAAGGAGCAACAGTTTATCTCAGGCAGCAGGAGCAGAATTTGCAGAAGGCTTAGAATAGTGGGGATAGAATTTAGGGGGAGAAGAGCAGGCATACGTGACAGACTGGTGAAGGAATGAAGAAATTCAAGGAAAGAATGAGAAATGGGACTCATTGGGGAATGATGGTTGGAATGATGATGATGGAGGGTATATCTTAATGACAAAGTGAAGGGGAGAGACTGGAAGGATAGGGAGAAGGATGCAGAATCAGTTCAGGGGCTTTGTGACAGCAAGCAGGAAAGGGGCATAAGCATTAAAGAAGGGGGGAAAAGGAAAGCAATTAAACAAACAGAGAGATGAGGAGCAGAAAACAGGAACAGAAAGGCTGGGAGAAGGGGAATGTAGAGCAGGGAAAGACACTGCATTAATAAGGAATTTTGAAAGTACAGCACTCAATAACATGGAGTCTGGGTACATAAGGAAAAGGAGAAGCATGGTAAGGGGCCTGGCTACACAAGGAAAAGGAGAAGCATAGTAAGGGCCTGGGTACAAAAGGAAAAAGGAGAAGCATGGTAAGGGGCCTGGCTACACAAGGAAAAGGAGAAGCATAGTAAGGGCCTGAGTACAAAAGGAAAAAGGAGAAGCATGGTAAGGGGCCTGGGTACAAAAGGAAAAAGGAGAAGCATGGTAAGGGGCCTGGGTACAAAAGGAAAAAGGAGAAGCATGGAAAGGGGCCTGGGTACAAAAGGAAAAAGGAGAAGCATGGTAAGGGGCCTGGGTACAAAAGGAAAAAGGAGAAGCATGGTAAGGGGCCTGGGTACAAAAGGAAAAAGGAGAAGCATGGCAAGGGGCCTGGGTACACAAGGAAGAGGAGACGCATGGTAAGGGGCCTGGGTACACAAGGAAGAGGAGACGCATGGTAAGGGGCCTGGGTACACAAGGAAGAGGAGACGCATGGTAAGGGGCCTGTGTACAAAAGGAAAAGGAGAAGCATGGTAAGGGGCCTGTGTACAAAAGGAAAAGCAGAAGCATAGTAAGGGGCCTGGGTACACAAGGAAAAGGAGAAGCATGGTAAGGGGCCTGTGTACACAAGGAAGAGGAGAAGCATGGTAAGGGGCCTGGGTACACAAGGAAGAGGGGAAGCATGGTAAGGGGCCTGGTACACAAGGAAGAGGAGAAGCATGGTAAGGGGCCTGGGTACACAAGGAAAAGGAGAAGCATGGTAAGGGGCCTGGGTACACAAGGAAAAGGAGAAGCATGGTAAGGGGCCTGTGTACACAAGGAAGAGGAGAAGCATGGTAAGGGGCCTGTGTACACAAGGAAGAGGAGAAGCATGGTAAGGGGCCTGGGTACACAAGGAAGAGGGGAAGCATGGTAAGGGGCCTGGTACACAAGGAAGAGGAGAAGCATGGTAAGGGGCCTGGGTACACAAGGAAAAGGAGAAGCATGGTAAGGGGCCTGGGTACACAAGGAAAAGCAGAAGCATGGTAAGGGGCCTGGGTACACAAGGAAAAGGAGAAGTATGGTAAGGGGCCTGGGTACACAAGGAAAAGGAGAAGCATGGTAAGGGGCCTGGGTACACAAGGAAAAGGAGAAGCATGGTAAGGGGCCTGGCTATAAAAGGAAAAGGAGAAGCATGGTAAGGGAAGAGTTTTCAGGACAAGGGTTAAGAACATGAGATCAATGAGAAAAGGAATGCCCACACAATAATTCACTTGGGCACAAATAACCATTTAGGGCATGCAGATCACGAGGACAAACAGGATACAAGAGCTAGGAGATTCTAGTAAGCGGAAGATAACACACTGCATTTGCCAGAGATGCAGTCATTGCTAGGGCATCTATAAAGAAGTGGGAGGAATGATGGAGTTATTAATTACAATAGCTGTCCAGGAAGAAGAAAGCAAAGGTCAGAAGTCATAGGAAATGGGGCGGATTGGTTTAGAAGGAAGAAAGCAAAGATTAAGAGCCATAGGAAAATGTGGCTGAATATCAGATGATTAACAACTGTATGCTAGAGATTTTAAAAAAATAGCTCTACAGGATTTGGTCATGCTGACTTATGTCACAAAAATGGGCATAGGTATTTGCTAGTGTTGAGTGGATTGAAGATTAGGCCTACTTTAACCTATGAAAAATCCTTTATTATCAAGACCACATATCTGAAAATATGTCAAATTGTTTAACCAGACCGGTTTCGGCCTCACAGCCTTTTTCAATGGTAAACAAAAAAGTTAGAAAATGAACTGGTACTAGTTCCATTTATAGTCCTCCCTGCTATACATCAAAATACTGGTATGGCCCAACCTAGTGGTTGGGATGTACAAATACATATAGAAAACCAAAGTAATGAATAATTCATAGGAAAGAGAATATATAATAATGATGAAATATGAAGTTAATCCATAACACTATAAAAAATACCTCACGTGCATTTCTGTAAACTGATTTCAAAGCAGCACTGTGAAATGCAGTTATTTTAAGACAACTGCCTTCATCAAAGGCTTTGCCAAATACACAATCAAGTCAGGAAAGAAAGACGAAGCAGAACTCCATTGAATTTGTCTAAAGAACCACAGCAACCATTTTCCAAAGCAACAGCTGAGTTCATGAAATATGGCATCTGTACACCAATACAATTATACTGAACACGTTTTTAACTTTTACATCTACTGCACCTACCAATTTTACTTGTAAAATGCAGAAAAGTGTTAATTTCCAATATCCAATTAAATCCCTGCCTTATGGTGAATTTTTGAGAGCTAGGAAAATCTGCTCAGAGGATCCTGCCTTCCACCAAGCTGCTCAGCACAACACATGGTATTTTAGCTAGCAGCATTATTCTGAAAACTTGTATACCTTCATAGTAACAATAAACACAGGAGGTAAACTCAGAGAGACAAGTGGAAGTCCGAAAGAGTTAGGATGTGATAAAGAGAGTGACTATTTCTGTGACCAGGTATACTCCTGTCATAAAAGGGGTGATAAGCAAACACTGGTATATTGTCATTAATAATGTTTTGGGTAATTTTGTTAGTTTTGAGCCTATGAAACATAACAATTTCCTTAGTTTGGACAGGTTGTTAAACTTGGGGATTTTCCTCAAGAAAGGTGGAAATCAGGAGGAATTCTATAAGTGCAAAAGTTGTTTAAAAAGCAAATCTATGGGATTCAATAAACTCTGTGCAGAGTTTACATGTTTGCGCAGTGAGCAGTAGTGCCAATTACATATTTATACTATGCACAGTGTTTAAACATAAATAAGAATAGTTTCACAGCTGGCAATAGTGTTGCCAGCCAGGAAACTGTACGAAGCAACACAAATAGCAAATGTGTTTACAATAGAGCAAACCAGGTTAGCAAGATTGCATGGAATGCTGCAATGATTACCAGGGTTTAACATATACTAATGTATATGGTCCAAACACAGTACAGGACAGTGTATACAGTGCAGAGTATTGTGAAATCTCATTCCAGGCATTCTGTAAAAAAGTTGTGTAAATGATCTGTAAGGGTACATGGACTGCCATTTAAAATAAACAATCAGTGGAAGTGTGTGTGCATTAAATAGGGACACACACAGATGAATTGTAGGAATAAACACAGGGAAAGAGGACAAGTGAAATATCATAATGTACAGCAGACGAGGGCATGTCAGTGGAAGACATTTATAGCAGGAACATTTTTCACACATCGACATGGTACAGTACAGAATGCACAGTGAAAATGAATTTTATGTGACTTGTCACACAAGGTTACATAACAATGGAGAAGATGTCTTTGTGAGATAAGTATCCCGACATAAACAATGGACAGGACATCTATCAGGGATGTTCTATACAATTGGGGTTGTGTGCAGAATGTGCAGCTATGCAAACAAATTTTGCTGAATACGAGTGTAATATCGGTAGAGGTCTCCAACAAGTGTGACACAGTCACAGGCTCATGGACAACAGTAAAAAAAGCATCATGGACAATATCAGAATAATACTGTGATGTACAGATATTATCCCTCTGAATTACCAGCAAATAATGTGACATCCAGTTAATATCCCACTATGCTGCCACTAAATAATGTGACACCCAGACAATACCCCACAGGACTATCAACAATAATGTGACATCTCCCACTATCCTGGGTCAGTAACTAATGAGCTTCAATCCCCACTAGTGACTCCAAATGCAAGACTCACTTACAACAGGAGTAGTATTTCACAATTTTCCCCTATGAGCACAACAGGAACATGCTCTATAACCTGGAATTGGACTGTATACTTCTGTCTATCCCTAATGTAATTCCTTATTACACACTTTAGAGCAATGTGTCCCAGTTTAAAACCTCTGATACACTCGCATTTAAATAAATTAAATCTCATACATCCAAACACTTCTGGGAAAGCCTGATACAGATTTCCAGCTGTGTCCCTTCCCCAAAACAAGATAGTAATGCTGTCACCAATCAGAGCCTTCATGCCCTTACACAAGGGTGTCCAATTGTGAAAATTAGATATTAAAACAAATGATAGTACATGACCTAAGCAGCCAGGCTTTCGGAGTGGTCCAGGAAGTTATCAAGGCAAGAATAAGCACTCTCAAATCACTAAATAAAGACACTGATTGGCCAGCCACAATGTAAGTTAATAAAAATATTTAATAATGAGCAAAATGATTAAAATATAAAATAGTAATTTCCAATAAACTAACAGAACTCAAGCACCAGGAAAATGAAATCAATACTGAAGGACAGAAATCCAACATTTAGAAAAACTCTTAACTGATTATATCAGGGACAGCATTCTTTAGTCAGTCAGGAAATTATAACTAAAGCAAATTACTACAACACAGCAAAGGCAGGCTTACAGTTCTTGGCAAGTCCTTTTGGGTATCCACTGCACAGCACACCTGTGAACAACTTGCATCTCGCTGTTAACTGACAACTGTAACTGACTTAAGCTAGTCTATAAAAGAGCCTGCTGAAGACAGCTGAACTGTCACAACTGTTCCAGTTCTAATTTTCATTTCATATTTTGAAAATCAACCAACAGTTGTTTACTAAAATTCTTTCCTGCCTTTCAGCTTGACAGTAACATTCTGATGACATAATCTGCAGATCAGCTGTATCTGACACAGTTTGCCTTTAGAATCTTTCTTCACAAACACACACAGTTATAAAGAACACTGTTCAAGTCTTTAAAACATTCTGCATAAACAGATTATAAAATCAACATGTAAGAACCTATTTACAATATCATAGCTAGCCACGCTGCAATACAATACACAGGTCAAGCTGAAATTGTATACAAAACTTCAGGCAGATATACTAGCACAAATAGCACCAATAATCTCATATCTCTGACACAACATATGTGATTCTGAGTGAGCACAGATGGTTCTGCACGAACACACTTGTACACCTACTGTGTCATGTCAGCAATCTATGACGGCAAGCAAGTGCACCATCCTGACACTAACATCTGCTGGAGGTGTTAGAAGGGATACTGCTAGACCTGTATGGGACATCAGAATCACTAAAGATTAGGTGACTGCTGTGCATGGCAGATATATATGGCATTATCCAGACTGTCACAAATGTAACCCATGCCATCAAGGTTGGCAAACAGCTATGTATGTACTGTGTGCATGTTCCACACTATCAGACAGTAATAATTATGCAACAAAAAGAATACCTAGGAATGGCTAATAAGATGTGCGACAGCTCAATGTGGCAAATGTGGTACACTCCGGTTACACATCACCGGAAGATGTGTATGGAGGTACATGATGAAGGGTTCACTGTACTCAGTCATTGGTGTGATGAACACTAGGAACTACGGAGGTATCATGGCCTTTGATGTGTATGTCCATTCATGGGAGTAGTCAGCACTCTGGTCACATGCTGGTGGATGTTCCAGATACCATCTACCCAAGGACACAGGTCACATACCAATTGGTCTGCTTACAGGGTGGCTTTACAAGGTAGGATGTCTACATTAGCCTTGGGTTGTGCATTTTTTTTCATAAAGTAACTAATCCCCCCATGTTTTTGTTTCATCTCATGTGTTGCCATGGCTGTGGCAGCAATTTTTGCTAGGTGTTGATATAAATATCACAGTTGGAGTCAATTATTGTTCACAATGTGTAGTCTTCCTGATAGCCATCTGGACACAGGATGCGTATATCATTCATGAGGTCTGTGACTTAAATAATGGACAGCC
Source organism: Protopterus annectens (assembly GCF_019279795.1). Lineage (NCBI taxonomy): Eukaryota > Metazoa > Chordata > Ceratodontiformes > Protopteridae > Protopterus > Protopterus annectens. The sequence goes on along the minus strand of NC_056743.1, from coordinate 1,808,492,520 downwards.
CTGTTTTATGGACCTGATCACTCGACCCGAGATATAGGTCACTTCACACATTTCAACATTTTTAGATGCCATTTATACGATCCATTTGGTGTTGTAGGCGTTTATGGCCACATCTGACAGTACTGAGTGAATACCTCAGTGTGGATTTGTGTCAAAATGCCCTGGCCTAGTCAAGTTCATAGAATGATCATGTTGTCATAATGCATGCCCTTGATGACCTCTTTGAGGACATGTAACAGACATAGATGTAGCATTAACAATTCCCATAAGTCTGCTGATAAATCAGGATATTACTAGTGTCCATTTAGAAAAAGGTCCGTGATGACATGTTGGTATACCTCACAGATAAAAACAGTCAGGATGTGTCTATACATGCATTGATTAGATACCATCTCCCCCCAACTCAGATGGATGCATGTTGATGTACACCCTTCTATGGGAACATAGTCTGTGTGGAGGGTGTGTATTCAACTGTGTCAGGTGTATATGCTAAGTCATGCTACAGGCAATCTGTGATGTTGTCACAGCCCATTGATTCTGTGTGATAGGCTTGGATGAAGGTAAGGTAAGATACGCTGTCTTGATCTGCCTAGGGTTTTGACACAATCCCCCACACAGGTATCACTGAGAAACACTCCCAGCTAGGAATTAACCCTTACATCACTAGATAGTTAACCAATTGGCTCACTGACAGAACACATACTGTGAAAGTTGGTGAATTAACCTCTACCAGTAGAGCTGTCACCATTAGTGTACCTCAGGGATCTGTGCTTGACCCTTTACTATTTGGAAATCTATTTGTCGACAGTCCAGGCTAAAGTATATGGTCTTTGGCTTACCAAGTTTTCTGATTTTTGCATATTGGGTGCAATCTTTGAGTCCAGCAATGATGATAACATTCAACAGGAGGGGCTAACAGACAAATACTTGGCACCAAAGGCAAATGGTCCACAAATAAATGAAAAAATGTGACTTTATTTTGGCCTTCTGCAAAGTGGATTTCCCTGCTAATGGCAGCAGATGACAGCACTCCCCCTATGCTGAAACCCAGTGGTGCAAGACCTGGGAACACACATACATGGCAATCTGAACTTCGATCACCACGTGTCCATAGTGGTATGGAAATGGTACGATGTGCACCTTATAAGTCAGGCCACCATATTCAGACCTGAGGATGACATAACAGCATTGTACTAAACCTCATCAGAACACTAATAGAGTATGATGCTCCCTTTTGCATGTACCTCACCAGACACCTGCAGCAGCTGGAGAGACCACAGGGGGTTCTCACCAAGAAAATACAGGGCCTACAATTCATGCCATGATGTATGTGGATAGACTAAAAGCCCTGTCACTGTAATCTATATTGTACAGGATGAAGTAACTTGTGCCTGACCTCCAGGCACAGTCTCTGACCCTGCCCTGATGGGAATACTGCACATCCACAAATCAGCTATAGCTGATAACATCAGCAGAATCTGATGAGAGAAAGATGGTAATAGTAGTATCACACATGCATGCTGTTGTAAAATGCTATCTATAATGTCAAGCAAGTGCAAAAATGCACACACTCCAGTTGACTGTTGTGAAAACAGAACCCCTACCTTAATACACTAACTATAGAACTCTGCATTTAAGGCAAGCACCACAGCGCAAGTCTGACTTGGAAAGTGTCAGACAACAGTTTATAGCAGATGACATCAGCAGTGTCAACTGAAGAAAATGCCAATAGCAGTGTCCACATGCTGGTGTAAAATGCACTCTGTAATTGTCAAGCAAGGGCACAAAAACACACACAACCCAGTTGACTGCAGTGAAAACATTACTCCTATTTATCTAAATACACAGACTACAGAACTCAGTTCTTTAACTCTTATAATATTGCAGGACAACTTATGGTGGATGGTATTAGCACTGGATGTTGGAGAGAAGATGTTCGGAGACTTGCATGAAATGGATAATGTTGCAGGACAACTTATGGTGGATGACATCAGCACTGGATGTTGGAGAGAAAATGTTGGGAGACTTGCATGTAGTGGATGTGTAGGCTTGTGCAAGTGTCAAAATACTGTCAGTCCATGGAATTGGAGTGGTAACTATCACACACATACACACCCCTGGTTGACTGTAGTGAGATTTGAACTCCAATCTAAGTACACCAACTATAGAACTCGGTACTTTACACAAGTGCCATGGTACAAGCCTGACTCTTACAAGGCTGCAGGACAACACATCATGGATGACATCAGTACTGGATGCTGGAGAGGAGAGAAGATGTTGGGAGCCCTGCATGAAATGGATGTGCAGGCATGTACAAGTGTCAAGATACTTCATGTTCTGCATGTTACCAGATTAATGAGTGTGCAATGTGTTGTATGTCGTGGTTGTGTTCCAACAAGCAGGTATATTACAAGGGACAACTTCACAAACTATATGCAAGGAAGCGTGCACATTACTACAAGTATTTCAAAATTGTCATTCTAAAGATGTGTATGGTATGTAACACAACATCTGTTATTAATTTATGTAGTGTAGGTGATATATTTGTGAACAACTACTGAGAGACCAGGGTTGCAGTGCATGGGGTAGGTAAGACATGGTTGTATTGTAAATAGGTGACATTTTCTTAGAAGGCCCTTCACATGTAGTTTCATGGCATGAACACTAAACTGACAGTAAACAAAAGTAATACATACTATGATTTAACTTTACATAGCGCAACAGTGAGCAGCAGGTTTGTGCAATGGTTGGGAAAGTGCTTGCACATGCGGGATACATATTTCCACTGCTTTGCCTGTTTGTGTGTAGTTAAGCAGTGTGCAAATGCAAGGCTCATTGCTAAAATTCTGAAAGTTAGTATTGAGTGCAAGAAACCACACTACAGAAGAGCCGTTTTCCATCATTTGGCATTGGTGTGGGATGCCAAAATCCGCAGAAACAGAGGCTAAAAAAGTGAAGGGCTCCATTGCTTTCTTTTTGGTACTCAAGTGTGTTGTGGGTGATTCTATTTCTTGACCAGATTATAGGTGTTAAAATGGGGTACATAGGGAAGTGGTAAAATGGGGAGCAAGCAGGGGGAAGAACAAAGGGAAAGCAATATAGGAATGTGCAGGAGGGAGGTAGGAAAGAACCACAGCTATCGATTTCTTTAACAGTGTAAACTGAAAATATGCAGAGAATATTAGCTGAATTTGGACGGTCATCTGCACAATCATATTGTACAGCCAACTGGACCAAATTAAGTGTGTCAAGAAGACACGCATGTGAAATGGAGAGCTATGCATGGGATGATTTTTTTGTGTGTGGGACAAGTGCCCCCCCCTTTTTTTTTACTTCAGGAAGAGAGGAATGCCGAGTACAGGATGATGGTATTTCCGGGCCAGGTAAGTTGGGTAGGTGAAGAAGCAAATACAAACTAACAAGACACACTGACAGTGAGGGACACAAAAGGTTGGGGAGGGCACCATGATTGGGGTGAGGGAGGGGACAATGCAAGTTCATGCCCATCAAACAGGGCGACACTAAGAATCTAGTCCTCACTCAAAAGGACTGTCATCACTGTCCTCTTACTTCACTGGGTGGTGGAGTACTTGACTTCTTCTTTTCCTATGAACTATAAAGGGAGAGCAGCCTCTCAAACTGGCATAGGTGTCCACAACCCTATGCACCAACCCGGGCATCTCCAGGTGGGTGATGAAATTCCCACCTCTGCCAATACTCACGGAGGGTACCACAGCATCAGCTGCTGGAGTCGTTCTACTTTGGGCTGCAGGTAGTGCAGAGGCATTGCTGCCAGGTTGGGTGCTAGTTGTGCTGGGCATCAGTGCTGGTGCTGATAGAGTGGGGGCAGGCTGACCCACTGGGGTTGGCCTACCTCACCATGATGTGAAGCATTTAGTGCTTTGTTACAGATGGATGACAAAGATACTTTGATGGCACATAACAGAAAAAAAAAGGAGAGAGAGATAAGGGTAGTGAGAGAAAAAAAAAGACATACAACTAGTACCATCATATGAGACACACATTGCATTATCACAATTATACAACTATTTTATCTGAGCTATTCCTAACAATTACAAACAATAATTACGGACTGCTCAAAGTAATCCTTGCAATGAACATATATTGCAAATATGCTTGGTCCAAGTATACTTAAGTGTGAAGGCCATCCAAGTCCAGAGAGCAGAATTATACTTACAGAAATATAGTACACAGCATACCCTCAGTCATACATCTGAAAACAAAATAAGGGTGTCCTATACCTCATACATGTAATTCATATCATCTTCATTATCTAAAGAGTTACAAGCGAGATTGAATATAATGTGAAATAGAACAGTAAAAATGGAATGTCCTGTATTCGAACCCAGGACCATGTGTATGGTAGCCCTCCACTTACACCTGTTGCCATAAGAATGTTGAAATAATACTTGTATAGAACAGTAAAAATAGAATGTTCTGTATTCTAACCCAGGACCATGTGTATGGCGGCCCTAAACTTACACCTGTTGCCATAAGAATGTTGAAATAACACATGTACATTTTTGGGTTCATTCAAATAAATTGGACTGTCACAACAGTAAAATATGTTGCACTTCCTGTATTAGAGCCCAGGACCATCTGTATTACAGCCCTATACTTACACCTGCTGCCACAAAAATTGTCTATATAAAAGAGTTGTACAATTCCTATTCATTCTTAAGTTCTGTGTGTTAACTGCCATGCAATGCCATTTAGAGCAAGGAAAATCAAAAATTGCAACAATGTATTTGACCTTTACACTGGCTATGTCCTCTCATCGGGTGTTCTGCCTTCTTCTAGTGTGGGCCACTATTCCAGGTTTGCACACTGCTAAGCATGGTGCAAACGAGATAAGCACAGCTAAACCTGACATTCATTGTGTTACTCCATTTCTCTTGTTTGGCCTAAGCCATGCACTGTGCAAACACTGACTTTAAAAAAATAAAGAGAAAATTAGTTGAAATGAAAAAAAGCAATCTATGGAAAAAACACTACAAAATTTCTGTTGGTACACATGAATTATTTTTACATGTCTGGATTTGAACTCACTCTAATGAACTTTCAATGCACAGTAAAGATCTTATCCCTCTTTGCCACACAAACAGCTTTGCAGCAGTGAACTGAAATCATTCTGCATGCAACCAACTGCAACATCATCCATAGTACTAACAAAACATGACAGTTGTTTGTACATGTATTAATTTCAGATGTAGTGCACCAAATGACCACACGACCATTTAGGACTATTGCTTGCAAAAATTAAACTTTGTCATACCTCTCTTTGTTTGTTGCTCATTCTTGTCTTATCTTGGCAGTAATCTGAGACATGCAATCTGTAAGGTACTCTGTATCATTGTCCTTAAAATGTGTGAGGATATTAGTCTGAATGAAGAGGTCAAAGCTAGAATCAGAGGGGCTGCAACCAACTGGCATAGAGAGAAGAATGCCAAAGAAGCTGAAAAGTAAGGTGTACAAGACAGTGGTGTGACCAGTACTACTGTATGGTACAGAAACCTGGGCAGTAAAGGCAGAACAGTTGAAGCTAAAGGTGATGGAAATGAAGTGCCTGAGAAAGGTTGATAGGACAGATGAAGAAATGAGGGCATAAGAGCAGAAGCCAAAGTAGCTCCAATTGCAGAAAAGATCAAAGAAAATGGATTGTGGTGGTTTGGGCACATATGTAGAAAAGCAGAAGACAATCTGGTAAGGACGATTTGGGACAGACAAGAAGAATGTAAGAGGAAGTGAGGACATCCAGCAAAGAGGTGGATGGATTGTGTGAAAGAAGATCTGCGACAGTCAGGCATGAGTATTGAAGAAGGCAGGAGTGTGGCACTGAATCGAGAGAGTTGGTGACAGTTAACACAATACCCGGACCCCATGTAGAAAAAGGGAGATGGATGATGATGAATGATTAACTGGCAATAATGTACAGTTGCCAACAAATGAAGGAGAGGTTGGATGTTACTGAACAGAAAGTGTAAAATGTGTGCTTCTTACTTCTATTTAAAACCTTGATACAATTACGTTTACACTTTGTAAGTCTAGCATCCACTAGAGGTAGGACGGCCTGAATTGTTGTTGTGTTTTCCTTCTCCCTACCAGTAGTCATACACAGTCGCAAATCCATTAGCAGCAAACATCGAGGAAGTGCCTACACTAAGTTTACATCTGCTACACAAGCAATTGAGATTCAGCAATTCTAATGAGTTTACACCTCATTTGCATCTTCATTGTGTTCACAGCCCTGAATCTACACCATAAAAAGAAAACTGTGTAGCTAGGGAACATGAAGGTGAGGAGACTTTTTTATGTGGATAACACAGAAGAGGATATTACTTTGGGATATATCTGCACAGAAGACTACCTTGATAAGGTATGCTTGCATTTTTCAGCTACATACTGCACATGCTGAAATGTCATTAGGAAATATTTGTTATATATGTATTAGCAAATCTTTATGCATTTCTTAGAAGTGTACTGATGGCATGGGCATGTCTGTCAGGGCATTTCACTTTCTCAGATGCACAGCCTTATTAACTATCATCACAAGTGCTAATGTTACAACTGCTCTCTGTTCACTCTTCTATTGTTATTGCCATAAAAAATGTAAAATGCCCTATACTGTCAGTGACACAGGGGTGTTCGCCTTCTAGGATGGACCATACACATCTCTAAGGGATTGCTAGCCACAGAAGACATGACTGGCAATAGCTTAAACGAAAGATTCTAATTTGTACATGTTTCACGGCCAGTTTATTTGATGCCACTTTTAGCATTTTACTGATAGTTTGTTAGTAAAATATGTCAATTGCCTGTTCTTTTAGGGGTGGGGGAGCAAAGTTGCATTTCCGTTTTGGCAAACATAATATTTTGCTATTGTTATTCTCCTTGTTTTGGATCCACCCTTGCTTTCTGTGCGATTGTAATATGTTACATTATAACCTCACACTCACAATTCCTTTTTTTTTTATATTTCAGTTTCAGTATCTGTACTGTTTAATGTTTCTCCAGTGGGCAACAGTGAAATGCTAGCTTTTATAGGTTATCTGGAAACAGGACTTTTTGTTATGTGATACTTATGTGCATTACCCTTTTGTTATGTTTTAGGTCATCTAGGACTATGGCACCCAGGTGTCGCAATTCCCGACACCCTCAGTGATAGGTCATTGTGGAACCTTTTAGGTGATGTGCTGCCTTTCTGCATCAGGCAGAATGCAAATTTGGCAGCAGATAGTTGCAGGTGTAAATGCAGTGAGTGGCCATAGCAGGACATATGATCAGGTGCACCATAGGGCCACTGACATTATTTCATCTGCACAGAGGAGAGCAGCTGCAGTGGTCTGTGAATGGATAGGTACTGGGGGGGCTGTGACACAGCCACCACTAACAGAAAAGAGTTCCTGTCCACTGTCAGGGATCCAGACACCTCCCTGGAAAGTGCACAACAGCATGTCATTGATGTTGGTGCTGCTGTTTCTGGGAGAACAAGTATGTCCCAGGAGGAGCTTCCAGGTAGGCTTATGCATCTCAACCGTTAAATACTTTTGTGAAGTAAGATATGGACAGCAGTACACAAGTTCTGTTTAAGATTAAATTTGTTTGGGGGATAGTTGTAGATCGATTACACATGGACTTAGGGTGGACCTTTCATCCAAGTTCATGTTAAAAGTATCGTTAATGGACACAAAGGGCAAAAACTTTTAATCCTCTGTGTTACTGTTAATTGTGATGAAGGTGTGTCCTTACCTTTTGCTTAACTTCTAGGACCATCATCCATGGGAAGCATAGCATTATCTGCACATAAGCAAAATTTTTGTCAGTAGGGATTTTACCACCTGATAGCAGAGTATTGGTATACTTCGATGATGAGGGCGGCCAAGCTGAGGCACAGTCGGGGGAGGGGTCAGAGGTTGAATTAGACACAGCCAGGTCTATGCCAACCCATTTCAGTGAAGCGAGGGTGAAACACTCAATCAGGGAATTGTGGTTACTGTGGCTTCAGTGTCTGTTGACTGTGGCCATAGCCAAAGTGTGGCGAGGTACCACTCAGGAAGGCTGCCGAGTGTGCTCAGAGGAGGCCTACTCTCCATCCTCCACCTTATCCAGGTGTGTCTTCCTGTGCCAACTGACATATGTTTAGGGCGATCATGGAGGTATGCATGTTCTATAGGTCCTCTAGAGAAATGTTTAGAGTTGTAGATGTGATGTGGCACAGGCTAATATATGTGCCTGCCTCCAATGTGTTGCCAATTCAATGGCTAGGCTGAATAAGACATTAGAGAGTGCAATGACTGTGATGGAACATCTGCTGGGAGGGGTATGGCATCCTCGTGGCTGTATGTCAGCCACATCATTTGCTGTTAGCCAGTGTGGCCATGCCTGATCACACTCCCATAGTGGCACTACTTCCACTGCTCCATCAGTGGCTGAAGTGTCCATACCCAGACATCGCAGGTCATGGTCCTGGGCTTCCTTCTGAAGAGTGCTCATACAGCAGATATCAATCACATTCACATAGCAATAGTGCATCTGACCATGGGTGTGGATGTGCCAGTGCAACTCCTGGTAGAGCCAGTTCTCGTGGTAGGGTACAACTACAATAAACTGCCACCTCTACCATGCATAGCCGATACCTGTCCGACATAAGATGTAGAACTTGCCAAGTGCTTTCATTCCTCAATAACAATTAATGGAACTTCTTCAGAACTAAAAAACAGACCCCATACATCATTTAAATACCATCCAAAGATCACATGACTCACTTAATAAAAGAACTAATCAACTTTAATTGGCTAAATGTTTCAACCTTAAGACAGAAAAATGGAAACATAGTAATTTAATCTGGGGTATGTTATAGCATCTAACTGAATTTGCCATCTCAATTCACTTTTAGCTAGAGGTTTGTCAACTACATAACCCCGGGAATCAAAAATAACCTTTTCAAGTACAGTAAAATACAACTTGTGTGTACCATAAATATTAATGTGTTGGTATAATGCATTAGTCTTTTTACCATTCCCAATATCCATTATATGCTTGTATATCCTATTCTGCATTTTTCTATTTGTCATCTCCATATAAAATGCTGGACAAAAATCACAGCGGATTAAATACACAACTCGGCTGGAGTCATAAGAAAAATGACCTAACATTTGTAATAGCATTTCATTAACAGAAATATCATCACCAGTTTTAATATAGGCACATTGATTGCAACACCCACACTTAAACATTCCTTATTTCTTATCATCAGTATCAAGCCTTGGACGTTGTTCAAGTAGTTTCTTAAATGATAAAGTCCTACGATATACAATACATGGCCTCTCACCTAATCTTTCTATTAAGGAAGCATCAGTTTGAAAAATATTCCATCAGTGATAAAGATATTCAACAATGGCACTACTGTTAACTGAAAAAGTTGTAATAAACAACTCAGGAAGACTAGAATGTGCATTTGAAATATTAAAAATACCAGCCTCTGTGGTGATCATCATCCTCTTGGATAAAATGGGACTAAAAACCCCATTAGATCTCTTGCAAGCAATTTCATTATTGATATCTTGAAGCATTACCATAGGATACCCTCTGTGCCTGAATGTGTCAATAAGCACCACACACTCTGTAAAAAATGCTATATCAGATGATATAATCAGAGCTAAGTGGACCCTCTGCCCTTTAATGATGTCCTTTTTCTGATGGTGTGGGTGCCAGCTGTCATGATGTAAATAACTAGTAGAAAAGGTACTTTTCCAAAATATATTAGACACGTAATAGACATCAGCAGAATTCTTCAAAAGTAATATATACAAAAAAGGAAATCTGGCTGAAATCAAACTTAGAAGTAAATTTCAAAAATACTGTAGTAACATTTAAATATTCTAAAAATTCTTGATGCTTAACCTGGGTGTCCTACAAAATAAAAATGTAATCCAGGTACTGTGTACATAAAAAACAAGAATGTTTAAAAATGTTGCTGAACACAAACGATGCTCTCAGGAGGCCATTACTAAGTTGGCAAAAAAAAAAACAGGGGTGCAGACCACCCCCATTGCCACACCTGTAACTTGTTGATTTTAATCACCAGAAAATATAAAATTGTTCTTAAGAACATCCATAAGGGTAACCACCAAATTAATTTTGTCCTGCTGTAATTTGCCTGTTGAAACTAACTGATCTTCCAGCCATTCCAAACCCAATGGTTGGGGAATGACAGAGAAAAGTTTAATCATGACTATAGTAACAAATATGACATCATTATTGAAACCGACATAATTAATCTGCCTTAAAAAATGCCAAGAATCCTTACGGATACAAGATAATTCAACAGACTCTTATAACATCACATCAATAAATTTGGCAATAAAAAAGGTTTTACTACGATGGGCATCCACTACTGGTTGAAAAGGGGGGTCATTAATAGCTTTGTGTACTTTAGGAATACCAAAGATACTCGCAATGACTGGTTTAGGATACAATATGACACCTAATTCTTGTAAGAAAATTTGACCTTGCAAGCGCATATCATTAAGTTCTATATAGATTTTCCTATAGGCTGTGAAAATTTTATTGCGGGAAACCTTGTAACAATGATCAATAAGAAAAGTTCTCTTTTTATTATTGTAATCTGTGGTACTCATTATAACAAGACCCCCTCCTTTGTCAGGCTTCATGACCTATAAAGAATGATCAGCCCAGATATCCTTAAAATGACCTATAAATAATGATCAGCCCAGATATCTTTAAACGTTAACAACTCACAACTAGCCAAATTACAGTATATAGTCTTACTGGTCTGGCCCAACACTTGTCTTAGTTCAAATTCACAACGTCTTTCAAACATAAAAACGTGGTTATTCGTGGGCGGATTGAAAACACTAGCTCTGGAACAACCATTTAGGTTGAAATGACCAGAATTAGCTAGAAACCTCAGGGCCAAATTCAACTTGTGAGTATACAATTTCACATCAATTATTGTACTTACTAAATTTGCCCGTCTCGCTGGCACAAAATGCAAACCTTTTGAGAGGACATCTGCATGCTCGACCGTTAAAGTTTTCCCTGAATAACTGAACAGGTTAAAATCTTTAGATTTGTTAGAAATCACTGTAATGCTTGATACCATGTTACCCATATCAAACCCATTCAAGAGGGGAGTCTCTGCCAATTCTAACCAGTCGATCTCACTTTCGGTCTTGCTCCTAATTGGTGAAATCTTGATTACTAATTAAAATGGTGTCTGCCTTCCCCCGTTTGCTGATTCCTGTTCTTTATCCTTTCCAAACGTCTTGATTTTAAAGTGACCACCTTTGGATGGTATTTAAATGATGTGTGGGGGTCTGTATTTTTTAGTTCTGAAGAAGTTCTATTAACTGTTATAGAGGAATGAAAGTGCTTAACTGGTTTTAAGTTGTTTTATTTAAGTTTTGGACTTTTGTTACTTGCAGTTGGAGTTTTTCACCACAGGAAATTGTGTTGTATGGTTGCTTGTGGTGCTCCTGATGTATTTTATTGATTACAAGAGTCAGAGCTTGGCTGTATTCCTTCAGACACTCACACACCAATTTCACCTGGAGAACCAATGCAGAGGCACACACAAACACACAAAACAGTTACATGATTCAGATGCGTTTTGTCTCATTAACACTTTTGTTATTTTATCCTAATGTCTGCCTGCTTCTCTTTCTTAGTCACACCCACCCACTAATCTTTTGTGTCAGCCTAAGCTCCCCCCCCCAACACCCTGTGCAAGTGAGGATAACTGTGCCATATCCTTGTTTTCTATATATTGGATTTACGGATACATAACATTTATTTATTTGCAGTTTGTTAACCAGGGAAGTTCACTGGGCCATAATGAGTCGGCTTTCAGTGGAGGCCCTGGTAGAAAAACTCCACAGTAAAATAAAAATGATGCAGTGCAAAAACAGTAGAATCATAAAGTACAGTAATACAATTAACAGTACTGGGCAGGTAATCATATGCTCAGGTTTTATAGATAAGCATACAGCCTTCCTATAAATACCTACATGTACACACATTATATATATATATATATATATATATATATATATATATATATATATATATGGTTCCCTATGAAACCATCGAATTTACACTACATCGAGAATGACTACATCGAGACTAGACCATCGAAAGTACATAACAGCGAAAACAGAAATCGTCGGCATTGAAAACATCGACTACATGGAAAGTGCAGAACATACAGGAGAGAAGTTATGAATACAGTTATACTACACTACATACCATACACACTAGCCCTGACCCAAACCCTAACCCTAAGGTCCAACACTATCGCACACTTCACCTACCTGCACCCTAACCCTAACTCACTTACCCACCCCTAGCCCAAGCTCCGACACTAACGCACACTTCACCTACCTGCACCCTAACCCTAACTCACTTACCCACCCCTAGCCCAAGCTCCGACACTAACGCACACTTCACCTACCTGCACCCTAACCCTAACTCACTTACCCACCCCTAGCCCAAGCTCCGACACTAACGCACACTTCACCTACCTGCACCCTAACCCGAACTCACTTACCTGACCACTCCTACCTCCGTCACTGTCGCACACTTAGGGAATCAATCGGCGGTTCGGTCTTTAGAAGGGGACCCATTAAACATACCCAAGTGCTGTGACATTTCATTTTCGACGCTTTGGAAGTCGACGATTTCCATTTTCGATGGTTTGCAATTTCAATATAGAAGTCCCGATCTTCTCATTTTCGATGTAGTGTAAATTCGATGGTTTCATAGGGAACCATATATATATATATATATATATATATATATATATAAATAAAGAGAGAGATATAGAGTTTCATGGAGAGGTTAGTATAGGGTTATGAGCAAGGACAGTTCCAAGTAGTGGCGAGGTATGAGTGTAGAGAGGATTTAAATTTAACAGGGTTAAAAGTTGTTCTGAGAGATATTAGGAGAGCATTCCATTTTTGGAATGTGTGTGTCTGATACTCAGGGTGTACAGCTGAATTAGTGCTTGGTATAACTGAATTTGTGATGTTGTTTTGCTAACTGTACCTTTGACATTATTTGGTCTTTACGCCTTTATTGAATTATCACTTGTGACATAGGCTTACAAACATTATACTTGACATATATCACTATATATATATATATATATATATATATATATATATATATATATATATATATATATATAATCATATAACCTAAGCAACATTACATAAATTATTCAACTACTACCCCTCTTTTTTTAAACACGGCACATCTTTATTAAACCATTATTTAACAACATAGGCAATCATACATTTATATAAATGAAAACAATCCACATCGACACAATCCTAGTTGCAACCATTTTGCATCACAAATTATACTGACACACTTCCAGTTGCAAACATTATACATCTCTTATAATTTATCAGATCATTTCTAGTCCAACATTACAGAGCTCATTTAAGTCCTGTCTTATTTTAAATCTCATTCCTTCCCTGTATTTATTATTCATGCAGGTAGGTTGCTCCTACCCTTTTGAAAAGATCTCAATTCCAGTCGTTCTCTCTCTGTTACTATATTCACTACTTCTAGTATAGTTGGTTTAGAGTTTGGATTTCCATTTTCTAGTAATTGCTTTTTTGTCAGCCACCATAATTAGACACAGCAAAGCCTTACCAAGTCTAGGCAATTCCGATTCTGTATCACAGCTCAGAAAAATCCTCTCTTTTGTCACACCAATCTGCTTACCCAGCATCTCTGACCGTGCATCCCACAGGGAATCCTTAAAGTCTGCCAACTCATTGTCTTCTAGATTTTGTTGCATATTTGGGAGACATGCATATATCTTCCCATTGTTTCTGTGTGAACTGCTTATCCAATCTCTTCACAATCTTTTTTAATCTCCTCTGATTGATTCTTATAGTTATCATGCAATATTTTATATGCTCTACTAAATGTTATTTTTTTAATGGCAGTTCTGTTCTAGATTCAACTAGAAACTTTGCCAGTGCTTGTCTTTTATTTAGGACCCATCCCCATTTCTTTCTCTTTGCCTATACTCGGATATCAATTCTTGACAGGGAAGGCAATCTCTAACTTGAAATGCAAATAAATTCTTAGTGTCCTCCCATTCTATTACTTTTCCTTCTCTAGTTATTTGCTCCCAATACCTAGGTGCCTTTGCCAGTTTTCTCCAGTAAATTCCAGCCCTCTCATCTACTGTCTGTATATGGTCTATATCACATAATCGAAGTTCCATAATTCTGAACACCTAATGGTCGAACCATTACGTTCAAAATTACAAAACTTCGACTATGGGAAAAAAAAAAAAAAAGAACGGACAACAAAATAAATTGTTGTAAGCAGGGGAGCAGGCCCCCCCCCTCCATCCCCCACATCCCTCGCTACTTAAATATACCAACTCCAAGATTGCACCACATTGAACAAAATGGAAACCTCCGCTTATGGAGATTTCCATTCAAACGCTCAAACCTTTACAAATTCGAACTTATGGCCTCCACCATATGTGGTTTGAACTTGCAAAAGTTCGGCTATGTGATAGGAACCAGTCTATATTCCTAATTGCAGTCATCCCTAATTGCAGAATCTCTGTTCTCCTTTCTTGTGTTGGCTTAGCTTTTAGGATGCTTTCTGCTACTTTACAGATAAAATATTCTGTATAATTACTGTTATTCTCCTTAAAGGCCTGCACCCAAAGTCCTGGTCTATCCTTGTTTCTTGAGCTTCCCCTCTGCTTCATCATCCCTTTCCACTTTGAATTATAGTTTTCTGCTTGTGCTATGTATAGGAGCCTTAAATGTGTAGCTCTGAAATACCCCTTCAAATTAGGTAATCCCAGTCCGCCCTGTTCTATTGGGAGAATCATCTTATCTCACTTGACTCTTGCTATCTTTCCCACCCAGTTAAAGTCCTTCATCTCTTTAGTGCTATCCACAAGTTCTCCTCAGATTGATAAAAATATGTCTGACCCGTGTACAAGACTAATGGGACTAAAAACATTATAACTGCTTGCATCTTACTATCCATATAACAAGGCTTTTATTTTCTCAGTTTTTGTGGTATCGTTTGTTTAGTCTCATCCCACATATCCTTAGCTGCCACACCAGAATCATTACTTCTAAACACTTCATCATGGCCCCATAAATATGGATATTGCTGAACCAATTCATATGTGGGTAAATAATTTACTGCTATTGCCTTTGTTTTAGCTTCATTCATTTTGTATCCCGAAGAGATCTGAAACTGTTGCAAAATGCTCCACAACACTGTAATGTGCTTCTCTGGTTTTCTCAGGTACAAAATATCATCTGCATATAAAGCCAACTTTTCTTGACTATCATATCAATTATATCCTTGAATTTCCAACTCTCTTATTTTCTTTGCCAACGGTGCTAAATAAAATGAAAATAAAGGGGAAAGAGGGCACCTCTGCCTGGTTCCTCTACTCAAGCAAAAATGATCAGAGAGGACCTCACCCACTTTAATTTTCACCTCCGATCCCTCAAATATCCTCCTATATCAACCTTACAATTTTTTCAGGTAATGCAAATACTTCCATTGCCCTTCCTTACTGTGTCAAATGCTTTCTCTGCATAAAGACCCACCAACAACAACTGTATTTTCTTACATTCTGCTTCCATCTGGATCATCAGTGTTCTGTTAATGTTGTAAAATGTTCGCCTCCCCTCCAGAAAACTATACTGATCCATACCTATCAGTTTCCACATTACTTTTGACATTCTTTTAGCCATTATAGACATGAACACTTTACAATCATGGTTTAGTATTGAAATGGGCCTGTATGAAGCTGGATCTGATGGATCACGACCATTGCTTTCTTCCAGGATGTTGGTACTTCTCCTCCTCTTAAAATACTGTTAAAACAAAACCTTCTACATCTTTTATCAGTTTTTCTCTACTAGCTTCCAAAGTTTGACAGGAATACCATCAATTCATGGGGACTTTACTGTAGATTGGTAATACATCACAATTTTTATCTCATCTCCTCCTATACTAACCAATAATATTTCAGCCTCATCTACCTCTAACCTTGGCATATTTAATTCTTCCATAAACATTTCTATTTGTATCTTTTTTAGACTTTCATAGAATTTCTGAAATATTTCTAATACTTATACAGGATCCCATTACCTTTCTTGGTATAGGCTCCCTAAGCTTGGCGAGAGCCCTTGCTACTTCTGTTGCATATGTCATTGTGCTAAAAGTTTTTGTGCTCTAGTGTTATTATCAAAAACAGTTGCTTAACAGCAATCTTTCTAAACTTGTGTATATTATCAAGGTAATCCCTTATTTTCTGCTTAGCATTCTGCAGTTGGTCCTCTTCTTGTTCTGTGAGATTTCCCCTATTCTGTAATACTTTAATATTTTTCAATTTCTCTAAATAATTGTTACTTCTTAACCACAGCACCTTTCTTTTAATTCCACCTACTTTTAAACTCCACCTTAACTTTATCCCAGTCCCTAGCTATATTTTCAGAAATAATTTCTATCCTCTCAAATAGCTCTTGAATAATCTCCACTACCCATTTCTTAAATTCCTCTCTTTTCAACAAATAGGTGGAAAAGCTCCAGTGTCTCATTTTTATTTTGTTACCCTGTGTTTTTAATTTTACTTATTATTGACACATAATCTGAAATAGTTACTGGGTGCATACCAAGACCTTAAATTAAATGCACGTTCCCATGAAATGTAAATTATGTCTAGCCTAGCCCAGTTTTTATATCATAAGGAATAATATGTAAATTCACTCTGAATTCACATATCCCATGCAATTATTTCAAAAATCTGCCTCCTTTGTTATATTTCCCTTATGGACCCTCCAGACACATCTTCACTACTGCAAATCAAATTCTAGTCCCCACCTATAAGTAAAAGTCCTTGCTGAAAACTGATTTCTCCCAGAATTTTCCATTAGAGCAGTTTTAGGTGGAAAATAAATGCATGCTGGTGTAATCCTCCTCTCTTGCCAGTAACCCCTTAGCACTACAAATCTGCCATTATTACCTTTTTAATCCTCTATCACTATTGGAGCCCCTCTTACAATTAATATCTTTTCCTTTGTCCCAGATATTCCACTGAATAACCATCCTGAAAACCTTTCTTTATCCAATTCACAAGTTCAGTTCTTTCTAAGTGTATCCTGTAACATAGCGATTAACACTCTACGTTTTAATTTAACTCACTAGTCTTTCTTTTTTGTATTTATCTATGATATACTGGCATTTAAAGACATTACAGAAAGCATTTTATTAAAAAGTTATTCCCACCTTTTATGTACAACACCTTTTTTGTTAAACGTCTAGTTTTAGCTTTTGTGTTACATGCATACACTGTTTGGCAGGTTGAACTTTTATATAGTTGCTTCTTATCGTATCCATTTCAGCTTACGTCGCATCTTACAAAACTTTTTGTTTTATTGAAAGCCCTCAGAAAATACCTCCTAAAACCTATTAATTTAATACCAACACAAAAACTGTACACATCTTCAATATAGTTTTACCCTCCTAAAAGGAGCAACTGTCCCAAAAGGACAGCCACGCTCACAGACTTGCATTATCCATGCCAATATGTATAGTGCAGCGTTATCCATGCTAAGACGTATAGTGCAGCCTGTGCTTCTACCAAGTGCTAACTGGTTTTGTCTTATCTTTACAGCTCTCCCAGCTGGGAAACCCCCTGAATGTTTTGAGAGAACATTATCTCCTAGCTAGTTTCTCTTTTCTTTTTTCTCCCCAACCACTCACTATCCACCAGACTGTAACCAATTTTTCTTTTATCAGATTGTCTCCATGGAGACATGAGGGCCAGATATAGAATTGTTACTAAGCATACATTAATTTGCCAGAAAAAGCCTCAAGATATTCAACATTCTTTTTCATTTACTTGCTTTCTCTTAGAACTTGTTACTAAATCTGTCTAAGGTCCTTAATCTAATAATTTCCCCATGCAAGAATGAGAAAAAGCATATTAATTTTTCTTTTGTATTGCTCTTTTAACCAGACCTTTGTTTACATTGCGGTGCCTACATTTCTTAAACCTGAACAAGAAGAAAGAGAAGGGAGAAAGAAATGAAAAAGAAAAGAATAGCAGCACCTATTTGCAATCCACATTACACTTAATAGCTGAGCACACTTTACTTTATAGCAAGCAAAAGAAAACCATACAGCACAAAAATAGTACTATTACAGAAGGAAACTCTCCCTAAACTATTTTTTCGAATATTAATGACATGAAATGGGCATGACGAAGAATGTTGAGGTGGATAAAGAAGTAGTGGTGACAGGTTATTTTGAGCCCCTGCATCAGCATTTAGACCAAAATACGCAAGCTAGTAAAAGCACTGATTGATGGACCATTACCACCCAAGCTGATGGACGTACCAATTTATGTACCAAATCCTTCCACTTTTGGAGGTATTTTATTATTACTGCTAATATCAGTTCTGGGCAGCCACACAAAAATGTTTCCACCCTTAAAGTCAGTATAATCATGTTCTATTTTCTTTCTCTTTTGTTGCAGAAATTTGTCATCATATAAAGAAACCGTTCAAGGAGTCCTCAAACCTAGACTGAAAAATGTCAAGGGTGTACTTGCTTTTCAGCTCTTTTAAACATTCTATCAGCCTCAGCCATCATCTCAACTTCAATCGGTTTAAAAAATTCAATCAACAGCCTCATATAATTGAAGCTTAATTTAAGATTCAAAAGTTTGCCATTGTCTTAGTTGTTTAGGATACTGTTCACCATAGGTGGACATTCTATGAATATGTAAACCTCTGTGTACCACTCTGTGGTGTAGGCAAGCTTCCAAATGTAATCATTGCCACTGCAGTCTTTTTGCCTCATTTATACTCTACATACTTTAACAATGCTAGGAAAATATCCATGCCAGTGTGCGTCTCTCCCTTGTTATTTACAGTCTCAGACAAATTCAAAAGCAGTAGTGGATTAACTTCAGTATCCTATTAAAGCGATCAAGACTCTTAGCGGAGCTCTGCAATGCTGAATTACATCCAAGTTCAACATTGGCATTAAAGTTCTCAGCCATGTACCACTATGAAACCACAATTAAAATCCATTAAAATGAATAATTACTTGGCAGGATGACTGGGGCTTTGGTCTTAATGGAATTGTTCCTTTAAAGCTGGTTTTATGATCATGTAAACTGTTTTATATTGTTTTACTCATATTTTTGAGCTGTTACTGTGATTATATGGTCTGCAGAATCACCTAGTGTGTGAAAGCGCTTACCAAATAATAACATTTTCATGCTTTTAGTCCTGGTGGTTGTCTCTCTGTTTTGCTTTGCATTCATGGTAATTCACACGTTTCAGCAAATTTTGTAAATGTCTATATACCTTTGTAAAAGGGCTCTAAATAAAGATGAAGAATACTCTGAATCTGTTATTCACCTTTTAGTCTAAAATGGAAGGGTTTTATGGTACCCATCATCCTTAGTTATCCATTAATAATGTGTTTTATAGCTACCACAAGAATCTCTGCAGAAAGGTAGTGATACCTTGGGAATGGGCATCCATCACCTGAGAAGTCAGTCTTAAGATGCTGAAGCAAGTGCTTCTTTTCCAAACTGTTTTTTTTGAGTTTTATAAATACAGTCTGGGGCTGCTTCTCTATCATCCTCACTCTCTTCATCATCACCATTTTCATCATGGATGGAAGGGGAAACAGTCACAGTGGAAATCTTAGCAGAATGATCATGAAAGTTGCTAATAATCTCAACAGGGGAAGGGACTGAGATATTGGTATGGTTGCACAAATTCTTAGTCATCCATGCTTGCTGAACTCACAAAAACCCAAGTGATTTAAGCACTGTGCCCCGTTTCATATTTTATTTTCACAATCTGCTTGGTTGAGGAGGAACAGTGTGCAATTGCAACTCTTCCCACTTTACCCAAGTTATGTAAAGGAAAATAAAGAAGTTAACTGCAGCAGTAAATATACACCAGGCACAGCCCAGAGCCTCATGAAACAGAGTCTGCACTTTCCATGCATCTTTGCCTGGCATGAAATTTCATTTTCAGTTACACGCCTGATGTTAAAGTAGTAAGTAGCTTTGTAAAACTATTTTTTTTAATGTTTCAGTTTCTCTCTAGGACCATAACCACAAAATGTCAAGGTAGGTAAATGGGTAGAAATTTACCAAAATCAGTGAAGCATTCTGGGTAATCAAAACAACTCACCTCTTTAGAAGAGCAACAACTTACACTGCAGATTCACTACTCATTACCTATGTTAATTTTCAGTGAAAGGTATTTCATGTGCAAAATACAGTGAATAACTTATACAAGACTGCCTTGTTGCTGCAATTCTCATGAAAATATAGTAGCCTATACACTAAAGTAGTAAAGGAATGTAGGCTCAGTCTTCCATTTCATTAGGCAGCCATCTAATATATTGTAAAAAAAAAATTCAAAAAAAATGTATACGCAAAGAAGATTTTGTCCAATGCCAAAGGTCCGTTTCTTATATTTATCTCAAAAAGCTTGACAGATCTCTTGTTTCTTGCACTGCTCCATAAAAATGTGTGCTACTCAGAATGTTTACTACCACAGTCAGAGAAATTAAGCATTCCTTACAGGAATGGCATGGCTATTGTCCTACACACAGTAATACTCACTCAGCGGTCATCAGTCACATGGTTTTCTACACCATAAACTCCAACGCGATAGGAAAGAACTGACAAGAGTCAGTACCTCTGCCTCCAACTCTGTCAAACTCTTGTGTGGAAACAGATTAGAAAGACAAACCATGATGTACAAAGGTGAGATGGAGGGAGAAAGCACATCAGTATGTGACAGACTAGAAGACGTGCTGTTATGAAAAAGGGTAGCTGCTGAGTACAAACAGTAGTATTCCAAAAAGACAGCCTACTATTTTTTTTTATAGTCAATAGAGACAAATTAAGAAAATAAAGCAACCTTCTGTGGAACTGGCTGCATTTAGGAGACAGTTACATGTTGAGGAGCCCCCCCCCCCCCCAATCCCCCCCCCCCAGTTTTTTTCTAAAAGGTAAAGACTTTGCTACTGGTCCAAGGCCCTCAACTTGTTGCTTCATCCAGGTATCAGTGCTATCTAAAGTCACGTTTATATAGGCAGACCTGTTAATTAATAGTGAGGTACTAAAAGCATAGGTGTCAATATGGATTTCTTCAAGTAGAAATATTTTAATCATTCCTTCTATGCAAGGTAAATCCGAAAATGTAATTGAGTTTTATTGAATTATTTCAGACACCATGCTACAATTGCTTAATGCAAGTTTGAGATAAAGTACAGCCAAGCTTCGTCTGTTAAACATGAAGTGTGAACAGACATGGCCAGAGAAGTGTAGCAATACAGCAGTGGATAACAGACCACTATTATCCTTTCACCAAGCTTTATAACAAATTCTGAATGAATAAAGTACTCTTAGATGTACTAAGGTAAACAGCTTCAAGTATCTGGGAGGGGTGGTTGAAGGGAAGTCTGAATGAAAAGGTCAAAGCTAGAATAATAGGGGCTGCAGCCAACTGGCATAGAGTGTCAGGTGTAGTCTAGGACAGAAGAATGCCAAAGAAGCTGAAAAGTAAGGTGTACAAGACAGTGGTGCGACCGGTACTACTGTATGGTACAGAAACCTGGGCAGTAAAGGCAGAAGAGTTGGAAGCTACAGGTGATGGAAATGAAGCGACTGGGAAAGGTGGTAGAATGCACACTGTGGGACACATGAAGAAATGAGGACATAAGAGCAAAAGCCAAAGTAGCTCCAACTGCAGAAAAGATCAAACAGAAAAGATTACAGTGGTTTAGACACGTGCAGAAAAACAAAAGACAATCTGGTGAAGATAAGAGGAAGCGAGGACGTTCAGCAAAGAGGTGGATGGATTGTAGGAAAGAAGATCTGCGACAGTCAGGTATGAGTGTTGAAGAAGGCGGGAATGTGGCACTGAATTTACAGATATGGTGCAGTTAACATGATACTCCTGTGATGCTGCCAGCCCAGCTAGCTGGAATTTTGTAAATAATTCTATGACATTTGTGAATATTGCTATGATTTATACAGAACTGTATGTTGTGCACTGAGCTTCAAGAATGTAATCACAGTGTACTCTACTGGAAAAGAACAGAAATGTATATAAACTATATACCTCTGCAAATGTATGTTTTAATAGTAGAAGCTGGAACAGAGTTAACTTGCAAACCTTTAAGAAAATAAGTTGAAAAGTTAAGTGTTTTACGATTGTACACAATGTCTACAGCTACAAGTTTTTCTAGTGTCCTGAAAGAAATTTTAATTACTGGGTTTAAAATGTAAAAGTGTTTTATTGCCTCCTAGCAGCTGCACATCTGAGAGATATGTTTCTCACACAGAGATAATAAAATTCTTAGTTTCTGTTAGCCTGGGAACTGAAGGCAGGTGACAAAGACTGATGACATCCAGGCTAACCCAGCAGTAATATGCGATATTAATTTAAGAACTCTCTCGGAGAGAGAGACTGGGCATTTTGTATCTTGTCTTGGACATAGAAACTTCCATTCAGCATTTCTGCATCTGCCTTGCTCTGTAAGTAATAGAGTACAAGAATTTCTTATAGATATAGATAGGAATATAGTAAATATTAGTTTAAATGTTTTCTGTATTTATTTGAGACTGCCCTGAAATGTTGTTTTAAAATATTTCCTGTGATTCTGAACTATGTAATTATTGTGTTTATTAAGTATTGTCTTGTCCTTTTATTTATTATAATTATTGTGTTTATTAAGTATTGTCTTGTCCTTTTATTTATTATTAAATATATTTACACCTTTTAATTGTGGCTGGTTTGTTTAGAGATATTTAAGCTCTTACAGTACTTGCATATGTACTTGGTGACACTGTGCAGGCCACTCCTAAATAGCCTTAGTATTGGTCACACTTTCATTTGGATAATGGTAACATTACACAGTAGCATTGGTCACCCTTTGTAAGGGCCTTTATAATAGCGGATAAGTAGTGGTTAGTGGCAGTGATAACTACCTTATAGTCTGGGCAGAAGGGGGCATAGCTAGCAAACCTGTGCCAGCCTCCCCAGGCATGTGTGTGTGTTTGTATATAAATCAACTCTCAAAGTGTGTGTTGTCAGCTACTTGGGCAGGGACATGAATCACTGGTTGGACAGAGAGGGTGCTGGAGGTCTTGGCTTGACCCCTCAGCTGAGATCTTAACCCTACAGCTGTGCCAGTGGGAAGTCTTATTGGCGATCTGGAGAAAGAAGGAGAAACCAGCCCCAGACTGAATGTGATCTGTGTGTGCTCTTAAGGGAAACTGAACTTTTGTGTGTGTGTACTTGTCATTCTCCCATTGTGTACGTCCCTCACTGTTGCCAGATTGAGGTTCCTTGATTACTGGGCCAGTGCAGGGGCGTCACAACCCCACCCCCATGTAGAAAATGGGAAAAAGGGGGCTGTCGATGATGAAATTACTCTTAGATGTGCTAAATATACCTGTTCAGAAATGGAGAACTTTCCAGCAATGTGACAATCTGAGCAGCCATTTAGATGATGAAAGAAAAGATTATGACATTATGTCAGCTAAAAAGAGTGTGAAACTGTGAATGGAAAATGTTCCAAAAAGAACCACCTAAACTGAGGAATTGCATTTTGTACCTTGTTTATGTATTTAAATTAGGCAGTTAAGCTAATCTAATATGTCAGACATTCTGTGATTTTCAATAATGTGGCTGGAGTCTTGTTACTCAGATGTAAATCTAATTGGCCACACTGTGATTTACATCTCAAATGGTTTGAGTCAGATATTTACAAGACACAGGCCTGTAAATCAGGAATGTCATTTCACAGGGTCAAAACAATCCTCTGCATGTGGTTAAGCTACAAGGAGTGCAGGTGTAAGTGTGTGCCTGTGAGTACACGTGTGTGCATGCGTGCAAGTGTGTACATGCATGTAGTGAAATAACAGAATATTTTTGATTAATGTGGACCACCATAATTCAATAAGACTTTAAGGGACTAGGAAAAACAGGTCAAGTTCCACAAAGGCTTGGAGCATGGCTGCTCTTAGTTGGTGGAACAATTTCTCTGATTAATTTTGATAATGACTGACACTCTGTCACACTAAGTAGTTATGCTGCCCTTTGCCATTGTCTCCAACTGCTTAGAAGAAAGAATAGCTTTTAGCCACACAAGCTTGACCAATAACTGGTCTTTGATACCCTTAGATGTTTTGGACTGCACACATTCTACACTGAATATACCACCACATGTCTAGCACACACACACATTGTACACATGTGCACATCATGAGATATGATCATATTCTCAGAAGATCGAACCACAAGTGATTGAGTATTAAAGCTTGAAAGTCAACACATCAAAAAAAAAATTTTCATTAAACATACGCCTGCACACCTCCTGCAAATTATATATACCAACTCGTAGATCACACTACAGTGGGGAAAGGGCAAATGCCCTTAATCCCCACTGTTCTCCGATCTCACACAGGAAAAAAAAAGCCAGTAATGTGTAACCAGCTTATTTTCGATTAGCTGCACTG
This sequence comes from Protopterus annectens, assembly GCF_019279795.1. NCBI lineage: Eukaryota > Metazoa > Chordata > Ceratodontiformes > Protopteridae > Protopterus > Protopterus annectens. The sequence continues at coordinate 1,808,467,907 of NC_056743.1, read as the reverse complement.
CCTTTTTTCTGTTAGTCAATAATATATATATATATATATATATATATATATATATATATATATATATATATATATCCCATATATTTATATATAGCTACACACACATCAACAGAATTATGACAGATGTATTAGTGTTGCTAGGTTAGTCTGCTTGTCTTCTTGTTCAACATAGGCCAATCTAGTGTAAGCAAACAAAACAGCATTTCATCATGTAAACATGCAGTTTCAGCAGCTTAAGATCACAAAACAATCACACTGCCCTGATGCATAACTACACCACTCCCATACGAACTGCATGCCGCATAACAGCAGATGAAAAGGCAAAGCACCAAAAAAAGGAAAAATCTCCTTCTGCTGAGTGACCACAGTTGTAAAACTAATGCAGAAACAGAACCTTTACACTGAAATGAATGCCATTTTCAAGCAATATCCTTAAAACAGGCTTTGTTTTTTGAAAGTGTCATTTGCTTTAGTGTATTCATAGATATGCCATTCATTATTGTTCTGAAAAGACAGGATGCAAGGAAATGGAATTAAAAAAAAGGGAAAAGAGGAGAAATGCAGACAGTTAATATGCACAGAAATGGTTTGGGGAGCAGGCCTTGACTGATATGAGAGCAAGTGTGTTTCTCTGTCGGGGAGAAGGGGCATGGGAGGCAGCATGAGCAAGAGGGGGCATGGGAGGTGTAGAACATGTGAGGACTGCTGGTGCAAAAGACCACTAGGAGGAGGTAGGATACAAGAGGAAGATGAATGGGGTAAAACATGTGTGTCCTGGTGATACTCAAGGTTTGGGGTAAAACATGTGTGTCCTGGTGATACTCAAGGTTTGGAAATAAAGGAAGGATGGTTTGTCTGCACAGCAATGGTCTGGCTGCATTTCTCTATGTACAATCTTAGCTTTTAATTAAAACAATATTTTATGCACTTACTTGTAATTATGAGGATTAAGCCAACATCCCTTGGGAAAAGCACATTACAGATCGTCAGTAAGTATAGTGTCACAGACTATACTGATTCGAATCAGACATCCAATCTTGCAAAATACAGAAGCAGACAGCCACTGTACTTATAGTTCCTGAGCAGAAGTTCCCACACCTACAGCTAAGCTGCAGAAAAACCTTGAACGTGTTGGCCAGTATATGCAGCCATAGTAACAGTGGAGGGAAATGTGGCATGTAAGAGGGAAATCTGGTCAATGGCTAGTGCTGGGAGGAAAGAAGTCACCTCAGTTCAATAAAGTAGGACACATGAAGAAAATAAAAAAAGAAAATGAAGACATGGCACCAGGAGGTTGACTGCAATACCGAGTTTACAGCTTTATAAATCAGAAACAGAGTGGGAGAAGCATTGGGTAAGGTTACTTAAACAGGAATAATACGACAGAAAAGGGGAACAAAGTTAAACAGGAATCAGCTAGAGAGACTAAGTAACTGCGTGGGAGCGGTGGTTTGCCTGGGAGGTGTAGATTTAGATTACACAGTGGCTGAATAAGATCAGATATGGAAACTACAGAAAAAACACCCAGAGAACAGAAAATGTGGTCAGCAGAAGATCTAACTAGAAAAGCATAATGCAGCACTGCTAACCTGGTGTGTGTGTGTGGGGGGTAGTCAGAGGCATCTACACAAACAGGAAAGAACTTTATAAAATACACTGATGTGGTTAGCAAGTGTAGATGTAAATGGACAGAGGAAGTGATGGCGTGCCAGTTAGAACTAGCAGAAAATATGCATCCAAATGGTGGCTAACCTTGCCACCACAGGCCTGCAAGTGAAAAAACATTTTCATTTTTAAATTTAGGAGTTCATTACCTGGGTAACCCCTCTAGGGATACATGCCTTTTTCAGCGACTATAAAGGGGACACTGTTAAGTGACTTGCTCGGCATAAAAAACAATTTGCAGATTAAGACTGAAGGAATCAAACTTGTGAGCTAAAGGACAAAGTGTTTTAGCACCTTCAACATCTCTGCAATGACAAAGTGGCAGCACATTACAGACATAACTATTCCAAACTGGAGTACAAGGACAGAATAACCCTTGCCACGCCTGATTTAATAAAGCAGTTCAAAGGCTCAGGGCTATGCAGGGTCTGCACTGAGCTACAATAATATAAACCTGTGAAAGGGAACTAGGTGGGCAGCAACAATATGTTTTAAGTTGCAGGCAGCATATCATTATTATATTAAAGCACATAACCAAGGACAGACATTAGCCCCTACAAAGCTTCAGCCTTCTCGTAAAGACAGTGTGAGCTTTAAGGGGAAACTGCAACATAACTATGTGCAAACCTTCATACAGGTACACACACCTGTAGATACTACGGATACTACGGATTGTAAAACAAAGTGTCATTTGTATCATAATTTGAGTTACAACGAGAAAATAGCACTAAAGACTCTTAAGCAAGATACAGATCTTGTTATCAAGCCTGCTGATAAAGGTGGTGGCCTCGTTTTGATGGACACACCTTTCTATAATGAATTAATGTACAACTTGTTAGGCGATACTGAGAAGTATATAAATATTAATTATTCTGATTTAGATAAATTGATTTTTCAGGTACATGACGCTTTGTATGAATTGTTGATGTGCAGACAGTTGTCCAAGGAGCTGTATGACTATTGTCTCATTGAATGTCCATTGGTTCCGTTTATAAAGGGACTTCCAAAAATGCATAAACAACTAACTCCTCCACCACTACGTCCCATAGTGGCAGGAGACAAATGGCGGACTGAAAATCTATCTATTTATTTAGAATCTAAACTAGGACCCTTAGTAAAGACCATTCCAACCATATTGAGAGATACCCAGCAATTATTAAATGATTTAACATGCATTGACCCAGACATAGTATTGACATCACGTTTGCTCTTAGTAGCAATGGATGTCAAGAACTTATTCACAGTCATACCGAATGAACAAGGTATTGAGGCCATTAGAGAAACAATGTGTAGGAGTACCATCATTGCTAAAGATACCCAGCCTCTTATAGGTACTGTTTTAGAACTAGTACTTAATAACAACGTTTTCTCTTTTAATGAGAAACTATATAAACAAGTGTGGGGGGTTGCTATGGGCACCCCATGCGCTAACTCATACGCAAATCTGGTCATACACAACTGGGAATATCACTATGTTTTCAACAGTAAATACCAAGCAAATATAGTGCTGTATAGGCGCTTTGTAGATGATATTCTTGTGCTTTGGAGGGGTGATAGTGATTCCCTAGAGGAATTTCGAATATATCTAGAGTCTACTACAGACTACCTGAGATTCACCTTAAAATATTCTAAAGAAATAATAAATTTTCTGGATGTGACCATCTCCATCAATTCAGACTCTACTATAACTACTAAGATATACAGGAAGGAATGCTGGAAGAATGCCATCCTTCAATATAGTAGTATGCATCCCAGACACATTTTTGCTAACATAGTTAAAAGTCAATATCTGAGAGTTTGTAGGCTATGCAGCAATGAAACTCAAAAGAACCAAGAAATTCTAAATCTGAGGGAATTATTCTTGATGAGAGGATATCCTATCAGTTTAGTAGATGGAATTATTAAAGTTATTCCATCACCTATTGAAGATACATACACTCAAAGTAATCACACTTTTAGGAATAAATCATATGAAAGAAATAAAATGGAAAATCTAGAACATAATCCATCACAATACTTACCTGGATATTCTAGTTACAGGACACAAGTTCCTTTTGTTACCAGATATACCAGTGACAATCATAGTATTACACAGATTATAAAAAGAAACTGGAATATTCTAGCAGTTAATCAAGATATAAAGAAAATTGTACGCAGTACCTCTAGTTTTTGCTACAAAAATAGCAAAAATCTAAAGAGACTTTTGTGCAATGATAGACATACCAAGGGAAATACACCCAGTAGAACATCTGACTTAGGGACTCTACCTTGTAATAGTTGCAATATGTGTAAGTATATTACTACGGATACACATTTTTACATACCAGGACTTAACCATGATTACTATTTCAATGTACAAGCCAATTGCAATACCTCTAACGTTATATACCTGGCCACATGTGATAAATGCCAGGCATATTACGTAGGTTTAACTACGAGAGAATTAAAGAAACACATTTACAATCATACCTATGAAATTAGGAAAGAGGTTCTAACAAATGCTCTGATAAAACATGTCAAAGATTACCCAAATCACAGGTTATATTTTCGTGTAGTACAAGTTGTTAGGAGGTTGAAAATAGGAGGAGATACTATGATACATCTAGAGAACATAGAACTTGAATGGATTCTGAGATTAAGAGCGCATATATTTCCAGAGTTAAACAGTATTGTCAGTTTAAAATCTGTACTAGCTTCCAGATAGTTTTCTCACCATCTGATCATTGTAGTTGTCACATCTGTTCTCCCTTTCTACTTTCTTTCTTTCCTCACATACACGTACACACACACATACATGCATGCATACACGCGCACACATGCGCATACACGTACACACATGCACACACCTTCCCACACGCATATATACACACATACACACACATTCCCCACACCCATATACACATACACACACACACACACACACACATACACACACACACCCCTCTCTCCCCCTCCTCTCCCCCTTTCTTCCTCTCCTTCCTCCCCTTCTTTCTCCCCTTTTTTTCTTGTTCTTCTTTAAGATGTGAATTGATGTGACTATAAATTGGATGCTTTGATATATGATGGAATCTTTCTTTAGAAGTATTATGTTTTTAACAATGATTATATTAATATCAAAATGAGTCATTAATTTATGTTTACACCATGACCATTAAGATATTATTTTTTATACACTATATGTTCTTAATTTTAGTGATTCCTAGTGTCATAAATTGCATATACATATACATTATTTATTGGTTATTTAATCATTACAATATAATATAATATCAATGGCTAGTGCATATATATTTGCATTTTTTCATATATGCATATATCTACATATGACAATACATACATATATGTATTTTTATTTCATATATATTTTTATTTTATATATATTTTTACGTATTCATGTATTTATATATTTCAACATTCTATGAATTTTTATGTGTTTATTTAAGAATTGATATTGTTTTCAACAATTGATGAATTGTTGCATAGCTAGACACACGCTGCTGAAAACTAGATATGTTTTAGTTGATTATTTAAAATCTTTACAGCTAAAAACATATAGTTTATTGTACTGAGTGCCAGGCCTTGCTTTATTTATTTAGCTGGGCTCTTTGTAGTGCTTTGATATTTCAAGCTAAAATGTGAACTTAATATTATTGTTACCATCAATATAAGTTTATATTTGCTTTTTAGAAGAATTGATGCCAAGTGCATTATTGATTGATTATTTAATTGAATGAAAGAAAAAGCGGGAAATTAAGGAATGTTTTCTGCTATATAAGCTCTTGGCTTTTTTATTAATTATTGTAACCTGAAGAAGCATACAGTCCGTATGCAAAAGCGCTTGTTATTTTAATAAAATAATCAGATTTATATCCTTACATTGTGGTGATCTTTGCTTGGTGTTCCTGGGACACCTGTAGATATGCATAACTGCATGGAGCTATACAGAAAGTGACGGTTATACATGGCTGACAAAGACAAGCAGACTGGTGAGGAGATCGGCTTGTGTGTTGAAGCATTTTTTAAACTATTAGCTTAAAAAAAATCAGCAAGAGAGAAAAACTGTTAAAATGGCATACAAGACAGAAGGAAAACTTTTTGTGAGGGTGCACATTTAGAGGGCTGGCTGCATGCCTTGTGTAAATGAGGATCCAAACACACAAAAAATGGGCCAGCCAATAAAGTAGATTAACAAATTAGTTACTTGAGTGATTTGTCAAATGCAAGTGATTTTTGCAGAGAGAGTAATTACTGGAATACATAAGGAACCCACTTATATAGACTGGATTTATAAAATAATATAACCTGATTTTTCCAACACCAAGAAGCTATTTACAGATCATCTAAAACAGCGTTTTCTAAAGGGTGATTATTTCTCCAAAAATAATAGGACAAATTGTTATAATAGGACAGATTATTCTGTAAAGAAGTTAGTTATTGACTCTTTAAAGAAACAATAGTGGTTGCAGATGTTATTGCCGTTGAATGTAAAACTGCGCTCTTTGCGAAGGAGGAACGTTCCCCTTTCCCTCATATCCACCAATACTGGAGTGCAGAATTTTGCAAAAGAAAGCCACGCAAGAGACTAAAGCTTCCTGCATAGGCTAAGTTGGGGACTTTGCTACTAACAAAACTTTAGAGCTGGACTTCAATTCAAATTTCATTTTTTGAATTCCAACTTAACATTGTTCACATCCATACAGAACTGTCCTATTTCGAGCATAAGAATATAAACAATAGCTTGGGTTTGTCATATTATAAAAACACATAAAATGGAAGGCCATGTTAGCAATGCAGATTATATTATTATTATTATGAATAAGATCAAAAATTAATAACAAAAGTGAAAATATGGCAAGTCAAGTACCACTTATTAAGACGGATACCAGAATACATAGACTGAGTGTACTAAACACCACAGAAAACAGCATCAAACTAATTTAAAGACATTGCAGAGACTTTGTAAAACCAGCTGCCAAATTATTACAGATTTCTGGGGAACAATTTAGATTTTACAACAGAAATTAAAGTATATCTGAATATAGGGCAGGACTAGGCAGACAAGCAGAACAGCTAAGTCTGAAATAGAACTGTCACGAGTATTCAGTAGGTTGTCAAATAAATACACAACATGGCTACGACAAAAAGAAATTTAACACTTCAATAAACAATAATTAGAGGTGATAAGAGGAAAGCAATAAGATGTGCAAGTAATAAGAAAATATGTGGTACCATCCATCCTAACCCTGCTCCTGCAATTACTCAATAAAATAAGTCTGCCAGATCATAAAATATGTATCCCTCAAAGCCATAAGGTCACCAGATGTGCACAGCTAGCCTTAGAAGTATAGGAAACAAACATACTTGTACGCATACCTGGGTAGCCTACCGCTCCTCAGATATATTAGTAGCCACTGAAACTTGGCTTAAACAAGAAATAAAAGATCTTACTGCAGGGATACAATACCCCAAGACTTGACAGAACCTATAAAAAGGTGGTGGGATGGCCATTAGCTGCACAAATTATTTAAACCTCTCTCGGGGTCTCATATAAGCCCACCTCCACTCTAATTCTGACATAATAATAGCATCCTTGCAAATGAATGTACACAAAAGCCTTCGCATTTTAGGAACTTACCTTCCCCAAGGAAAAACATGTTACTGCTGAAGAACTTCTCTCTTGGGCAACACCTCACTGACGCACTCTTTTCAAGAGACTAATATTGACTGGCAAACTATTGACAGTAACAGTCCGTCTAATGTCATTATTTTATAACGTTTCACCCAGCTTATTTCAACTCCCACAAGGTATAATTAATACTCTAGTAGAGCCACCTTACACTGGATTATCTCTAATCACCCAAACAAAACCATCACCAGGTACCTAACCCAATACCTTAAGTGATCACCTACCCATCTTCGCAATAAGGCATCATAAACCCAATCAGAAACCGCACTGGTACAACCTTACTTGTAATTTCTCCTCCTTTAGTAAGGACCAATTCATTGTAGCACTAAAATCAAATCAACTGGTGGACTCTTCAAACTCTTACAGTTGAAACTGTAGATCTGTTCATCTCAACTTTACTTAACATAGTAAATTAACTGGCTCCAATAAGAACCTACATAAATGAATCAAATCCTGCACCCTGGCTTTCAAAACAGTGCTAAAGTGCTCATGAAAGACAGAGACATAGCCGGGAAAAAATGGAAGCAAACTAAACCACAGCTGCCCATCAATACTATAAATGTCAAAGAAACTCCACTAAAAATCCAATCAAAACCTATGGGGGAAAAAAACACAATATTAATATACAGGCAGCAAATTATAACATCTCAAAGCTTGCTTTTTATAGTACAATCAATCAGCTGTTAAAACCCATTTCACCAACACAACTATAATGACAGGAGAGCCAACAAATTCAATACCCACTTCATCCAAACAGTAACCTCTCATTAAATTTTCAGCACAGGCAGACATAGGTCCCTCTCCTCCCTTGTTAGTCCTCAAAACACCTGCACTCAAACGAGTCTCAGTTTTTACAATCAAAAAAACAATTAACTTACCACCCCTGCCACTGATAAGGTACCAGAGTATTTAAAAATTGCTGCTGCTGATGCCCCAGCTTTTCCTCTCTCTATTCTTATCAACCACCCCCATCACTGAAAGCTATGTTCCAACACTATGGAGAAGGTGCTACATTCTTTCTCGCCATGCAGATGGAAACTCAAACGAGCTCTCAAACTTCAGGCCTACAGCCATACTGTCTCCACTCTCAAAACATTCTGGAAGAGTATCCAGCCTTAACGCCTCAGCTTGCTCAGTAACTGCCTCGAATCCTCTACCCATCACCGTTTCTGTCCTCTTCATAGTACATGAACAAGTCTCCTTAGTTTTGTAACATCTGTGGACTAATATCAAAACTCTGGGTCCCAGCATTCGTCCTAGATTTAGCCAAAGTTTTCAACATGGTATCACCAAAGAAACTGCTTCAAAAACTAGCTTGCCTAAGAATACACGAAACTTCACTTTCTTGGTCCTCCAGCTACATCTCAAATATCAACAGGCAATAAAATGGTAACATATCTCCTTTTTCCTTCTCATTAAAGTGGGTGTCCGTCTAGGATTCATTTTAGGTCCCATGTTGTTCAATATATTCATTAATGATCTCCACCTAGCTTCTAATCAAGCCAGTATCATACAGTGGGCAGATAATTCAGCAGTCTATTCTGTTAAAAGCATGGCGAGACTCGTGAGCGAGTTGTTAACACCATAGAGGCCCGACTCTCTGATACAAAGCTTTCCTTAACCTTAAAAAAATCCTACTTGCCCCCAAAGCATTCAACTGACTACAAAAATAAATTCAAGATCACTTTTAATTTCAACATGGAACTAAGTCAAACTAAACTTCTAGGAGTCGCTGTTGATGAAGGCTTAAAATATGATCATCTCATAAAACAAGCAGTAAAAACACCAAAAGCTTGGTGCTCTTCATAGAGTCAAACAATACCTCACAGATGATGCCAAAAAAGTACTGCTCAATCCCTTCTCATCCTTACACTATATTATTCTGCTCTCATATTGATTAACCTAGAATCCACTCATCTCTCACTCTTGGAACAGTGCTATAACAAGGTGGCATAAGTTGCTGCCAATTATCACTATAGGAAAAAAAAAATCACTGTTTGGCCTTAGAAAAACTTCAGTGGTTGGGGATAAGGCATTACCTTACACCCCCCAACTAGCAGCTTCATTATCCATAAAATGCCCTAGTTTAAAAAAATAATCTCCAACTCTATAACCCATCAAGACAGGAGAGATACACTGACAATGTTATTAAAGGTTATATGTTATTAAAGGTTATATGTTATTAAAGGTTATATGTTATTAAAGGTTATATGTTATTAAAGGTTATAAAAGCTAACAACTGAGCTGGTGTACTTTTCTTTCTTGGCCAAAATTTGAAACTCCCTTGCTGTCATTCTAACACACAGACATGCACACACGTACACATACACACTAAACACCAACTCTTTTAAGGCACAAACAAGGGAATACCCAAAAGATGTCTTGTTCTGTACATGCACAGCTTCTGAATGTTACATTTCCTGCCCCTTACTTTCACCTCTCCTTCCCAATCACCACACCCTTAATTATTGGCCCAAAACCTTCTCATTGTCCTCTCCCTTTCTCTCTTCTTCCTTCTAGCTATCATAAAACATTCTTCCTCACCTCTTAATACTAATCCTCCATTCTCCACCTTTACTCTAACAAGTTCATTCAAACACTGCTCCTGCTATAATTAAGAATATTTTATTTAAATGTTTTATATTTATTACTTGTATACTTCTGTTTACTATGTTCTTTATGTATTGTTGGAATTTTTTTTCTGGAGCTTTTCTTCCTGGGCCTCCCATAAAAAGAGGTAGCTTGCTGTCCAGTTGAACTACTCTGGCAAACAAACTCAATAAATAAATATATATATAAATGACAGTTATTAAGCACCAAAGGTTTATACAAACTAAAGGCAAAAACAATTTATTTATCACATATGAACACCAAGTAGGTGGACTGATCAAACTGACTATCAACTACGGTCTGGATCACAAAGCAACTGAATATAACACAAATAGAATACTTACTTTGACTAAACGCTTCCCAGCAATCTGATTTTATGAGTTTTCATTTTTTACGGTGACGAAGAAACACATTTAGTAAATACAGTAAGTATTACAATGGGATTAAAAGGTTTTTAGTACTAGAGATAATCACATACAGTAGGATGGAAAAGGATTGACGCAGTGCATGAAATGTTTTGGTTGAAACAAAATGGCCCAGTACAAGGAAGCATGTCAGGTGTAATTTTGGGAAAAATAAGTGCACTGGGATTGAGGCCATTACGGTGACTTAGTTGGGATTTTTTAAATCATTTAAGAGCAGGATGTGGCCTGTGACTGCATGTCAGGCGGGATGGTGTTAAAGATGGAAGGACCAATTATGCACAATAAAACAAACAAACTTGCATGTTTGCAAGAGAAAAGGAGCATCACTGCTTGGAAGAGAATGAACGTAGGAGATTAAATTGAAATGTTCTTCTATTAAGACACTACAGTACTACTATTGATGGAGAAAAAAAAAGTTTCTTTCAAAAAAAAGAAGACACTGAAAGACATGAAGTTCAGAACCAATCCTGAACAAAACTCATTTATTCTCTGGTACCTGCTCTGCTCAGTACAGTGGTCTGTTGCAAGATCCACACAAAGATGCCCCTCACGAGCAATGTGGATGACCTCTGTTTCATCTAAACAATGTCTAGGTCTTCTGGATACAACAGGAAACTTGCGTCCTGTAAAAACACCATGTAGGTGAAGGATGGATGTGTGTGCTCCACAGACCAAATAGCCTAGCAGAGAACCAACCTGAAGAACTAAACAACAAGGATGCAAAGCCAATCCCTAGAGCACTGAGCTGCTTGCTTAAAAAGAAAAAAAAATTCAGTGTCAAATGGCTTGTACAATATCACATGGACAAACACAGGGATGAGCTAAAATTACAAAAATGTAGTACTGGAATATTATCAAAATGTTGTGTAGTAAATACACCACACCCTGGAATATTATCAAAATGTTGTGTAGCAAATACACCACACCCTGGAATATTATCAAAATGTTGTGTAGCAAATACACCACACCCTGGAATATTATCAAATGGTTGTGTAGCAAATACAGCACACCCTGGAATATTATCAAAATGTTGTGTAGCAAATACAACACACCCTGGAATATTATCAAAATGTTGTGTAGCAAATACACCACACCCTGGAATATTATCAAAATGTTGTGTAGCAAATACACCACACCTACATTTTACATGCTAAAGAAATGCAAGACAAGACCCATATTAGTGGAGACTTCCAAGACTGCAATATTGTGCAGTGTTCATTAACATGAACTTAACAGGGAGGCAATACTTGAGCCTGACTTCTGGCAAGCATACTTGCATATGGAGAAGGAGAACATTACAAGCAGGTTTTTTTTTTTTTGGCTCTAACATTCACAAAAACTTATTTCACGGCCATTATCTTGTCTTTTGAAGTGGTGTCTGCACCAAGTATTTGTCAAAAGGTTGTGGTCCAAGAACTGCAGAACATTCTCAAAATGTGGGGTAAGACTGATGGTATGTTGGTGAAACAAAGGCAGCAACAAACTATTTTATCAACTTACTGGGGTCATAGAAAAGCAAAAAAGCACAGTCTGCCAGGAGAGACAAATGCATGATTTATTTTTCAAGGAGGAAACTTCTTATTGTGGTATCTGACTGGCAAAAGGCGGAGTACATTAAGATGCAATACAACAGGCTGTGCCGAAGTCACTGAAGTCTCAGAACATGTTCCAAGCTGACTTTGTACCTATAAATCGTAAACCCACTACCACAACGTGTTTAAAACCTCCCAATGACTCTATGTCCACTGAACTCACTGCTACAGGACAGAACTTTCTGGGAACGGAAATGGGTGCAGGAGTAGCGGAGACCCTTATCTGAAGGAAGATATTAACAGGCAAACCGAATATTAGCAAAACATTGCAATGTATGATAAATAGCTCAAAATACACCAATGCAAACACCTTTATGCTCTTCAGAATAGCTGCAAAATCCATGGCAGAATACCCCCTACTGCTGCAGAACATTTATATTTTGTACTTTTAACTGCAATGGATGCACACTCTACATGGAACAGACCACCTCTGAAAAGATTACTGCATTGGCACAAACAGTATTCACAAGCTACAGCTAGTGTTAATGGAGTTCAAAAACCATCTCAAAACAGAATGCAACATTTTACATCTGCGCCCCCAAACCTACCATAAACAGGTTAAATAATTAACATTTATTCAGAAGTTCAGGAAGGCTATAAAAACGAAGAGACCAGATTATAAACCAATGTGGGACTCATTGAGTGCCTACCGAGCCTGTAACTGTGGTACTACAATTTTAGATGAAATCAAGAATAAAAAAAAGTTAAAATTCATTAAAATTCCAGGAAGGCTGCGTTTGTACAGACAGTAGTTTTGCTTCACAGTAAATGCAATGGGAATTCTGGAAAAATGAGCCTTAAAAGGGGCTGCTACTGACAAACACTGAAAAAATGGTTTTCCCATGACGCTCTACACCATCCAACCATGCCAGCAACAACACAAAACTACCTACACTCCAAATGTTATATTTTCTAAGCTTGAATGCATTCCTGGGGTAGTCATCCTAATATGATCTTGATTTTCTGCAAGCTACTTTTGCCCATAATGCACTGTGATAGCACAGATGATGAGATCACTTCACCGTAGTCTCTTACCAGATCAGAATTCTATTCACTATACCATATATGTTAAGAGTCACTATAAATATGTACTAAATAATCTGTAAAATTGTAGAGGTATTAAGAAAGAGCTGAAAGAACAGACTTTTTTGCTCTCAGTGTTCATCAGGTTTCTTCACCTTCAAACTACTAAAGCTCAGTAGGTTTATGACCCCCTGAAGACAGAAAGAATGCAGCTACAGATCAGCACAAAGTAAAAGTTGTGAATTTTGAGCCTGAATAGCTTTAAAACCTCACTGGGTAGGAACAGCTATAAGCACATAGTTATGAGTTTTTCTTTCCTTTGGCAAGAAACTTTCAAATAAGATAGGTGAAATAATTTATGAGCAGGGAAAACAAAATTCTTAAAAGAATGAAACTTTCAACTCCCAACATGGTGTGCACTAATAAAGCCTGCTAGGACAGGATATGCCACAAGCCATGCTTCTTTTAATATGTGGAAGTACAGCCATCATTCTGCAGGCAGGAACATGTACTTTCTGGAAAGGAAAGGACATTTTGAGTTTTGTATGCAGTTGTCCTTTCATTCCTTCACCTCCCGTCCCTAAGGGAAAAAATCCATCTCTTGCAAGACTTTTACTACAGTCATACTACCTAGCCAGTTCTGTGATAGGTTATTTCCTTACTTTTGATAAATATACATTCACAAGCAGTTTAGTCTTAGAATTCAGGACTGCGCCATAAATGCATTGTAAAGTCACATCATGTGCAATGATTTATGCTATCTCATTTGTAAATTAACATCCACTGATTTAGGGTTTAGTGAGGCCTATGCCACACACTCCATGGTGAACACTTTCTAAAGGAATAATTGGAAGTAATTATTTTTTATGTAACAAGATGTGCCAGAAGTTTAACTGAAAGTCCCCGGTATTCTTATTATAGTTTTTTTAAATTCTTTTAATTCCTCATTTTCCCATATACAAACTTAAAATGTTATTTTTTACTCTTGTTCAGTTCTTTTTAAATTCTTTGTTCAGTTCAAACATAGTTTTGATCGACTCCAAAAGTTTTCTTATACTGCTGCCATATCTTGATTTAGAGGATTTCAGTTTTCTCGCGACAGCAACATCCAACAGGATCAAGGACATCAAAGAATGAGAAGCTTCTGGTGGGTATTATTAGGTTCACACATTCAGATACTTTATTGCATTCAAATATTTTTATAGAACGTAAAGAAATTAGTAGACAGCGACAGACTTTGTGAAAGTGCCACAAAAATATTCCTCTTGGTGTGATCAAAATGATAAATATTATATCTCACTATCACAAAAGGTCAGGAATTTGAATTCCATTCTAAACCAGGAAAACAATTTAAGTTGAATTTCAAATTCTGTATTCTTAGCATGACCCACACCTCCCAAGAAGGTGGGGCTTTGCCCAATACAACTATCACCTAATACAATCAAATGCAGACTTTTGACAAATATTACATCTCACTATCACAAGCGTTAGGAATTTGAATTCCATTCTAATCCAGAAAAACAATTCAAGGTGAATTTCAAATCCTGCATTCTTTGTGTGACCTATGCCTCCTCAATAAGGTGGGGCTTTCCCCAATACAACTATCACCTAATATAATCAAATGCAGACTTTTCACTTTATGCTGCCACATTTGAAGCAGATCTTAGGTGATATGCTGTTAGCCCTTTAAGGAGTTGAAGACCAATGCAGGTAAAACTGTTAGAAGGGACTGTTACGTTTTAAGATCTCATAACTTAGCAAATGTTTATTTCATACAGAAGTTGGTACGGCTAACAATCTTCCTAAGCTTTCTGTAACAATTGCATAAAACAAATCATCCAAAAGTTGTATGTAGGTGTGTCGGTCATCTGCACTAACTAAGGGGGTGTTTGTCCTGCAAGTGTGTACATTTCTCCACAATGGGCATGCAAAAAGGTAGCAGCAACACACAGGGTTATTTTTTTTACACAAAAGCCAAACTAGCTAGGTCAAACAATTAAGAAAACTCCAGAAAGAGACCACTTCATAACCCTGATACTATAGCCAGAGAAGACTTTATGGTGGCCAAGCCCATGTGCCAGCACTTCAACCCATCCTGCATACCTCTCAACAGTCCTTGATTCTGGCTGTAAACTTTGCCCTGTCTCTCCTACACCCTCTTAAAACTGATGGGAGAAAAGTGGTGGGTTATGCTTAATAAATAACGACAATAATTGGGGTTGTAGACCTCTTTTACCTCAGAAAATATGCAGTAATCACATTCTCTTATTCTTTCAACTTATTCAGTTAATAGTACTAATATTTTAAAAAGGGGGCCATGATAATTTCTGGACTTGTTCCCAGTTCTGAAGGCAAGAGGTTGAGAATGCTTGGCAGCACAGAGGACTAAAGCAACGAGCTGTTACAAAACTACTTACTTCCTGTGGTCTAGGGTTTGATTCCTTTTGCCATCATTTGTCAAATGTCTGACATTGAGCAAGTTACTTAAGTAGACAAGTGCTTTAAAACAGTAGCGCTAGACTCTCCCTCACTGATCAAGTAACTATTGTGAACGTAACAGCACTAAGTCAGCACTTTAGATAAGCATATAAAGTGATAGCCTGAGTGGAGGGATGCTTTGTCTGCCTAGAAATGTGAAGTTGTAATAAAGCCTGACAGAAGTTAAGCTACCCTACCCCATACACTAATTGCACCACACCTGTCAACTGCCTCTGATTTTGATTCGCATTTATACCATGTCCCTCGTACTCATATATTTTGTTAAATATAATCACTGAGGATTACAGTCAGTCAATAATGTCACACATTACAGCCTCATACTTCTTATTCTTCAAAAAATACATGCTGATAGTACCTTTCAACTGTACATATTTTTGCAGAATGTACAGATTTTTGACTCATATTTTTGGTCTGCTTCTCATAAAGTGTTATGATTTTCTGGCAAATCACTGAGGACTGAAGTCACTAAACATACATTTGAGTTTCAGACGTCATACCCTTCAGAAAAGGCATGTTAACACAATCCTCTTATTCTAGCAACTTTCTAAGTTTACTAAGAGCAATATTTTAAATGTATACTTATTTCTGGGACATTGTTGCTTTATTACTTTAAGCTTTATCCAGATTTCTTGCACTAAGAGGTTGAGAGGTATGATTGCTCATGCAAAACATGTTGCTCTACTGACTTCACATATGACACTGAGTAACTATTTAAAGAAATTGTCCCCGATTTTGGGCATTTTGCCCCCTCCGGCTCCAACCCATTACTTTTGACTTTGTCAAGAATTCTACAAAGAAGTCGCGTTGTATGACCTGTGCATCTCTGAGCACATAATTTAAACTCCGTAAGTTTTATTCCAGCTGTGGAAGTTACGATACACCCCTAAACTGTAAAAAAAAAAAAAAAAAAAAAATCACTAAAGTTTGCCAACCTTTGCAAACATTTACGAAGCGGGACACAAAAACTGCTTCACATCCCATCTTAAGGGTGCATACCAAAAAGCGCAACAAGAACCGGCAAATCCTTCCCGTTGATAAAAATTACAACACGAAATAACTTACCGAGTGTAAGCTGCTAGAGAAATCAGACAACTTTCCAGAGCAAACCAAATAAATGAAAAGATTTACTGCAGCTGCATGAGGAGATAAACGTAGGCGTGGCTTTGGGGAGGGGAGATTTGAACCGTTTCTAATTCAGTACGTAATTGTGAGGCTTCCTCTTTAGAAGTCCTGCCTGAGCCGAGCAACGGTACATTTTCGATTTACTACTAGTAAACCTTGATTTGTGCATCTTAGCTTGCGTTACAGAACAAAAGTTTGTGGTCTGATTCAGGTACTTTGAAAACCGTCCGTTAACACCCATGAATTATCTGACAGACCTAATAACTGTCAAATTACGCTCCCTTCCGTTCGGCCGAATGAAAACCTCAACTCCTATTCCTTCCTGGTTTCTATATCGAATTGCAACATTTCCAGGTGGCTAGAAACGGGGCTTTTTTGCTTTACTACCAGACACTGATAGGGAGCTAAATTTGTGTTTCACACCCAGAACGTTGATTTTGACAAAACACTTTTCAGGCACACCTTTCAAGTATCCAGATTTTTTACTTGTATTTTTGGTCTATTACTCTCTTCCTCATAAAATGTGTGGCTTTCTGGCAAATGACTGATGATTGAAATCACTAAATAATGACAGATATTTGAATTTCAGACTGCATATCCTTCAGAAAAATGCATTCGAATACAAATCCTGTGATTCTAGCAACTTTTTAAGTTAATGGATGCGGTATTTAAAACCCTGCATTATTTGGGAGGCTTTGCACCCTCTCCCCATTATTTTTAGCTTTGTCCAGATTTCTTGTGCTTAGAAGTTGAGAGATAAGATACCAGCGGTCCTTCCACTCATACTGGTTTCATTTTTCAGCCATTGCTGCCCCTATCCTTCATCAGTCGTATCTAGTCCACAGTCACTAATGACAGAGGAGGGCATTGTGACCTATGTAGATGCCCCTAATTTTCAAGGATTCCCCCTGGGTCTGGCAAAAAAGTGTTTTGTCCTTCCTAATCTTGCTGAAAACTGTTGATTTTGGGAGAGAGGGTGGTAGATTTACACTTAATAATGACAATAATTTGAGTTACAGTCCTCTTTTATTACAGAAAATGCATGTTAATTCATATTGTCTTAATTTGTCAACTTCTCAGGCTTATTGTAGCAATATGTTAAAAAAGTGCCCCTATTTATTTCTGGATTTGCTCCTGATTCTGGAGGCAAGCTGTTGAGAGCTATGCCTATAGTAGGGAGGATGTAAAGGTTTACAGTGAGTAACATCAATGTAGTTCATTCAGATATGCTTCCATGTGTGCACAATCCACTTTAAATTTTTTTTGTGTGCTTTCTTGATCACCTGGCCTGGGATATAAAGCACCTGGTCTACACCAGGAGCATAGCTCTCAACCCTCCATCTCCAAAATGTGGAACACTACCTCTCACAATGTGATACAAATGGGCAAAATGTTGAACACCTACCAGCTTACTAACAATTTCAACTAAGAAGCTCACAGGTTGGTTAAATGTGCTACTTTATACTTAGGAAAAGTTATTTTAATGAATTAGTTTGATTCTGTATTATTTAACATGGATATCAGTAAAAAATTGTAATATTGAATATGTGATAGTCCCTTTCAGCGCTGAACTGCAAGGATCACAAACTTGTTAAGACTCAAAATAGGGAACATTCCTCACAATGATGTACACTTGCAAGGTATGAACAGGAGCTATTAGTGAGGTGACCATCTTGTAAGAACCTATTAATCCTCCCCTCTTTCTACTCCTGACTTGGTAATCTTGGGTAGCTAGTGGGGTTGGACAGTTGCCTCTCAGTGTAAATAGGCTGGCTATAGTTACCTACATTTTTGACCCTTCACATTTTGCTTTTATTTGTACTAATAATCTGGCAGTTAGCATAAAGGACTGAGGCTAGGAGCTGCTTCCTGTAGTCCAGGGTTTGATTCCCGTAGCCTTTATTTGCGGGATCCTGAGAAACTCACTTTAATAAATAATACTGGAGCTGTTTCACTATAACTACTATCTACCTCTCTTTACAGTTCACTGTTCCTGAGTAACCCCTTAAAAGGGATTATCAAATAAAATTATCAATATAGAAATAAGGTCACCAAAGTTGTCTGCGTTGTCTTGAATCCAACTTTAGCAGATTCAATGTTTTTGTTCTTCTTTCATAGCATCCAAAGGTGACAAGTCATCAGTGACTGTCACTGCTCAAACTTCATATTCTCATCAAGTTCATATCATTGGAGCATACCTCTCAACCTCTTAACACTAAAATCAGGGCCATGCTAAACATAATGGGAGGGGATGAAGGTCCAGAAAGTAGCAATACATTTTAAATATTGCTCTTATCAACTTTAAAAAAATGTTCTAATAATGGGTTTTGCATTAGCATGTATATTCTAAAAGATATGAAGCCTGAAATTCAAACGTTTATCATTATTTAGTGGCTGTAATCCTCAATGATTTGCCAGAAAACCACAAATTTAATGATGGACGACCCAAAAATATGAGGCAAAAATCTGGATAGTCTGTAGAATTCTGGACATTTGAGAGGTATGAATTGCAGCAATTCATGCATGTTTTGATTGGGAAAATTCATGGGTTGAATTTCTTTTCTGTATAACCAGTGGAAATAAGTGGTAATGCCTGAATATTTGTAATGAATACCCTAATGCCAGGCAGCAAGAAAACAACTCGAGACTATAAACACATCACATAATAATACTTATTAGAGGTATAGACTATAATAGCAAATGAACCTACCATAAACTGAGAACATGAGGATTTCCTAACTAAATTTCAGGATGTAAAAATTAATGAAAATTTGATCCTTATGGAAGATTTTATCTGTCCAAACAGTGAATGGGTAAACTACTCAGCAAAAAAGGAGAATATAAATTGACTATTAAGACAATTTTTGTAAAAAAAATTGTAAAAAACAGCTTGAAATCCAATTAGTGATATGAAATCTTAGCTATCATACTGACAAACTAGGCTCTTACTGTTCCTCACCTGTTGCATAACTTCTGTAATTATTATTGACCTGCGTCAATTGCTCAACAGGTAGCACACTCACCTTTGGTGTCAGAAGATCAGAAGACTGTTGGCTCTATTCCTACCTCAGGTGTGTGGATTAATATTTTTACCAGCACTGACACTGCAGTGTTGCATTTCTGAATGATCCATCCTTTAGATGACATGTTAAACTGAGATTCCTTTCTGAATTGATGGTAGTATCTCAGGAATACAAAATATCCCATGACACCTACTACAAAGCGTAGGAAATTTTCACCAGTGCCCCACCAGATTTCCACTAGTCAATATGAGCACAAATTCATCAAATAATAATTTGGTGGAATCACACAATTTAGCTTTTTAAATTATCATAGTTGAAAAACAAATCTAAATAAGTTAAAGTATAGAAAGGGACAAGTATTTATCTCAGAGAATCCCCATTCTCTGGAATAGGCTTCACATCCATGTGAAGCATAGCCTTTCCCTAATCCAGTTCAAGCACAACCTGTATTAGTAGTTGGGAAATCAGAAATTCACCCCTGGTCTGACACCTATGTCTCTGATGCATATAGGCAGCTGTTAAATCAATCCCTAACTAACATAAAGCCCTTAAATAACCTCAACAGCACAATAACTCATGGGAAACATTTGGGTTGCATGCTAGACTTATAAAGGCCCCAGTGGTTGTTAACCAAGTATACTCTCTGAACTTATCAAAGTTTTCATCTCTAACTACAAACTAAACTTGAAAGCCATTGTGATACCCATGTACTGGTCCAGTAATCAAGGAGCCTCAATCCTCACCACTAGCACCAGTGAAGGACGTACACACTGTTAGGATGACAAGTACACACACAGTAAAGTACAATTTCCCTTAAGAGCACACAGAGCTCACAGACAGTCTGGGGCTGGTTTCTCTCTCTTTCACCAGATCCCCAGTAAGACTCCCCACTGGCACAGCTATAGGGTTAAGATCTCAGCTGAGGGGTCAAGCCAAGACCTCCAGCACCCTCTCTGTCCAACCAGTGCTTCGTGTCCCTGCCCAAGTAGCTGACACACACACACACACTTTGAGATTTGATTTATATACAAATACACAGACACTCTTGGGGAAGGCTGGCACAGGTTTACTAGCTATGCCCCCTTCTGCCCAGACTATAAGGTAGTTACCACTGCCACCAATCCTACTTATCAGCTGCTATAAAGGTTCTTAGAAAGGGTGACCAATCCTACCGTGTAATGTTACTATTATCCAAATGGTAAGTGTTACCAAGACCATGGCTGTTTAGGAGTGGCCTGTGCAGTGTCACCAAATACATATGCAAGTACTTTAAGAGCTTAAATATGTCTTACAAATATCAGTCACAAAGACAGTTTTAAATCTGTTTAATAATAAATAATAAAAGAACAAGACAATACTCAAATAAACACAGTAACTGCAGAGTTCAGAATCACATGAAATAATTTAAAACAACATTGCAGGACAGTCTCAAATAAATACAGAAAACAACTAAACTAATCTTTATTATATTCTTATCTATATTTAAAATAAATTATGTTTCCCTAGTTAGTAACTATTAACAAGGCAAATGCAGAAGATGATGACGAATAGATGTTTCTAGGTCCAAGACAAGATACAAAATGCACAGTCTTTCTCTGAGAGAGTTCTTAAATTACTATCAAACATTATGCTGGGTCAACTTGGATGACATCACTCTTTGTCACCTGCCTTCAGTTCCCAGGCTAACAGATACCAAGAGAATTTTATCATCTCTGTGTGAGAAGTACATCTCTGTCAGATGTGCAGCTGCTAGGAAGAAATAAAACACTTTACATTTTAAACCTAGTAATTAAAATTACTTTCACGACAATAGAAAAACTTTTAACTCTAGACATTGTGTCTGCTTGCTGCATTGAAATTGAGAAATAACACAATTGTAAAACATTTTGATTCCAACTTAATTTCTTGACGTTTTGCAAGTTAACTCTGTATGTTCCAGCTTCTACTATTAAAACACACATTTGCACAGGTATATAGTTTAAATACATTTCTGTTCTTTTCCAGTAGGGTACATTGTGGTTACATTCTTGACGCTCAGTACATAACATACAGTTCTGTATAAATCTTAGCAATATTCACAAATAATATAGAATTATTTAGAAAATTCCAACTAGGTGGGCTGACAGCATCATAGCCATTATAGTGTTTTTTTAATTACACCAAAAAATGAGATGGGAAGGTTGTGATTGTGAAGAGGACACAGTAAATGTACTTTCAGAATAATTATGTACAAACTTCATAATAAGCAAGACTTAAGTAAGGCTATTATAGACACAGTATAAGAGATCCCTTATATAACTACAGATATAAATTCAGTTACCATAAATAAAATTAAAAAGTCAGTTCTCATCTGACCACACAACATATTCATGGTTTTCTATACAGAATCAAAGGATAAAAAAACTAATTAAATCCACACCAAACATCTTAAGCAAAATGTTAGAATATGAATATATCTATATGTGGTGACTGGTAACATTAGTGCCATTTCGCAGAAGTATGTGAGGGGTAAACAATTTTATACCTTTCGGCATAACCTGTATTCTGTGTAAAATTGTTGGATAGTCATAATGGAAATTATCTTAAATTACACAAGAGGTCTTCTTTAATAGGATATCTTATGCAGGAATATCCTGTCGTTTGAATTATGTGGCACTCTTTTTAAAGAGGAAATATTAGCACTTAATGAAGGGGTGATGGTGAGTACTGCTTATCTTCACTTTAGGTATTCAACACTCTACCATGTAAAAGAATAACTAATACGCTAAATATAATAAGTGTCAGTCCGCGCACAGCTCAGTGGATAGAACAGCCGTTAAGCAACAGGATGCAACAAGTCAAGATGGAGGGGTCAATAGTCCATCCTGACAGCTATTACTAGTGGTATCTCATATGGAGCATTCTTCTGTGATAGGAAATCTGCTCTGCTAACTAAATATGCTTAAAGCTGCAAATTGTGTAACAATAATTAATTCATCAAAAGCTGCCAACATTCTCTGAGATGATCTTCAAATAAATATATACCTAATACAGTAGTAATGCCTTCGCTTTTAATGTCAGTAAATGGAACATTATGAGACTTGGCAAGAACATTTTAATTATGATTATGAAATAAATAAATAATAAAAAAAAAACACTGACACTGTGATTAGAAATTTAGGAACAATAGTAGACAGCAATCTAAACTCTAACCAGTGTGCATCTACCAAAGTCATAAAAGTATATTCTATAGCCTGTCTAATTATTTTTTTTTTTGGCCCCCAAACTAGCAGTGACCATAAAACCTCTCTTTTGATCACACCATTGACATATTTATTTATTTGTCATAGGAGAGAGTCCACTGGCCCACTCACTCCTATGAGAGGCAAAGTCTGCTGCCATCATCCACTGGGAGAGTTGGGTATTTAATTTATGCACTTAAGTCTCTCCCCCTAGCCATGAGTGATTTCATTATAGTTTGCTATAAATAGTGTATGAGTCCTTTATTGCATAGGTATTCTCCTACTTCAGGGGCAGTCCATAAAGCAAAAGTGGTTGCTTGTGTCTTCTACCACAGAACAACCCACAATCCCTCCCTTCCCTAGTGAGTGAACCAACAGCTACTGCGGTTCTGTCACCTCCCCTGTGCCAGCTTCTTCCAGCACCCAGGACCACTAGTCAAACCTTACATACTAATGCAAAAGTTAGGCATTCATCCATCTGTGCTAGTGAGGCTGAAAAACATATTGAATTGTAAATGACATCTTTAATCACTCCAGGGGGTTCATAGTACCACTTTATGCCTCACGACACCCACCTGATGGAATGGATCTGTTTCATATCCATACAACTACTGTGTGAACTCAGTCTGTGGCTGACAGCATTATTGTGCTCTCCTTAATACACCAGGTTGACAATCTGTGTGGGACAAAAGCATCAGCAGCCATCACCACAAATCTACTGTGAAACAAAATGGCAACGTAAGATTCACACCATGCACATGCCTTTGATTCACTACTGATGCACCTTAGTGCTACGAGATAGCATGACACATGTACGTGAACAGCAAGCATGAGCAAACACACATGGTAAATCAGTGATAAGCAGCCCAAAATATCAGCACTGTATGTCACCAAAGCACTTTTGTAAAACAGCACTTTATAGACACCAGCAGGGTCAAATTTCATTAGTATATTTACAGGGTAAACTACTACATATTATAATCTTCTATGACCTGTATACCCACACTTCAGGTGTATCATCTGCCATGTGTCCCTGGGCACCAGTACAAATGATAATGACTTTGACCCTCACCACTCTATTTATTATGTCATGTATGTGGAGATGTCTGATACACAGTATAACTCACCCATGCTATCCTTGACATGGCCAATAAGTAACAATTTATCCATCATATTGTTCTCTTTAACACAACACTGCCATTGTGCACGTTCCAGGGTCCACAGAAGTGGACTAAATGCTGCCATGTTGCCTGTGCTGCAGTATACTGTCCAGAACAACATCAGTAGGTGCTGTGCAGCTGCTGGGTGCTATCTGTCACCATCACTATTATTGCTGGGGAATGATGTGCTAGTGCTTGTGATGTCTGCTTCTGCTGCTCTGGTGGGTGTGGAGGGACCCCATAATATTGGCTTTGCTGATAGGTTCTTTATTATCATATTATGAAGCAGGCAGCATGCTACAATCACAGACAGGCTGAGGCAGGGGCATAGTGCAGTGCCCTGCACACATAGCTAGGTAGTGGAACTGGGATTTTAGTGGGCTGAGCACACACAGACAGACACATGCACACACACACACACACACACACACACACACACACACACACACACACACACACACACACACTCTCACATTATGATATTTGTAGTTTAGAAATAGATGGTATTATTATATAAATGTTTGACCATGCATTGTGGGTTCGATATGGGCATCATTAACCTCCAGGAGGTTTCGTACATCACCAGTAGCACAGTAGGGAGGGGGTATACTTGGGGTGGAGTCATGTTCAGATGTTATCTGTGGCTTTTGCTGTGTGAGTGTACCCATGTACCTGCACTTACCTACAAGGTGGCCCTGTGGAATGTCACCATGCCAGTAGTGAAGACAGCGATGACTTATATGTTGGATGTGGGAGATGGGTGCTTGTCAGTATCTTGACAGGTGTGAATACCAGGATGCAAAATGCTGAACCCTAAATGTTGA
Source organism: Protopterus annectens (assembly GCF_019279795.1). NCBI lineage: Eukaryota > Metazoa > Chordata > Ceratodontiformes > Protopteridae > Protopterus > Protopterus annectens. The sequence continues at coordinate 1,808,443,057 of NC_056743.1, read as the reverse complement.
TGTTGGAAATGTCAACATATAGGGGTAAATGGGAAACAACAGTTTGTGGTTGCAATATACCAAGGATTGAGGAATTGGCCCTTTCTCTGCTGTAGTGTGACCACAAAGTTTGTATATGTAATTATCAGGGGAGTGGTGGACAGGGGATCCTGCCACCCTGCCAAAAAAGCTGGTTTTACATTGTTTGATAAAATGACATGAATACATAGAGATTATGGGCCCTGACGGTGTGCTATTCAGACACATGGGTTATGAGGTCTTGTTTATTGTATGCTACCTGACAGTTGATGGAACTGTAGGCCTACCTGTTGATGCAGTGCGGTCCATGGATACCAGTTATGGCATTTATTGCCACTTGGGTCCAATCTATTGCTATCAGCACTGTTGGGAGGCAGATGGTACAGAAATCATACATGACGGTGACTCTGTCCTATTCAATGTTATGGAAGCAGATGTGTTCATCCACATATAGCAGCAATTTCTGAAGAATATCATACATGTTCTATACACAGTTTATCAGTCTGTATCTGGAAGGTCCCTGTAGTTAGTATGGTGAGAGCTGTACTTACCATGATATTTTAGGTATCCATTGGTACAAGAAGTCTAAGTGTTCCTCCAGTTCCAGTTTGTGGACCATACAGCTCAACCAATGCCCATAAAATATCTCTGTCCACTTGAATGTAGTCCAATGCCCATTGATTTGTTAGCGAGCCTGATGTAACTTTTGGTGGTACCACTTTTGCTGGGGCATATGGCCATGCCACATATATGGATGATGATAATGACTAGCTGTGTTAAGTAAGTGCTGCTGTTGATGCTTTCAGGGTTGCTGTTGTGATACTACAACTTTGGTGTGCTACCTTGTGCATTTATACTCAGAGGCGAACTCCTGTGCCACTTCATGCCTGATGACTATCCCCAATTGCATGCCACGGTGCACTCATTGGACTGTGCATCTTCATTGGTATGCCATTACACAGTCATTTGCATACCTGTTTTTGTACATCTTTGTCCTATAGCACCGCATGGTTCTATGAATTGCTGTCTAGTTGTGCATTCATGATGTCTGAGCATGAGGAAGCTGCATACTTCACTGTTTAACTAGGATTACTGCCTTATGTTTTGGTCCTTTTATCATAACTCAGTTAGTTAGTGAGTGCAAGTATAATATGTGCAGGATACACATATGTGCTGGATGGCACAGTGGTATAGCGGTAGCATTGTTACCTCACAGCAAGAGGTTCTCCGGTTTGATTCTCGGCTGGAGTGCCTTCTGTGCAGAGTCTGCATGTCCTCCCTGCATTTGTGTGGGTTTCCCCCGGGTGCTCTGGTTTCCTCCCACATTACAAAGACATGTGTCTGGAGCGTTTCTCCCCAGGCCTCTGTTGAAAATTGGCTTTGTTCCAAGTCAGACTTTCCCGGTTAACAAATGTTAAATAAATAAATAAAATATGCAGATGCTGATACACATACACACACACACACACACACACACACACACACACACACACACACACACACACACACACACACACGTGTATGTAGTCCACACACACACACAAGTGCTCACCTTTCAGCATAATTCATGCAGTAAGCATCTGCCCAGTCTGTCGTCTCTTTATTTAAAGTTGTGCAGATTTAGCTCAGATCAGGCACAACATAAAATAGGGGAATAAGTTTGTTCATCCACAGACAGGGAAGAAATATTTTTTAAATGTTATCACTAACTGTGACACCGTGAACATTGTTTATTTAGCTAACTGTGAGCAATGCATCTAATTTTATGTTGGCAGTACTAAAAGTCAGTTTTGTGAATGCAGAACGCATTAGGGACCATATATATTGTATTAATAAAGGTAATATGTCAGTGCCTTAGCTAAACATGTTCAGATGCAAGTTAATGCACATAGGTTTTCTTTTATTGTGTTAGATGTTATATATGAGAATGTTAGGTTCGGCAACATTGAAAGTGAAACAGAGATGTGAAGCAAGATGGATAGCCAAACTACTTTCTCACATGGGGTTGGGCTTAAATGAATTTGTACCCTTGAAACCTGTTTTAAAAGGCAGAAGGAGAAAGAAATAGTAATGTGTACCTCCCTTTGCTGGGTTCACTTCTTCAGTGAGTTCAGCTTTAACTATTTAATTGTTTTATTAGTTTTAGCTCCTGATTGGTTTGTGTACTATGACACAAAATGTTCAGTGAAGATGCTGTTTTATTAGGGTTTGAAGAAGTTATGTTTCCATAGTGAAAGTGCTTACCAGTTTGTATATGCATTAAACTTGGGATTTATTTTACCTGCTGCCTGCTCTACCTTTGGATATTTTGAACTGTGACTGCTCTTACATCTGCAATCCTGTTTACAATCGCTGATATCCTGAGGCATGAATTCCAGTCTTAGGAACATGTTTAAACCATGACAGACTGTAAATCTGTAGATTACTGGTTAGTGACAAATGAAAGTAGGCGTGAGAACCCTTGCTATACAAACCACATGTACAGCAACAGAATCATAAAAGCTAGTGAAACTGTAGACCATTAGGTTATATGCAACGCTTTTCACCCAAGCAGAATTATTAAAGCACACCACAAAAGTACTGTTTTCAAAATTTAGATAGAAACCTTCAGGAAATGAAGCATGGTTATCACTCGAGTAGCATACGTCATAAATGCAATGACACTTTTTTCAGGCTGGTAAACTGATCTCTTGTATCCTTGTCAGCCATGACCCATGACTAAAAAACAGACCCTGCAGATGTAAAATAAAGATATTACCACTAAGCTATCATGTTAGTTTTTATTTTGTGAGAAAGTACAAAAGTATTAGCTAAAGTGAATGGCACTGGCAGTCACTGCAACAGAATGTCGTTTCCTTAGAAAATTTTTATTAGCCTGTGACTACTAAATGCTTTGGCTTAGTCTTTCTCCCTTTTCCTCATTATTTTTTAGCTTATATAAAAGTCGTATCTCATGTTGTACTTTACAGGTATGCTATTTGCTACAAAATACGGGTCTGTTTTACAAGATCAAATGCTTAGGTGATCGAACACCTAAGCATAGAACTTGTAATATCGAAAGCAAAAAACAGCGAACGAACGATTTAACACAGGGAAAGATTTCCCTTGGCTGTTCACTGGATTTTGCTGTTTTGTCTACTGTAGAGCGATCGGAGTTGGTATATTTAGTTGGGGGGTGGGTGGCACACTCCCCTACGTCAGGGGGTGTGGGGGCGAAGCTCCCCACTTAGACTTAGTGTAAAGTTATTTTTTTTTTCCGTGGCCGACCGATGTGTTTTCCTGCAACGTTAGACTTTTTGGGTTCGATATTACAAGTCTGATGTTTAGGTGTTCGATTACCTAAGCATTCGATCTTGTAATATAGACACCAAAATACTCCACTGTAAGATGACAGAGCACCACTGAGGAGTCATGTGGCTGGGATCCTGAGTATCATTGGTTAAATAATTCAGTGCTGTAGCCAATGAGGGCAGCATGCAGTACCAACGAGAGCTGCAGTCATGGGCAGCAGTTTGCTAGCAGTGACTCACCATGGGTCATTTTATTTTAGTAGTTGCTGTACCCTACAGCTCACCTAGTTCCCATAACAAGACCACTACATCCTTTGTGAATATGTAGGGAAGAGGTGTCACCTGGGAAGAGCATGAATCTTAATGTGGGAAACGGCAGTTTTGTTGGGCTGTTTTTAAAATACATCCTTAGCAGTCTTTTCATTGTATTAGGAATAATGAGTAGGATTCTGGGTCACACAAGCTGTTTGATTGCCATGATGAAAAAGTGCTTTAGTTGGCTACTCCAGGAGGGAAGAGGGATAAAGCCTTAACTGAGGCCCAGCTGACTTTGATTGAAATATTGGCTTGGGCACTGATGGAGTGGCAGACAAGGATGAGTGTAACTGTCCTGGGTGGAATGGCATTTGTCCCTTATGAGGAGGCATGGTCCTCCGAGAAGAGTTGTTCTCGGACTAGCTAGCAATACATGCAGTTGGAGTGCTTTCTGGATTGACTTTCCTTAGTTATTTATTTACCTCCTCTTGCTGTGATATTAACCTGTTTCTCTTCCCCCTTTTCTACTTCATCCTTCATCTGAATGGTTTCTTATTCCTGAGTACTGCCTGAAGCTTCCCAGCTTGTCCCTTCCTGAGCTTTACCTTCCTTCATTTGGGCAAACAGTAATAATTTTAGAATGCTGTCTTTGAGTGCTATACTCAGGTCATTTGCCCTCCATTCACTTCTGTCCTAGCTCCTTCAATACCTCCAATCCCAGCTGCTTAAAGTCCACCTTTCAGTAGTCCCATAATGCTGTCTTTGTCACTTGGGTCACCACTGCTCTTTATAAGGTGAACCATAATGGAGCATGCTCATTGCTGACCAGTGAAGACGTAAATTCAGCATCAAAAACTTTGCCTAAAAAAGTGAGGATTAAATCTCAAATGCTGTTTTGTGTAATGCTTTCTATTTATCTACCGAACAAAGTCTTCCTAACCCAGAGTCTATTTCAGGATCATTCTAGTCTGATGAAGCAGATGATATCCCTGAAAGCGCTCACTTGTTTTTTCCTTGGAATAAATTGTTTTCTGATATTTATTCAGCCGTGTGGAACTAGTGTGTTTTTACCCAATTTTGCTCAACTTATCACATTATTTGGCCCATTTATTAGCTTCAGAGAATTTTTGTCTTTTCTATTTCAGGATCCTTTATCTTTCTACTCTAGATGTAGGAACTGACCAGTCTGCAACAAAAAGAATGCAATTTACCATCATCACTACCTCCCTGGTTTTCTGCCCCCAAGTCCTGAACCCGCCTACCCACCATTTGCCTTTCTTCACTAATGTGTCTGGAGGGCAGTAGACGGTATCCAACCACCAGCTTCTGTCACTCTGCCTGCTGTGTGACTGCTAGTGTACTGACATTCTTCACCACTCCCATTCTGCCTTTTTTCCTGTTCTCGCTATTTCCTCCATCACGTAAACATCTATCTCACCTCTTATATAATTGCTCTTCCTCTTTTTTTTTCTCTTGACTGTCTGGAACTTTCTCTTTCCATTGCCCAAGTCTCTGTAATGGTGGAAGCCTTGTCATATCCCCAGATTGCCAGCATTCTCTTACACCACATGTCCTTTCCCCTTTTCCTTCTGTCTGTTTTTTTAAGCATTCTTCATACTCACTCCCCCTCTCCATTGGCCCCTAGTTCTGCTAGTTACTCTTTTTGCTTTTATTCAGTTATCTTTTTAATCCTTTCCTTCTTTTTCCCAGCCCCCTGTACCTTCGTTTAAAGGTACCAGTATTACTCCTGTCTTTCCGAAGTGGAGAACATCTTCAATACAAAGCTCCATGGCTCCGTAGGCCATGCCTCTCATCAGTTGTCCATAGACTCTCATTCACTTCCCCTGTCCACTCCTGCTGCCCCACATTCTAATTCCTCATTCATAGCTTCCTTGCAGTGCTCTCTGCAGCCAAGCTAGGACCAGCACATAGACAATACTTCCAAAACATTAGCAACTAAAAACATAGCCTCAGGTCCAATTTCAATAGCAATGCTGCCCTACTTCAAAACTACTGACTGAATCCTCTTCATTGCAGACAAAGTTTTTAATACAAGAGCCATTTTCTTTGATTTAAAAAAAGAAGAAACATGCCAGTATTTGGAGACTAATAGCCATAATAAACACAAAACTACAACAACAACAGTAGCTAATAAAGAATTGGCACTTTATTAAACACTGCTTAAGTGCTTTACAGTTTGTTGAACATAATATTCTTATCTTGTGACCATTAAGCCTAGGCTTTGTATCTTAGCCTTTCAACTGGTTCAGAAACTGCCTACCAGACAGACAGGTAGACCTATTTCAGTACGCTTTAGAAAAAAGATGCCTTCTTCTGTAAAGTTCCTGCCTGGTATTCCCATAAGGCTGCATGCCAATCTATTAATAATATCCTATCTCCTACCAGGCCTTAAAAATAGTTATGCTAACGATCTCCTTCTCCTACTTCTATGGAGTGCAGGTAACACCTCTAACTGGCTTAGTAAACACAAGCTACTTAAGTGTCTAAAACAAACCCCATGCAGTTCGGCATTTGTCAAAAGCTCAGCTCACGCTCTTTACAGCATGCCATTACTAAACCTGACAGTTACAGATATCTGGGCATTTTTCATCTCCCTACTCATTACTTACATGCGCACAATAAACTTCTTACCCATTAAAACATTGGCATAGCTCAGAGTGACATATAGAATTTCAGATTGTCTAACTCCTGAAACATGGCAGTCTATAGCAACAATCAAAGTAAATCATAAGTTGGAGTGTGCCAATCATCTAGTTATAATATGCAGCCCACATAACTTTGGACACCCCTTTGGAACTATGAGGTGTAATAGTATGAGCACTGTGCCTCCCTCCCCACATCCCTACTACAAGGCCACTCTACCTCTGCATACGGCAAATACTCTGAGATATTGATATCTTAGATTTAGTGTGTACTACACTCACAGTTTTATGTTTTCTGGAATTTCTTTAAGCACCATCATATTACAAAGGTTCAACAAAAAAGGCAAAGAAACAGAAAACAACTGACACTTTAATGACAAATAACATAAGCACTTTCATTAGGTATGTTACCAAACTTCTTAAGACAAAATTTAAAAGTACAATGGACCGTTAAATACTTTGCCTAAACAATCATGTGGTGTAAGAAATAGTCACATGTTACTCTGAAAATAGATCATGTGATTCATCAGAGAAGTAGGTCATATGATTCATCAAAGAAAACAAAAACATTCACATAAAAACTTTTGTTGTTGCTTCCTGATATAAACAACTACAATTTCACAAATAAGTATATGTAAAAAATGACATTAGAAACAATGAGAGAAGTTTTTAATGTCATTTTTTTTACGTATACTTATTTGTGAAATTGTAGTTTTCATGTTCATAGTAATAGTTTTTATAATAGCTGTTTATATCAGGAAGCAACAAAAAAAGTTTTTGTTTGTGTGAATGTTTTTGTTTTACACCATGATCTGCTTTCTTTGATGAATCATATGACTTACGTCTCTGATGAATCATAGGTTCATAGTTTCATAGGTTGGTACTAGGCTATCAGCCCTAGGGCCTATAAAAGCCTAGCCATAACAATTCCCTGGCTATTTCTTCCCACGCTATTTACTTCCCTGGACCCCTGTCTAGCAGGGTGACTGACGTGATCCTCAGGGTGAATTTCAGTTCTCCCATCCATTTGTCAAGGTTCCTTTTGAAGAGGGCCAAAGAGGCACTCTGCTTGACATGTATGGGCAGTCTATTCCAGAGTCTGGGGAGTCTCTGGGTCAGGAACCTATCCCTTCAGCATGTTTTGTTTATTGTGATGATAAGGTTTAGATCCCTGGAGTGTGTGGCTCTGAGGGATTGGGATTTCTTTAAGTGTAGCATGTCCAACAGCTCTGGGTTTGACATGGCCTTGTATATTAAGCAGAGATCACCTCTGAGTAGATGATATGCGACAGAGTATAGCTGGAGTGTTTTAAGGTGGTCAGCTATACTCTGTCACATATCATCTACTCAGAGGTGATATGCGACAGAGTATAGCTGGAGTGTTTTAAGGCGGTCAGCGTAGGGCATCTGCTTTAGGCCTGTGATTCTTTTAGTGAGGTATTTCTGCGGCCTTTCCAGTAGTTGCAGATATCTTGAGAGGTACATACCGAATGGGGCGTTGTATTCTATAATGGGTCTAATGAGGGATGAGTACAGTGGGACAATGACCTCCTTTTTTCTGGATGAAAAGCCCTTAGTGATGAGGTGTGCCACATAGAAGGATTTCCTGACTGTTGTGGCGATGTGGTTATCGAAGGTGAGACCACTGTCCACCTGTGTCCCTAAGTCTCTTATCACACTTTTGGTGTTTAGTGAACTGCCACCTATGTGGTAATTCATGGGTACATGTTTTTTCCAAAGGGGATAACTATACATTTCTTGGCATTGAGCTTGAGCCCATGCTCTGGCACCAAGCATCTGTTTCTGTAAGGCCCTTTTGTAAAGTGTCCACATCATTTGGGGATTCAATAATGGCTCCCAGTTTGCAGTCATCTGCGAACTTCGTTAGCCAGAGTCTCTTAGTGTTGGCCTGTATTTCAGAGAACTAGATGCCAAACAAGAGTGGTCCCAGGACTGTACCCTGAGGTACTCCACTTGTCACTTGTCTGGAGCTGGATTTGGAGTCGGCTACTTTCACAGTGTAGGTTCTGTCAGTAAGCCAGTTGGCAACCCATTGGGTGATGTAGGGATTAATGCCCAGCTTAGTAAGTGTATCTATGATTCCAGAGTGGGGGGATGGTGTCAAAGGTTTTGGCGAGGTCTAGATAGGCTGTGTGGACCACCTTACCCTTGTCACATCACATGATCTATTTTCAGAGTACCATGTGACTATTTCTTACACCACATTAAAGCGCTGATTGTTTTCTGTTTCTTTGCCATTTTTGTTGATTCAAGTAGTTGGTTTTACTTTTCGTGATATTACAAAGGTTGCTAAATTAAAACTGCCAGTTCATCAGTCTTTCAAGAGGCTAGAAGACATCCTCACTCTTATATAGTACACAAGGAATCTTTGTATCTCTGAAAGAGCTACAACCATACTGTATAGGATCGTAGAAAACACAAGACCATTAACCAACCTTAGACCTTGTCCCTTTTTTAAAGAGCATTCGTTAGTCATGCCGAGAATGAATTTGTGAATACCCATCCAATTGTTTAACGCCTTTTTAAAAGAAGATAGCGTGTCAATTGCTTGATCTGAAATGGAGATTTGTTCCTGAGAAGAGGTGATCATTGCAGGATGAATCTGTCTGTCAATGATAATTTGTTTATTTGCTGAAGCTGGTTCAGATTTCTGCTCCTAGTATCCTCACTGGACTCCTTGGTTTGAGCTATAACAGCCTTAGTCTGCTGGAACCCTAATGACCCAAAAGGTAAGACACAGATCATCCTTAAGGAGTCTCCACTTTTGCATTCATTAAGATACCAACATACTGGCACAATTGCTCTAAGTTGGCCACCTTTTGTCTTAAGCTGCACAGAAAGAGATTTCTCCAAGCCTAGTCTGCATTATGGAACTCCCTTCTATTGAAATGAGGACTCTTGTCAATAATTCTCATTTTAGACACCTTCATGTAACTTACTCAAGTAACTCCATAATATAAATGGTTGTCATCCACCTAAGGTCATCATTTTCTCTTCTTTATGCACCCTTCTTCATTGTTAATTATTTCCTAAATGACATTAAATGAAGTTCATATGAATAAATTAGGGTAGTGCTTTATAAGCCTTTCCATGCAACCCAACCCAATTGCACCCCCTTACAACATGTGCTTATTGATGGGGGAGTATATTTTTTAGGGCAGGTATGCTTGTTAGGAGGGTATGTTACTTAGGTTGGGTATGTTAGGGGGTTGCTAAAAGTTATGTGGAGAGGTGTGTTAGTTATGGAATGTTTGCTGCCAGTCTCTGTCTATAAAATATATGGGGACCAGCTTGGGGATAAAGTTACAATTTCCCATGAAATGGTCAAGGTTATATTTGAATAGGGTTAGGGGTGTACTCTGCCTCACATGGATGGGAAGCCTATTCCAGAGCATGGGGATCCTTTGAGCCCCATATCTGTCTCACCAACACATTCATTTTATGACACAAACAAAGTTCATATCCCCGGATTTAATGTTTCTGGCACTGCTTGTTTCATGGAGTTCCAAAAGTTCCATCAGGGATGGATTTAAGGATGTTTTATATGCTAAACACAGTTTGTCTCTCAACAACCTGTAACAGATCGAGTATAGAGACAAGGATCTAAGGTGATTTGTATAGGACAGTGTGTTAATATCCTGGATTCTCTTGGTGAGGAACCTCTGTGGGCATTTTAACTGTTGCATATGCCTTATCAGGAACATGCCAAAGGGAGCATAGTACTCAATGATGGGTCTGAAAAGCAATGAGTAGAATGGCACTGACAAATGAGAACATTAACAACCATATCTTTAATGAAACTGACTATACGGCAGATGACTTAGATGCTGAACAGGAACATTTTTAGATTGCCCACCTCAATTGAGGAGATCAGAATGCTTACAAAACAAAAGGGGAGGTGTGCAACCAAATCAATATCACGAAGTAGAGCAGCAGCAGCCACAGTATTGGAAGAACAACTACCGGAAGAACAACCAGTGGTTCAACAACAAGAAAATACACTGATTGGTATTAATGTGGACTATTCCACAGAGAACTGTGTGCTTAATAGTGAACAAAATGAGTTACTGCTGTATTCTGAAAACCTAATGCCTGTATGCAAAGTGTTTAAGAAAACAGGATATAGCATTTATAACTTTAGAGCCATAGACATAAAAGAAGCTCATCATGATGTTTTGAGCAAAGGTTTCTCATTTGTTCCAGAATTTCATTCTAATATTGTTGATGTGTACACAAATGTAAGCTTATATGCCAGACAGTTAAATCTAAGTCTTTTTTTAGGGATCGAGGTGATGTGACTAATAATGTGAATCCAAATGGTTTAACTAGAAAGAGTACCTTTATGCCACCATCTTCTAGGGATGTTATGGTATTTGAAAAAGCAACTATTAGAAGTATACGAAATGTTACTAAAAGAAAGCAAGATTGTCACTATGGTGACAGCTTAACTAGAGACGAAAGGAATGCATTGTTTGAAATGGCAGGTTCCACTGATTTAAGAATTATGAAACCTGACAAAGGTGGTGGGGCCGTCATTATGTCACAATTTGATTATATTTCTAAAATGCAAGACATTCTTGATGACCCCACCACCTATTCACGTGTTTCTAGAAAAGAACTTCATATAGCATGCCATAAGATTGACCTAATTTTGCTAGATGCTTTGTTTCAGGGGACTTTAAACCCTGCTGAGTTTAATTTTTTTGAATGTGGAGCATCCAGTCACACCCATAGTTTTTGGGATTCACAAAAAGCCACAAAAACTTGAATGATCCCCCATTTAGAGCTATTGTTTCTAGTAGAGGTTCCATGATTGAACCTATTGCTGCTTTTGTGGACAAAGGGATCCAGCGGGTAGTGGCTGGGGTTCCACATATTTTAAAAGTTTCATGGCATTGTCTTGAAAGATTGTTCACACTTAATGGTGAAGATTTAGATTGGACATTTTTAACTATAGATGTGGTCAATCTATTTACAGCTGTACCACAAGATGAAAGTATAAATTATTTTACACAAAGCTTGGTGAAAAGTGGCCAATTAACAAGTGATAAAATAAATCTGATGGTGGCACTAATGGATACAGTGCTCAAAAATAATTATTTGTCATTATTTGTCATTTGAGGGGGAAATCTATCATCACGTTTCTGGAGTGGCAATGGGGGCAAAATGTCCCCCAGTTTTGCCAACTTGGTCTTATTCCTTTGGGAAGATGAATTTGTACTTCATTCACCATACAGAGATAAGATTGTTCTTTACAATCGATTTCTGGATGATGTTCTGGTACTTTGGAGAGGCAACAGTGTTGAAGCAGCAAATTTTGTGGAATATTTTAACAGCACCATCCCTTTTCTTAAAATCACAAGCAAATGGGATAGCCAAATGATAGAATTTCTTGATATCAAGTTAAGTAAAACTGCACAAGGGTTACAGAGTAATATTTATAGAAAAGAGACTTATAGTAACTCATTGCTCCATTTCAATAGTTGCCACCCCCCACATCAACATAGGGGTATTGTAAAGGGACAAATGGTAAGGTTGTCACATCTCATTAGTGACAACGAAGTTTGTAAACAAGAGTTACACACATTGATAGAGATGTTTCCAGATAGGGGATACCCCTTAAAAAATTTGATTAAAATGCATAATTAAGTAATTGGTAAAAGGGAGACTAATTTTCCACCCTTATTAAAAGGGAGAAATATTGAATCAGAAAACAAGTCATATGAACAACTTTGATTCTAGGGTTTTGATTTTGAAATATAATAGTCAAACAAATGATATAGTGGACACTATTAGGACAATATGGGATACAAGTTTTGACAGTGAACTTAAAAGCAATTTGGGTGTATATCCCAAGATTGTATTTTCAAGGGGAAGAAATCTAAAAGAATATTTGGAGGGGCAGAGGCCACGAAACAACATCTCTTAAGGTGAACAAATGTGGGATTTGTAAGTCCTGCAGATTCATTAATGATGGACCCTATGTTAGTGTCCCGAGTTACAACAGGACCATTAAATGTCCAGGAAGGTGCAATTGCAACACCTCCAAAGTGGTTTACCTAGCTACGTGTACTTCCTGCACTAGTTTTTATGTAGGAAAGACCGCACGTAGGTTGAGGGAATGGATAGTAGAACACCTAAGAGCAATAAGAATCAAAGACCCCCATAATGCCTTATATATGCACAGTACCAAGTGCATAAATTTCAAGAAATTTTTATTTTTTGTGATAGATAGGGTTGTTCAAAATGACAGAGGTGGTGATGCCAAATTGGAAGTTGAATTCTTAGAGTGTAAGTGGCAAGTGATTTAGGATGCAACAACATCACCTGGTCTAAATGAACATATATCTTTAGGACCAGTATTGAGATTAAGAGCTGCTAAAATTTAAATATGCAATCTATGTTCATTTTTCACAACAAATATTTTATAAAAAACAATTATTTTAAAATTTTAGTAAAAGTTTTTATATTATAGACATTAGGTTTATTTGTTCAGGGGACATGGCCATATTTAGGTTGAATATGATGTATGAAGTGTGTTTTGCTTTAAGAAAAGTGTGATTGTATTAATTTATGCTTGATTGATTAATGGACGTGTATTTAATGAGTTGTTTTGTGGTTACTACTCACTCTGAAGATGCAATTTGTATGGTGAAAGCGCTTATTGTGTGGGGCTGGATTAAAGAAGCTGTTGGACTTGTACTCTGTTTCGTGTTTCCTTCCACATTTTACAAGTGACCTAATCATCGGGTAATCGTTTCATTTTAGAGTGGTACTATGACTTCACTGGTCCTAGACTCCATATCCTTACTTATAAATTGGGGCAACATAGAATAATTTTCTTACTACATTGGCTATGTGTCAGTCAAAGGCCATATTACTGTCTACATATTTTCCCAGATCTTTAACTACCGAGTCAGGTCTTGGGGGGGGGGGTCCTATCGGTGAAGTAATTTGCCTGGGTAGATGGTTTCCCAAAAGGCACTATCATGCACTTCTTTGCATTGAGTTTTAATTTATGTGTTTTGCACCAGTCATTTGTCTGTGTTAGGCCCTCTTACAGGATGTTATTGTCATGGGGGAATTTATGATAACTTCCAATTTGTAGTCTGTGAACTTGTTGAACCAGAGGCCCTTGACATTAGCCATGACCTCTGAGAAGTAGATGCTAAACAGGTGTGGGCCCTGCACTGAATCCTGTTGTACTCCACTGGCGACCTGCCTCTTGGTGGAGGGTTCTCACCAATCCTGACTTCCTGGGTCCTATCTGTGAGCCAGCTGGTAGTCCGTGTTGGGTTGTGTCACTCGTCTAGTCATGATACAACAGACGAGACTTTGTGGGTTCTGTTCAAGCAGCTTTATTATGTACAAACGCATCAGGATTGAGGTTTAATAACTTTAACTTAGGTAAACTTATATACAAACTAGCTATTACTCTCATACATGCTCACTCTCTGGCTGCACTCTCAAAATAGCACAGAGATCAACACTTACTCGGTATTTATATGCACATTCAGTCCTGAAATGCTTATTAAAGATACAGCACACACGCTCTGTTCTACATCCTCCCTCTTTGAGAAATAGGTTTTACAATATTGACAATATCATGCAATTGTACTGAACTAGTTACACATATATACATTAAAGTCCAGGTCACTGTGTACTTCACACTAGGTCTGGAAATATGACCAAAATGTGTGACGTAAAATTTAGAATCAGATTTAGCAACATGGACTTTTTCTGCTGAATGTTCAACTTTAGGGATATCAGGAACATGATCAGGAATGGAAGTAGAAGTTAAGACACGTTCTGCAACAGGAACATTGTCTGGACTGCTCTGAGATCTAGAGTCTGTATCACAGGAACAATGCTGTGATATCGATTTGGTACAGGAAGAAGATGTCTGTGATTTCTCCTGTACTCCACACCCTTGGATTCTATCAAGTAGAATTTGGCTCAGTACATATACCTGTTACTTGACCAATATGGTTGAAACCTTTTGCCGTTTGTATCCTCACTGTCTCTTCTTCTTTCAATAGACGAAGAAATCTGCTCAAGTTATCATAGCTGGACTTCTGGAAAGAACGTTTCCTGAATAATTAGGCTCTAATGGTTCTGTTGTTCTTGGCTTTAACAGACTGGAACTAATAGGAAATGTTGTTCTGGTTTGCCTGGATAGAAGTCTCTGAGCAGGCGAGCCAAGTATATTGTCACAGGGTATGTTTCTGAGATTAAGTAAATTCAAAAAAACATTGGTATTGTCACGCTTTGCCCTTTCAAGTAATTGCTTTGCATTTCTACTGCACATTCAGCTAGTCCATTTGACTGTGGATATTCTGGATTACTAGTAACATACAAAGTTCCATTCTGTTGCAAATTTCTGAAACAACTGGCTAGTAAATTGAGTACCATTAACACAAAAAGACAGCAAAACTTGCAGATGTTCTCCTTTTCCAAAACTTTATTTCGTAAGCGCTTTCATAAGGACTAGTATCCAAACTTCCTCAGACAAAGTTACACAAGCAGTCAATAACTTATATACTTATACAATTAATAAATAAGACAATAAAGCAATTATATAAAAAAAACAATTAAATAATTAAATAAACAACTCAATTCCTTTCCTCCTATGGAAAACTATTTACTTTGCATTTCCATATATAATTCATGATTTTATTACTAAATACCTAGACACTAAATTAGTGACTTGAATTAATATAAAATACAAATGTATTAAGTAGAAAAATATATATAAAAATATAAAAAAATATTTGTGGTATAATTGAATAAATAAATAAATAAAATACCTGTGGCTATATTTTGTGTTAAACTTCATACATTTGTATTTGTATGGAATAAAGTTTTGGAAAAGGAGAACATCTGCAAGTTTCACTGTCTTTTTGTGTTTACGAGTACTAGTTGGTTGTGTTGTTTTTAAATTGAGTACCATTGTCAGAAATAACTTTGTGTGGACTATCGTGGACAGAAAAATGACATTTCAACTTGGTGATAACAGCAATGGATGTTAGGTTAGGTAGTAAATCGATCTCAAACCAATTTGAAAAGAGTCTACCAATACTAAGTAATGCTGATTGTTCCTCTCAAATATATCAGTGGCTACTGTTGACCAAGGTAGTTCAGGAACTTGACTTAGTTGAAGTTGGTCTCTGCAAATGCGGTTTAGTACTATTGCATACTGAACAAAAAGAAAGTACTTTATCAATGTCTTTTACTAGAGATGGCCAAAATACTAGCTCTCTCGCCCTTTTTTGGTAGATTTGGAACCTGGGTGACCACGATGAAAAATCTGGATATATTCATGTTATGAGGAAGCAGGAACAACAATTCTAGGACCTTTGAAAATAATGCCATCTTCCATCGACATCTCATCTCTGTAAGGAAAATAAGTTTGCACATCTGGTGGTACACTAGATTGCTTTGTCGGCCATCCAACATTAATGTAGTGGTTGAGCTGTTGCAAAATTAGATCAGTCTTTGTATGATTTTTCAGCGCATCAAGTCTCATGGTAAAAAAATTACACACTTCCATTATGTCAAAGTCAAAACTCTCTGCATCTAGCTGTTCTGTGGTATTTCTGGGCAATCTGGATAAGGTATCGGCCAGATAAAGAAGTTTGCCTTTCGTATAGGCCAATTTTAAGTTGTACTTTTGCAGTTTGAGCATCATTCTTTGTAATCTTGCTGGAGCTGAATGCATAGACTTCTTGAGAATAGTAACTAGAGGTTGGTGATCAGTTTCAATCTGAATAGCTCGTTCATAGATATAATCATGAGACTTTGAACATGCAAATACTATTGCCAAAAGTTCTTTTTCAAACTCAGCATATTGCATTTCAGTTTGGGTAAGGATTCTAGATGCATAGGCTACTGGTCTACCTTATTGAAGGATAACTGCTTTTTTATTCTATTCCTTGGGAACTGGACACAAGCCACTGAACTAGTTAATTACCTCAACTTGTCTTCTGACTTCTTGAAGTTTACTTTTAACTTTGATGAGAGATCTATTGACTATCTAGACATTAATCTTAAAAAAGACAGGATCTTGAATAGGTATTTAACCAAAATTCATAGAAAAAAGACCTATTCTAATTCATTCTTGCATTTCTCCAGCTGTCACCCTCACCACCAAAAAAGATCAACAGTGAAGGGACAACTGGTAAGAGCAGCAAGAATTGTCTCACTGGATGATGATTTTAACATAGAATGCCAGTATTTGAGTAATTTATTCTTCAAAGGGACTACCCTAGTGAGTTAATAGAGTCCCTAGTTGAAGAGATTAAACACAAGAGATCTGTAGGCATCTATGTTCCTTTTCTAGCTGCAAAAGACATACATAATGAACTTGGTGACAATATATAGTCAACCATTCACCAACTATAGTAGACTTCCAATGAACTTCATTAGATAATAAAGAAGTTAAGGACTACAATACTACCTTTATTACTACGTTTAATGTTAGCAGCGTTATGGTCTCAAACATTTTACACAACAATTGGAACCTTTTACGTTCTGACATGTCTATTATGGACAAAGTGAGTATCAAACCAAAAATAACATACAGGAGAGGCAGTAATTTGAAAAATGTATTAGAGACTAGAAAGGACAGAGCTCAGAATTTCCCAGGGATGTCCAAATGTAACATATGCAAATGCTGCAAGCACATAAACATAGGCAACAAATTTGAAGTAAGGAACAAACATTACTTTTTAAAGAAAAAATTCATTTGTAACTTGAAACTAATAGTTTACCTAGCTAAGTGTGTAACATGTGCTGTGTTCTATATAGGAAAGATGGAGCGTAGACACCGAGATCGTATATATGAACACTTTATGCAACTGACCATCAAAAAATTGAGAACGCCTTAGCCAAACACACTGTAGCATTTCCTGGTCACACTTTTAAGTTTACTGTTATATATCAAACTCCAGTAGATGATAGAGGAGGACCATTGTCTTTGAAATTAGAAGAACGTGAATTATACTGGTAACTGTCATTGAATGCCTATAGCTTTCTGGCATTAATGACGTGTTTTTTTTTTTTTTTTTTTGCAGATAAGGAGAGAGGAATGGTTAGTAATTTGGATGAAATGAATGATATTTCTGTTCTTGAAAGTTCATTAATGGACATGTCTGTGTATGAGAATGAAATGACAGACATTTTCTCAGATTTGGAATATCGTTCATCTTCTGATTCAGCTTTTGAATATTGTACTGGTTATGGAAGATTTGAAATTCCTAAGGTACCATATGTTAGTGAATTTATTCCTCCAAAATTGAATAACAGTATTAATGTTTTTGAAAAAACTTTGAGTAAACAAATTGTGAAGGAATCTGGGTTATTTAAAAAACACCAGAAGGGTTACAATCTTTCTAAAGTAGAATGGCAAGCTTTATGTAAAATAAGGGAAATGAGTGATAAATATGTTTTCAAGGAGTCTGATAAAGGTGGAAACTGGGTAATCTTGTCTAGAGATAGGTACAACTCTCTAGTATTAGATTTGTTATCTGATAGTGATACTTATGAAAGTTTACCAACAAATCCTAAGGTGGAATTCAATAATGCTTTGTATGATTTATTGGAAAGGGGTGAACATTTGGGTTTCTTCACTAGTGGAGATGTTAAAAAATTATTTATAAAGAACCCAAAAGATGCCAGATTTTTTATTATTCTTAAGATTCATAAGGATTTGAGAAATCCACCTGGGCGTCCAATTGTTTCAGGGAGAAGTGCTTTTTCACAAAATGTTGGTATGTTTTTGGACTCAGTATTAAAAGAACATTTAAAAAGAATACCCTCACATGTGATAAATACTAAGGAAGTTTGTGATTATTTTAAGGGTATTATTTGGGAAAGTGATTTCTACTGGGTCAGTATGGATGTAAAATCATTATACACCTGCATTATCACTTTTTGGGGACATGAAGCAGTAGATAAACTGTTAGGTGAAGGCCCACAAACCTCCTATATTATTAGCCTGTTGGAATTTTGCCTTACACACAATTATTTTGAGTTTGAAAAGAAATTTTATTTGCAGAAAGTTGGTACTGCGATGGGTGCCTGTTTTGCTCCTTCATATGCTATTATTTTCATGGGATATTTTGAAAAATCTATTTCTGTATTCTAAGAATTTTTTTTAAAATAGGGTGATCAAATATAAGAGATTTATTGATGACCTTTTATTTTTATGCAAGGGGAACCCCCAAAGAATTTGAAGAGTTTATTTCTAGCTTAAAAGAATATCCGTGTTGGTTGGATTTTACTTTTATCATAGGTGGAGATAAAATACAATATCTAGATGTGGAATTTTATGTGGGTTTGGATGGTAGAATACAACATAAACCTTTCCACAAGACCACAGCAGTTAACAATTTTTTACATGCTTCTAGCATGCATAGTTTCCATCTTATCAATTCATTGCCTTTTGGGGAATTCAAACGTATTGCAGGAAATATTTCTGAGAAGGATAATTTTGTAATGGAATTTGATAGAGTACAGGAAAAATTGTTTGCTAGAGGATATTCCCATGATATGATAAGTAGAGCTAGAGTTAAAGTAGAAAAAGATTTAGGGTTGACACATGATTTTCAGAGGTCTGCAGGTAGTGGAAGAATTCATTATTGTGATAGGAGTAACAAAAATGGGGAAAGTAAAGTTAAAGAAGAAAGTGATGAGACAAATAGGATTTTCTTTGTAAATAAATTTTCAGCTTTTTCTCCCATTTTAAGAAGACTGGTGATGGAATTATGGCCCATCATTAGTAATGATGATAGTCTTAAAAATATTATTCCTAAGGAAGTGATTTTTTTTTCCTATGGTAGATTTCAAAATTTAAAGGAGTTAGTAAGAAAGAAAGGCAGAAGGGAAAAACTGGCCAATGCAGGAGCATATGCATGTGGTAGATGCAAGGTTTGTGATAAGATTAGGAATTTGGATGGTACCAGGATCAATGGCATTTTATACAATGCCATTGATCATTTTTATTGTAATTCATTTGGGGTTATTTATGTTATAGGATGTAACTGTCCTGTAAAAAAATGGTATTTTGGGCAAACTAAACGTAAGGTAAAATTAAGAATACTAGAACATCTAGGAGATATTAGAAATTTAAGGCTAGATAGTCCTGTGGCTAGTCATTTTTATAAAGAGCATGGGGGTTCGGCTAGAGATTTAATTTTTAGTGTTATAGCCAGACCTTATGGGATGGGGGGGACAAACCATAGTTTTCAACAGAGGTTATTAAATATGGAATCTAGGTATATTATTAACTTTAATACTCTCTATCCTAATGGTATGAATTTGGAAATGTGACTGATATTTTCAATATGACATTTGAATTTAGAGTAATAAAATGTTTAAGTATATGTAACCAATGGATTTATAAAAATAAGTTTTGTATTGGTAGCTTAAAGCTTTGTATTGGTGGCTTTGAAGTTTTGCATTTGTGGCTTTACATTTTTGAAATATTGTTAATTGAATTCAATTAATATAATTAGAAGGTGGTTCTTATAGAATTGCTTCTGAGCATGTAAACTATTCCATTGAAGGCAAAGGCCGAGGTACCAGAATCAGAAATTAAATTTTTTTTTTATTTTTAGTCTGTGCTGTTATTTCCGTTGCTGTGGAATTTGGTATATTTAGAAAGGACAGAGCTCAGAATTTCCCAGGGATGTCCAAATGTAACATATGTAAATGCTGCAAGCACATAAACATAGGCAACAAATTTGAAGTAAGGAACAAACATTACTTTTTAAAGAAAAAATTAATTTGTAACTTGAAACTAATATTTTACCTAGCTAAGTGTGTAACATGTGCTGCGTTCTATATAGGAAAGATGGAGCGTAGACACCGAGATCGTATATATGAACACCTTTATGCAACTGACCATCAAAAAATTGAGAACGCCTTAGCCAAACACACTGTAGCATTTCCTGGTCACACTTTTAAGTTTACTGTTATAGATCAAACTCCAGTAGATGATAGAGGAGGACCATTGTGTTTGAAATTAGAAGAACATGAATTATACTGGCAACTGTCATTGAATGCCTATAGCTTTCTGGCATTAATGACGTGTGCCATTACTTGTTTATTAAAATTACAGAGTTTATGTAGGTAACATGAATTTTATGAGCATATTTGAAATACTTTTACGTATGGAATTTTTAGCATGCAGTGTATATGTTGATTTGTTCACCTTCTATTTCTTATTAACAGACTTGGTATTTTATTTTAAGTTGCTGTTATATTTATGTACTGTAACTTTAAATAGCAGAGGAATGTAGTACTGGTTGCTTAGCACTTGTAAACACTCTCATTTGACCTGGATTATTGGTTGTTTTAATACATGTGACTTAGCAGATTTTATAAAGGAAGTGTTTTTACTATTTCATTTTATCTGAAGAAGTCTGTCCACAGAGGCAGACAAAAAGCACTTTATTAAATTTGGGTTTTTTTGCTCAAAGCAATCCTTCGGTTTCTCTTTTTTATATTTTTCTATATATTTTTTTATATTATACTTGCAAGCATACTTCTATTTTTTTATATTTTTATTTTTCCAAAGACATGCATCTGGAGCATTTCTCCCCGGGCCTCCGCTGAAAACAGGCTCTGTGGAACCTAGTCGGACTTTCCCAGTCAACAAATGATAAATAAAATAAAATAAATAAAAAATTATATCTCAAGAACAGCTGCTTGCTTGGACAGGTCTGGTCTCAAGCCAGTACTGGTAAATAAATGACCTACATATGTAACTTCTGGCAGTCGGAATTTGCACTTTAGTGGATTGAGCTTTAAGTTCACTTCACATGCTCTTTCTAGAACTCTCTTAAGGTTTCTGTCATGCTCTGTTTCACCGTTGCCTCCAACCAATAAATCATCTACTATTATGGCACAAGGATAACCTAAAAATATTTGCTGCATTGCACGCTGAAAGACTTCACTTGCAGAATTTATTTCAGATGCTATCCTTAGGAACCTAAAACTGCCAAACAGGGTACTGAAAGTAGTCAGTAATGAGGATTTGCAATCAAGCATCACTTGCCAAAATGAACTTTATACATCCAAAACAGAAAAAACAGTTGCATTCGGTATTAGAGCTGCAACTTCTTCGACTGTATGCATTGGATAATGTGGTCTCTTTAACGCTTTGCTCAAATCTCTTCAGTCAATACATATTCTGATTTCGTCAGAGCCTTTCTTGTGGGCTTCTACCATGGAAGACACCCATTCAGTTGGTTCTGTGACTGGACAAATTACACCTTGCTGCACCATTTTATTCAACAGAGCTTTAACTTTATCCTGAATAGCTATTGGAACTTTTCTGGCTGGTCTGACCACTGGACTGACCTCTGGGTCTAACTTCATAGAATACAGAACTGGAAGTTTGCCCAATTTGTCATTGAAAACATCAGCATACTCTGAAAGAATAGCTTCAGAAAACTTCTAACTAGAATATGTACTTATATGATGAACTTCTTTGGTAAAAGAAAGAAGATTCATTCTTAAACTGTCTCTGAGACCTAATAATGACTGCACAGGTCTTCAGACTATATAGAATAACAAGCTGTAACAGTTGCTAGCCAAATAACATAAAAGCACTACTGAACCTTCAGTTTGCATTTCTTCACCTCCATAAGCAACAAGTTTCACACTACTAGCCACATTGAGTTGTTCATTAGTTCTCACTTTAGCAAATATGTCTGCTAACATAACATTACACTTTGAACCAGTGTCTACTGGTGGATTTAACATTGATCTGGACAGTACAAAATACTTTGTTCTTTGCCAACAAATTCACTGGATCAACCTTTTCAGCAATTACTGATACACCATCAACATAGAAAGTAGAATTGCAGCTCTCTATATGATCAACTTGCTTTTTTGAGCGACCCTTTTTTATAATTGTGTGAGGTTTACTTGATTTGCACAACTTTTGAAAATGGTTCCATTTCTTACACTTGTGGCATTGATGACCAAATGCCAAGCATTTCTCTCTTTTAGACTCATGATTGGCACCACAATTGCGACAGTTAACTGCAAAGCTAGATTTAAGTTTTGCTGATCCATGTTGATACTGCACTGAGCATGCTCCTTTAACAGAACTAGTCTTAGAACTTGTTGGAAAACTATGTGGTTTCCTCAGGGAACCTGCAGGGGCTATGGTTGCCATGTGCTTAGGTCTGATTTTGTTTGCCACGTGTTGCATGCTGTCTACATTTGTTCTGGAGCCTGCCAAAACCATGCTGTCATCACTTGCAAGCATACTTCTGTGCCTTTCTGTAACTTCATGGATTTGACAAATCTCAATAGCTTTGCTTAGCATTAAATCACTGTCATGAAGCAAAATCTTTCCCACAGCAGCACTACTACCACACACAAGCCTATCCTTTATCAACTCATCTTTTAAGTCACCAAACCAACACATTTTAGCTTTGTTCCTCAGCTCGGTAATATAAGCTGCAAAAGTCTCCCCTGGTTTCTAATCTCTTGTGTAAAACAAATGCCTGTCTATTGTAATATTTGTCTGGGGGTTACACATTTCTCTGAATTTGTGCTTCAAACACATGGGGTCTTCCCTTGATTCAGCCTTTACAACAATATGGTGGTTTTCACCTTCTCCCTCATATACTGCTGGTGCATACACAAATGAATGCTCTCTTTCAATGGCCTCTGACCCAGTTAGATTTAGCAAAAATGAATGTTCTGGTGCATGCATCTTGTCAGACTAAACTGCTTGTATAAAAATATCATATTCTTGCTCGAATATTCTCCAGTTCTGTGCAATATTCTGATCAAATACAAGTGGTGAAGGCTTTCAAAATCCATCTGCCATATTAACACATATCAGTGAAGGAGTTTGCAAATATGCAAGAACACACACACATCTACATATGCCACAAATTTATGCCAGTATTCGTAACTATCCTCAATAGCACAATAAGCCTCTAAATAACTGAATTTTGCGAAATAAGTTTCTCAGGCACTGTAATACTCTTGAAATTACTGTATTGCAAGAAATCACCTCTTATCAGTGTAAGAAACATTTGAAATAACTGCACTGTGCAAATGGACTGGGCAGACAAAGCTCAGAGTAAGAAACATTTTGAAGTAACTGCACATTACGAATAAACAGTACACTGCACACTGAAGCTTCTCCAAAATGACAGTACTTTGCTAGATAATTACAGTGCAAGAAACACTCTGTAATGGCGGCACTTTGCAAATAGACACACTCAGCACAAGAAACCTTTCAAAATGGCTGTACTTTGACTGTACTTCATGAAATAGTTGCACTTTGCACACAAACTCTTCAGAATAGATGTGCAGTAATAAGCAAACACACTAAGCACTTTTACACACTTTGAGATACTTTGAATAACTCTAGTTATGCTCTGAATACAATACAAAGTAGTAGTTATGCCAAAACACAGCACTTTGACAAAACATGCAGTCACCTTTCTTTATTTATGCTTAGTGTGCCCTTTTTGCCTTCATTGTATTTGTTTTACTCGTTTAACCTCTTTTCATGCCCATTATAATTTTCTTGTGCTCGTTTTACTCTAATCATGTCCGTTTTGCAATTCTGAGTTAACTCCAAACCCCTTATGTACTTTCTGGATGCTTGTTTTATCAAATCTCTTAATTTTAAACATTTTATTTAATCAACAAACCTTTTGTGCCTCTTGCTTGTTTAATAATGTGGTTTGTGCCCTTGTAATGCTTCATTTTATCTTTTTTATAAATTAAAACTGTTTGTGCAAGTTCTCATTACCTTTGGTTCTTTTCTGGCTCTTTTTCATGCTTGTTTCTCTTAGTTTACCTTCACTGTTAACCCTGCACCTCCTAGCTCTGGAGAGTAGTTTCTGGAATCCCAGTTCTGACACCATATCGCTCGTCTAGTCAGGATACAATAGACAAGACTTCAAGGGGTCTGTTCAAGCAGCTTTATTATGTACAAACACATCAGGATTGAGGCTTACTAATTTTAACTTAGGTAAATTTATTTACAATCTAGCTATTACCCTCATATATGCTGACTCTCTGGCTGTACTCTCAAAATGGCACTGAGATCAACATGTGCTCAGTGTTTATATGCACATTCAGTCCTGAAATGCTTCTTAAAGATGCAGCACGCATGCTACAGGTTTTTGTCTGCCTTTTGTACTTTAGCTCATTTATAAAGCAAGAAGAAAAACCAGCACACAAAGCACAGGACCCGAATTCCAACAATGAAAGTGCTGATAACCAATAATTGGTTAAAAACAACTTTATTACACCAAACAAGTAAAATCCTTATAGTTGAGCGCTTTCACTCGGTCATTCCTGAGCTTCTTCAGACCAAACGGTACATAGCAGTTATGACAATCCTTAAATAATGATTCATAGTCACATGGCTCTTCTTCTCAATTCAACAATTAAAGTGCTAAAAAGTAATAATCATGAGAACAAATATATAATAATGCAACATCCATAGATAACTGGTAATAAAAACCTGAATCTTAATGTATTATTTAAACAATATATGGCCTTATAAAACAGTGTCATAAATAAGGCAACCTGATAAAACAGTACTTTCATTCAATCACAAAAAAAAAAATCACTGAGACATCCCCTTCCTGCCTTAAAAGTAAAAATAGTTTCTCTAGCTGAGTAATATAATATGAAAATTAATCCTATAAAAATCAAGCCACCCCTTACCAAATGGTGTCCTTAATTAATAATAACCAATAACTGTATCATATTTGGTTGTGAATAATAAATATGATATTAATAAATAAAATATTGTAAATTCATAAACGGGCCGTTCACTTCGAGTATTTTGCCATTTATAAAGCAGGTACAACTTTGTATCACTGTTTATGTATTCATGCTATTCCTTCTTACAACTGCCTATGGTTGTTTTATTTTTCTTTTACAGTTGTCCCTTCCTTTTGCTGTTTATATTTATTTTGTTGCTCTTTTACAACTGTATATTGATTTTATATTATTTAAATAGTTACATTCATACATTTATGCCAATTCTTCATTTTATGCATTGTGTGTTCCTTTTGTTTCTGTTCAAAGCTGAAAAGAGTCCTCAGAACAGCTCAAGTATTAGGTTAACGTATGAAAAATAAAAACAAAACTGCTCCCCAAGTAATCCAAAGGAATAACACATCTCTCTACATATTAGATTCTACTTACTCGTGAGATTCAAGCCTACTTGTAACTCTTGCATTTTATACATTTTCCATCTTCATTTTACACTACCATTGTTCAGTGTTTTATTGTTTTTGACCTTCCTTAATTGTTCTCCTTTCTTGATGACATTCACCCCTATTTTTATAGTTTTACACTGGTTACCATTTTGCATACTACTTTGTATTAAATTTATATTCCACTAACCCTACCCTTCTTTTTCTGTGGAACGTGGCTGTAAGTGTGGGTGCATAATGATATAAACAGTTCAATACTTTTTCCCAAACAAAACAAACTTATTCCACTTTCTCTTTAATTTCTCCTTTCTGTCTTGTCTCACTTGCTGTCCTCCATTTCTTCTCCCCTAACGTCTCATCACCTTTAATCCATCTTCACCTGGATGCATTAAAGCAGTAGTCTTTAAGAGCTTTCCATTACACAGTATTATTTTACTGTTGCATGTACTGAAAACTGACTGAGGGATACTCTATGTACTTTGCATGTAGACATACTCTGCTGCTGAATGTGTGATTGACATGTTTGTATCTTGCCCTTTTTTCATCTTGAGGTATGGCTGACAATTGATCTGCAAGGAGTACCCACTGAACTGGTACCAAAGGAATAAACAGGTAAAAGAAAATCATTGTTCTGTATTACAGAACGAGCCTCCTCTGTGTTCACGTTTTCTCTCTTCAGAAAATGCTACTAAAACAGTCAAAGTCTCTGTTCTAACCTTCTTGTTATAAGACTGCATCAAAACCGATACCTTCCTGAGGTTGGCCTACTAGGGTAATGATATGCCTACCTACTGCCCATTTGGTCTGTACTGACAAATTCCTAGAGCTCTGCTCATAATCCTAGTGTGGAGTGAGTTCCTGCAGAGATGTTGATAAATTACTCCCCCTGTTGTCTACACTGCAGGGCAAGTACGTGGTTACCACTCATCCATCCTCACACCTGACTGGCTGGGTGGTGGCACTTCCTGATACCCCAATACAGGAAGTGACTTATTGTATTTACACCTATCTGGCTTTTTCCACTGCAACCAGCAGAAGAAATGTGGCAGCATTGGGGTAACCCCTGTACAGCTCTGAGGCACCAGGATTAATAGGTGAATAGAAACTAGACATTCATGGGGGGGGGGTAATTTAATGACAAAGTTGATGCACTATGACTGACGATACCTTGGGATGGCACTCAGTGTAACAGTGGTCACAGAAAGGTGACTCTTGTCTGTCTGCCTATAAAAAGTGGGACTCCAAAAGCTCATTAACCTTAATGATTGGGAACAATTTAGAGTAGTATTGCAACAAAGGATGTAGTGTTTATTGCAAGCTGAGGAGGTGGGATGAACAGCACCAGAAAAATTTGACATTTCATTTATTATAAGCTGCACTACTGTGGTATCTTGTCGGAAGCAGGAATTACTTCAGCTCCCTTTGAGCTGTATTTGGGGGTCGTAACAATAATACTAGAAATATGTTTTGTTCTGTATATTGTATCTGTGAAAGGAATGGATTCCATCATGTATGTGAAATACTGATTATTCAGCAGTGCTGTTTATGAAGGTGAACTAAAGGATCACTGTTTTCAAACACTGGTACATTCACACTTAAATCTGTAGAAGGAAACTCAATCAATCATGTTACATTTCTTATGAGATGCACAATTCAGAAAAATGCCTCAGCAACTCATCTAAATAAACATGAATTTCATGCCATCTATATTGATTGACCAGTGAGATTGTTACATTCAGGAACCAGCCGAGACACATCTATACTGAGTTCTGAATGACTGCTTACCCAGCTTAGATTGCTTACAGGTTGGATTGAAGTCAGTGGATGAGTCAGTTACTAGTTATAACATCAGTATATTAAAGTTGTTACTACTATTTAAAATAAATCCAGGTTTTATTTAATGGAATTTATGCTGTGAAAAAATTACCATGCTTACTAGAACAAGCTTGAAATTATCTTATAATTCACGTAGTCCTACCCACTGCTTGAAACTGAATTGCAATACAAACAAAAATATTGTTTGTGTTATTCTCAAATTTTCTTCCCAAAAATGTGTGAAAGTATGAAATAAGTTAGCAAGAAGTCTGTTACAATATAAAACATAACAACTAATGTTCAAAACACACCATGAGCAACCTTTTAGAAAAGGAATTAAACTTCGTACCAGCCAGGAAGGCTATCACTGATGAAGCCATCATACATCTGAAATTGTTTACTAGAAAGCTGAGTTTGGGTTTCTTATTTAAAGAAAATACTGGGTACCTTAATCAAGAGATTAGGAAACCTAGTATGTTTAAACCTCCTACACATCTGGTTGTTAATATTTTTGAAAACGATGTGAATGTGACATTAGACAACTAGGTAAAGGCCCCCTGGATGGGCAGAGGTTAAATAATTTAAATAGTAGAGAAGAGACACTATTGAATGATACTATTACAAACAAAATCCATCAGGGTAATGAAACCGGACAATGGTGGGGGAATTGTGGTTATGAACAACAATGACTATATAGATAAGATGTTGTTAATTTATATACTGATACATATGATGAAATATCTAAAAACAAGTTAAATGCAGCATACAGAAACATTAGTTTGACCTTGGAAGAAATGTTGTTGAATGGACAAAATACATTGCAAGAACACAATTTTCTTAAAGTAACCCACGCTAGGATGCCAACTATTTTTCGTATCACAAAAATTCATAAATGTCTGGAAAACCCTCATTTGCCAATTGTGGATGCAAAGGCATCTATAACGTTTCCTATTGCTAAATATTTAGATTCACAGACTAAACAGGTATTGGAGAAAATTGCATATTTATTTAAAAATTCCTGGTATTTCCTTTCCAAAGTACCCAACGAGTTATACGAGGAACAACTGATATTCATTACAACTTGATGTATGTGACTTGGGGTCCCCTTCACATGGTCGACTTTTCACAAAGTCGACTTTCATATGGCCAAGACCATATGATCAACTTTTGAAAGGCCAACCATGGGGAACCGCTATCTCAGTACAGTGTGGAATGGGAAAATTTCCCTCTTTCACACTGTAGTGCGATCTCGGAGTTGGTATATTTAAGTTACAGGGGTGGGGTGCAGGGAGGCTTGCCCCCCTGCTAACAGTTTTAAGGTAAGTGTTCATTGTGTTTTTTGTGTTTATTTTATATGGTCGGCTTTCCAAAAGTCGATCATATGGTCTCGGCCATATGAAAGTCGACTTTGTGAAAAGTCGACCATGTAAAGTAAACCCATGACTTGTATACAGTCATCCCACACCAGCTGGGATTAGACTGGGTTTATGAATTTCTTAGTGAGAATTCAAATATCGAGGCCTCTAAAGTTACTACTTTAAGGGACCTTATGGAAATTGTTTTAAACAACAACTTTTTAATTTTTGAGGATGTGTTGTTCAGGCAGACAAAAGGTGTTGCTATGGGGGCGGCATGCACCCCCATATTTGCAAACATCGTTCTTGCATAATGGGAGAGAAGGTTTGTGTTTGCCTCAGAGTTTAAGGACTGTTGGACCCTATATGGGAGATTTTTAGATGATATAATTATTTCTTAGAAGGAGAGCCAAGACAAATTGGAAGAAGTTTCTTTTTCCATTTCTTAAACACCGCTACCCCTTTTCTTAAGTTTACTGTGAAATTTAATAAGGAAAGAGTAAATTACCTAGATGTGAGTTTACACAAAAGTATCTATTTACAGCAATTTCAATTTACCATCTATAGGAAACCTACATACTCTAATTCATTACTCCACTATGGCAACTGGTACCCCATTCACCAAAACATCCCAGGTGAAGGGCAGTGTGTGAGATTAGCCAGAATGGTGTCAGATGGCCTGACTGTTCTTAAGGAATGTAAAACATTAACTGAAATGTTGATTAGGAGGGGGTACCTGGAAGAATTTATACTTGAAATAGTGGTTCAGGGTTCAAGGAAAAAATCAAAGGGGCCTCAATCCTCACCACTGGCAACAGTGAGGGATATACACAATGGAAGGATCACAAGTACACACACACACAGTAAAGTATAATTTCCCTTAAGAGCACACAGAGATCACAGTCAGTTTGGGGCTGGTTTCTCCCTCTTTCTCCAGATCCCAAGTAAGACTCCCCATAGCTATAGGGTTAAGATCTTAACTGAGGGGTCAGGCCAGTGCTTCATGTCCCTTCCCAAGTAGCTGACACACACACACACACACACACACACACACACACACACACACACACACACACACACACACACACTTCGAGATTTGATTTATATACAAACGCGCGCACACACACTTTCAGATTTGATTTATATACAAACACAAACACACACCTGGGGAAGGCTGGCAGATGTTTACTAGCTATGCCCCCTTCTGCCCAGACTATAAGGTAGTCATCACTTCCACCAACCCCCTACTAAACAGCTACTTAAAGGCCCTTACAAAGGGTGACCAATCCTACTGTGTAATGTTACTATTAACCAAATGGTAAATATGACCAAGACCAAGGCTGTTTAGGAGTGGCCTATACCGTGTCACAAAATACATATGCAAGTATACTAAGAGCTTAAATATGTCTCTTAAATATGAGCCACAAAGATAGGTTTAAATATATTTAATAATAAATAATAAAATAACAAGACATTACTCAATCAACACAGTAACTGTAGAGTTCAGAATCACAGGAAATATTTAAAAACAACATTGTAGGACAGTCTCTAAATACAGAAACCATCTAAACTAATCTTTACTATATTTCTATCTATAGCTAAGAGATATTACTGTACCCTAGACTTACTTACAGTGCAACATGCTGGCAGAAGTGCTGAATGGATATGTCTAGGTCCAAGACAAGATACAAAATGCACAGTCTTTCTCTGAGAGAGTTCTTAAACTGTTATCAAACATTACTGCTGGGTCATCTTGGATGACATCACTCTTTGTCACCTGCCTTCAGTTCCCAGGCTAACAGATACCAACAGAATTTTACTATCCCTGTGTGAGAAGTACATAAATCTCAGATGTGCAGTTGCTAGGAAGCAATAAAACACTTTACATTTTAAACCCAGTAATCAAAATTACTTTCAAGACAATAGAAAAGCTTCTAGCTCTAGACACTGTGTCTGCTTGCTGCATTGAAACTGAGAGATAACACAATTGTAAAACATTTTGATTCCAACTTATTTTCTTGAAGTTTTGCAAGTTAACTCTGTATGTTCCAGCTTTTACTATTAAAACATACATTTGCACAGGTATATAGTTTATATACATTTCTGTTCTTTTCCAGTAGGTTCACTGTGGTTACATTCTTGAAGCTCAGTATTTAACATAAAGTTCTGTATAAATCATAGCAATATTCATAAATGACATATAATTATTTACAAAATTCCAGCTAGCTGGGCTGGCAGCATCATACACACTATGTAAAATGTCTATTTTTTGTATGGTTTTAGTATTTTGATTAAGTGTTTGTTGGATTATTATTTCCTCGGTCCTTAAGATGCTGATTTCACTTAATTGCTGCTAATTTATGTTTTAAATTATACATGTGGTTTTAGCATTTGTATAAAAGAACGTATTTGTTTTGTGTTTTTTATTCTGATGAATTCCAGTGACCAGGACAAAAGCACTTAATTGTTGTAGAATACAGTGTAGGAACTTCACTCCTCATCCTTCTTGTTCTTTGCCAAAAAGTATTAATTTAATACATTGTTTGATTTTTCTATTAATGTAACAAAGGGTAAGAGGTGAGCTGAAGTTCATCCCACAACTTGCTGACTATAAGATATAAAAGTGAACCCAGAGTGGGGTACCAAGCTATATCATTATGTATGTAGATTTCATTTAACAGTGTAGAAAATTGTCATCCCCCTGTAGTACATAAGAGTGACATACCTTATGATGTCTATCATCTTGAGAGCTATGCTTGTTTTATTTTGTAATTTATTAGCCCCCCCCCCAAATGATCACCAAGCCTAGCACCTAACCCACCAGGCTGTTTATTCCCATGGGAGGCCAGAGCCAGGTGACAAGAGAGGTGACATTATCCACTGGGTGGGTTGGGATTTTTTGCACATGCTCCTATCCTCCACCCTCCAGTGGCTTGCACACTACAGCATCACTGCTATCAGGAGGTGCCTGTGTGTTACCACACAAGCCAAGTCTTCTGGCTAAGTGGTACACAGTTTGCAACCTGTGCATGACGGCCTTCTTTCTACCGGAGATATACCTGCTCTCCTGATACCCCAATACAGGAAGTGACTTATTGTATTTACACCTATCTGGCTTTTTCCACTGCAACTAGTAGAAGAAATGTGGCAGCATTGGGGTAACCCCTGTACAGCTCTGAGGCACCAGGATTAATAGGTGAATAGAAACTAGACATTCATAGGGGGGGTAATTTAATGACAAGGTTGATGCACTATGACTGACGATACCTTTGGATGGCACTCAGTGTAACAGTGGTCACAGAAAGGTGACTCTTGTCTGTCTGCCTATAAAAAGTGGGACTCCAAAACCTCATTAACCTTAATGATTGGGAACAATTTAGAGTAGTATTGCAACAAAGGATGTAGTGTTTATTGCAAGCTGAGGAGGTGGGATGAACAGCACCAGAAAAGTTTGACATTTCATTTATTATAAGCTGCATTATTGTGGTATCTTGTCGGAAGTAGGAATTACTTCAGCTCCCTTTGAGCTGAATTTGGGGGGGGGGGCGTAACAATAATACTAGAAATATGTTTTGTTCTGTATATTGTATCTGTGAAAGGAATGGATTCCAACATGTATGTGAAATACTGACTATTCAGCAGTGCTGTTTATGAAGGTGAACTAAAGGATCACTGTTTTCAAACACTGGTACATTCACACTTAAATCTGTAGAAGGAAACTCAATCAATCATGTTACATTTCTTATGAGATGCACAATTCAGAAAAATGCCTCAGCAACTCATCTAAATAAACATGAGTTTCATGCCATCTATATTGATTGACCAGTGAGATTGTTACATTCAGGAACCAGCCGAGACACATCTATACTGAGTTCTGAATGACTGCTTACCCAGCTTAGATTGCTTACAGGTTGGATTGAAGTCAGTGGATGAGTCAGTTACTAGTTATAACATCAGTATATTAAAGTTGTTACTACTATTTAAAATAAATCCAGGTTTTATTTAATGGAATTTATGCTGTGAAAAAATTACCATGCTTACTAGAACAAGCTTGAAATTATCTTTTAATTCACGTAGTCCTACCCACTGCTTGAAACTGAATTGCAATACAAAAAAAAATATTGTTTGTGTTATTCTCAAATTTTCTTCCCAAAAATGTGTGAAAGTATGAAATAAGTTAGCAAGAAGTCTGTTACAATATAAAACATAACAACTAATGTTCAAAACACACCATGAGCAACCTTTTAGAAAAGGAATTAAACTTCGTACCAGCCAGGAAGGCTATCACTGATGAAGCCGTCATACATCTGAAATTGTTTACTAGAAAGCTGAGTTTGGGTTTCTTATTTAAAGAAAATACTGGGTACCTTAATCAAGAGATTAGGAAACCTAGTATGTTTAAACCTCCTACACATCTGGTTGTTAATATTTTTGAAAACAATGTGAATGGGACATTAGACAACTAGGTAAAGGCCCCCTGGATGGGCAGAGGTTAAATAATTTAAATAGTAGAGAAGAGACACTATTGAATGATACTATTACAAACAAAATCCATCAGGGTAATGAAACCGGACAATGGTGGGGGAATTGTGGTTATGAACAACAATGACTATATAGATAAGATGTTGTTAATTTATATACTGATACATATGATGAAATATCTAAAAACAAGTTAAATGCAGCATACAGAAACATTAGTTTGACCTTGGAAGAAATGTTGTTGAATGGACAAAATACATTGCAAGAACACAATTTTCTTAAAGTAACCCACGCTAGGATGCCAACTATTTTTCGTATCACAAAAATTCATAAATGTCTGGAAAACCCTCATTTGCCAGTTGTGGATGCAAAGGCATCTATAACGTTTCCTATTGCTAAATATTTAGATTCACAGACTAAACAGGTATTGGAGAAAATTGCATATTTATTTAAAAATTCCTGGTATTTCCTTTCCAAAGTACCCAACGAGTTATACGAGGAACAACTGATATTCATTACAAATTGATGTATGTGACTTGGGATCTCCTTCACATGGTCGACTTTTCACAAAGTCGACTTTCATATGGCCAAGACCATATGATCAACTTTTGAAAGGCCAACCATGGGGAACCGCTATCTCAGTACAGTGTGGAATGGGAAAATTTCCCTCTTTCACACTGTAGTGCGATCTCGGAGTTGGTATATTTAAGTTACAGGGGTGGGGTGCAGGGAGGCTTGCCCCCCTGCTAACAGTTTTAAGGTAAGTGTTCATTGTGTTTTTTGTGTTTATTTTACATGGTCGGCTTTCCAAAAGTCGATCATATGGTCTCGGCCATATGAAAGTCGACTTTGTGAAAAGTCGACCATGTAAAGTAAACCCATGACTTGTATACAGTCATCCCACACCAGCTGGGATTAGACTGGGTTTATGAATTTCTTAGTGAGAATTCAAATATCGAGGCCTCTAAAGTTACTACTTTAAGGGACCTTATGGTAATTGTTTTAAACAACAACTTTTTAATTTTTGAGGATCTGTTGTTCAGGCAGACAAAAGGTGTTGCTATGGGGGCGGCATGCGCCCCCATATTTGCAAACATCGTTCTTGCATAATGGGAGAGAAGGTTTGTCTTTGCCTCAGAGTTTAAGGACTGTTGGACCCTATATGGGAGATTTTTAGATGATATAATTATTTCTTAGAAGGAGAGCCAAGACAAATTGGAAGAGGTTTCTTTTTCCATTTCTTAAACACCGCTACCCCTTTTCTTAAGTTTACTGTGAAATTTAATAAGGAAAGAGTAAATTACCTAGATGTGAGTTTATACAAAAGTATCTATTTACAGCAATTTCAATTTACCATCTATAGGAAACCTACATACTCTAATTCATTACTCCACTATGACAACTGGTACCCCCTTCACCAAAACATCCCTGGTGAAGGGCAGTGTGTGAGATTAGCCAGAATGGTCTCAGATGGCCTGACTGTTCTTAAGGAATGTGAAACATTAACTGAAATGTTGATTAGGAGGGGGTACCTGGAAGAATTTATACTTGAAATAGTGGTTCAGGGTTCAAGGAAAAAAATCAAAGGGGCCTCAATCCTCACCACTGGCAACAGTGAGGGACATACACAATGGAAGGATCACAAGTACACACACACAGTAAAGTATAATTTCCCTTAAGAGCACACAGAGATCACAGTCAGTTTGGGGCTGGTTTCTCCCTCTTTCTCCAGATCCCAAGTAAGACTCCCCATAGCTATAGGGTTAAGATCTTAACTGAGGGGTCAGGCCAGTGCTTCATGTCCCTTCCCAAGTAGCTCACACACACACACACACACACACACACACACACACACACACACACACACACACACACACACACACACACACACACACAGTTTGAGATTTGATTTATATACAAACGCGCACACACACACACACACACACACACACACACACACACACACACACACACACACACACACACACTTTCAGATTTGATTTATATACAAACACAAACACACACCTGGGGAAGGCTGGCACAGGTTTACTAGCTATGCCCCCTTCTGCCCAGACTATAAGGTAGTCAACACTTCCACCAACCCCCTACTAAACAGCTATTTAAAGGCCCTTACAAAGGGTGACCAATCCTACTGTGCAATGTTACTATTAACCAAATGGTAAATATGACCAAGACCAAGGCTGTTTAGGAGTGGCCTATACAGTGTCACAAAATACATATGCAAGTATACTAAGAGCTTAAATATGTCTCTTAAATATGAGCCACAAAGATAGGTTTAAATATATTTAATAATAAATAATAAAATAACAAGACATTACTCAATCAACACAGTAACTGTAGAGTTCAGAATCACAGGAAATATTTTAAAACAACATTGTAGGACAGTCTCTAAATACAGAAACCATCTAAACTAATCTTTACTATATTTCTATCTATACCTAAGAGATATTACTGTACCCTAGACTTACTTACAGTGCAACATGCTGGCAGAAGTGCTGAATGGATATGTCTAGGTCCAAGACAAGATACAAAATGCATAGTCTTTCTCTGAGAGAGTTCTTAAACTGTTATCAAACATTACTGCTGGGTCATCTTGGATGACATCACTCTTTGTCACCTGCCTTCAGTTTCCAGGCTAACAGATACCAACAGAATTTTATTATCCCTGTGTGAGAAGTACATATCTCTCAGATGTGCAGTTGCTAGGAAGCAATAAAACACTTTACATTTTAAACCCAGTAATTAAAATTACTTTCAAGACAATAGAAAAGCTTCTAGCTCTAGACACTGTGTCTGCTTGCTGCATTGAAACTGAGAGATAACACAATTGTAAAACATTTTGATTCCAACTTATTTTCTTGAAGTTTTGCAAGTTAACTCTGTATGTTCCAGCTTTTACTATTAAAACATACATTTGCACAGGTATATAGTTTATATACATTTCTGTTCTTTTCCAGTAGGTTCACTGTGGTTACATTCTTGAAGCTCAGTATTTAACATACAGTTCTGTATAAATCATAGCAATATTCACAAATGACATAGAATTATTTACAAAATTCCAGCTAGCTGGGCTGGCAGCATCATACACACTATGTAAAATGTCTATTTTTTGTATGGTTTTAGTATTTTGATTAAGTGTTTGTTGGATTATTATTTCCTCGGTCCTTAAGATGCTGATTTCACTTAATTGCTGCTAATTTATGTTTTAAATTATACGTGTGGTTTTAGCATTTGTATAAAAGAACGTATTTGTTTTGTGTTTTTTATTCTGATGAATTCCAGTGACCAGGACAAAAGCACTTAATTGTTGTAGAATACAGTGTAGGAACTTCACTCCTCATCCTTCTTGTTCTTTGCCAAAAAGTATTAATTTAATACATTGTTTGATTTTTCTATTAATGTAACAAAGGGTAAGAGGTGAGCTGAAGTTCATCCCACAACTTGCTGACTATAAGATATAAAAGTGAACCCAGAGTGGGGTACCAAGCTATATCATTATGTATGTAGATTTCATTTAACAGTGTAGAAAATTGTCATCCCCCTGTAGTACATAAGAGTGACATACCTTATGATGTCTATCATCTTGAGAGCTATGCTTGTTTTATTTTGTAATTTATTAGCCCCCCCCCCCAATGATCACCAAGCCTAACACCTAACCCACCAGGCTGTTTATTCCCATGGGAGGCCAGAGCCAGGTGACAAGAGAGGTGACATTATCCACTGGGTGGGTTGGGATTTTTTGCACATGCTCCTATCCTCCACCCTCCAGTGGCTTGCACACTACAGCATCACTGCTATCAGGAGGTGCCTGTGTGTTACCACACAAGCCAAGTCTTCTGGCTAAGTGGTACACAGTTTGCAACCTGTGCATGACGGCCTTCTTTCTTCAGGAGATATACCTGCTCTCCTGCAGGTATTGCCAGTACACTAAGTCTAACCACCATCCTCCTCCCTGGGATGACTGAGCCAAACTTGACCACTCACAATCATCCTTTAGCTACCTATTCCTTCCAGACCATATGCTGCTTATCGAATATGTGTCTTCTCAGGCTGAGTCTGGGATTCATGCCTCTATTCCGTAGGGCTGGCAGCAAAAAATATGATTGTCTGGGTATGCGGTTACAAATGATTGCCCATAATGCCTCATGCAGATGTGAACACTGAGCCTTATACCTCTTTCAACAGTACCCCATGAATTTTACAAAGCAATAACCTGCAAGTACAGCCAGATAATCCTTTCTCTCAAATAAACACATAGACACAATGTATAAAAGCAAACTGTTGCACAACATTTTCAACATGCAAGAATTGATGTGTCTTTAAGGTAAAACTTTCTCTGCATGTCTCAGTGAGGTGACAGAGGTCAGTTTATTACTTCATTTACAGAAATAGATGTTATTCTAAAAATGGAACTGTATTTTTTCCATTTAGCTGCCAAAGCTGATTGATCATGAGGTCTCAATAACAGTTCCCTGTGCAAGTGTGAAATTTTATTTATTTTTATACTTAGAGCATCTCTTTCTCTTGCTGATCTTATACAGTATCTGCAGTTTAAGTACTCCTGCCCAGAGTTAACCAGTCTTTTTACATTACTAGCTGCACCAACATCTGGACCACCTAAAGAACCATACTTCCCAATAAAACATAAACTGTTCTCCATAGAAATAGGTATTTATCATTAACATTCATAGTCTGTGAGTATGTATCTCTTTGTCAGTGCCTGTGGGTATATGGATGAAATTCAGATGTCAGACATGTTAAGTGGATGCTTACTGTGGCATCTCTAAAGCAGAAACAGATTCAATTCTGCTTTTCACGGGTATCAAGTTGCCTGACACTTCCTAAATCCTCAAATGCTAATATCAAATACACGTCGTATTCTGCCTAATTGTATGAGTGATGAAAGTTTATTATGTATTTTATTCACTTTTGTTAACTTGGCAAGCACATCAGTGTGTCCTCTGAACCATAAGGCTTTGAGCCGCTATACAGATCTGGAACTGAGGTCATAACAGAAATACTGGGGTGTCTCAGCATAGAATAAAGGGGTTGCTGTACAGATGGACTGTGCTGCCCATCAGCTGAAATGTTAAACCAAGGTCTGACTGCAGCCCTGGTGACCAGGGTTTGATTTGTGGCTCACACAACTGACAGAGATCATGGGAGAGGATGAGTGTGCCTGTGCTTTTGGGAACGTCATGGTAGAGCTGGTCCCAGAATGCACCAGTTCTGCTTAGAGAAAGAATTGGCATGCAGAGAACATGGTCTGGGGGTGGGCATTAGACAGACCAAGTCACCAATGTGTGGTAGCTTTCATTGTGAGCACACAAGAATGTGCACCCATGTGAAGAGGACATTAAGAGTTCCAGGGTGATATTGTCTGCTTGTCCTTTCCTGTGAGGGGATGGGGTAGGGCCATCATAAATATCTGCATGCTGGCATGGACACAGGTAACCCTCAAAGCTGCCTGTACAATAGCCTACCCAGACAACTCTCTCCTGTTTGGTCGTAGGGGACCCCTTCTCAACACTTTGCAGCAAATGGGCTGAATTCCATTTAAGGGAGTATTGATGGTCAGCAAACATGGGAGCATAAACCACCAAACAATGTTAAACTAAGGTCCTTCTACCCATCTTGGTTCTGGTGCTGTCCTACTGGTTGTTTAGACAGAATTAAAATCTGGGTTTTGGCAAGAACATTTCATTTGGTCACTCCACTAGCTTGTCAGTAAAATAATAAACAGAAGGTAAAATAGTTCTATGAAACTCAAATGTAAAGGCAACAGCCTCACACTTTACAGAGATCAGGCACTCTCATTATACAGTGACATTTCATTCCATCTGGTCTCTTGAATTTCATCTGGTGGGATGCATGCAGGATTATTAGTAAATACTGGCAGCATATCCTTAATTATTCTACATTTGTTATAGAAACCCCTTGCACATTGCTATTTGGTAGATGGCACAGAAGATTAAGATTATGAGCTGCTGATGAGCTACTGTTTGTGGTACAGGGTTTGATTCCCTCAGCCTTCATTTGCCTGCTGTGTGACTTTGAACAAGTCATTTAACCAGACAGTGCTTTGGGACAATTGGGAATTTGGCCTAGGCTCATTAATGGTCTCATGGACTGTATGCCTAGTAACTACCTATGATCAGTATTTTTGGCTTAATAGAAAATGTCTAGTTGTCAACAAAACTACTGGCAACTGGGTAATTTAGCAAAAAAAAAAAACAAATTAAACATAACAAACAATACTACAATTCAAAATAAGTGCCACAATAACCCCCCAGAAGTCTTGGGTGCTCTCAACCAACTTTTGTGACCTGGTCGCACATCTACCCCTAGTCCCCAACTAAAAAAACACATCTGACAGTAGTGCCACTCAATTTAATAACCATGTTGTTAATTCTATACTATCACTTGTAACAGACAACCACAATTCCCAACTATCTCTACACACTCATTTCAAAGCAAAACCTGATTCCTTTAACTTTCAGCCTATACAAACACCATATATTCTGGAGATCAGAGAGACTTAGGAATAAAAATGAATAACAACAAAAACAGTATTATTCAGATTTTCAGGGGGGAGCAAGAAGAGGGAGTGGAAGGTACTTCTGGTTGAGAGTACCAACCACCCCAACTTGAAAAAGAAAGATATCATTCAGAACATCAAAAACCCTTACAGGTTTAGTAAGGAAGATTTTAGTATATATAATTTCAGCCACATAGAACTGAAAAACGAACATTTTAGTTTGTTATCCAAAGGCATTAAATTTATACCCCTCAAAAAGGAGATCTTGTAAGCACTTTATTGGATGTTAAAACATTCACAACAAATGTCAATTTTCAGGTATTCTTTAGTCAGGAAACAATTCATGAGCCAGCAAATTTGGTGAAGAGAAGTGTGTTTAATCCTCCTTTACACCCACAAATAAAAAAATTTGAAAATGTGGTTGAAAATGAAATTAGAAACAACTTTGATAAAGTAAGATACAAAAGAAACTTAGATACAAGGGAAAATACTGTATTGAATGAACTCAGAAAAAATATAAATGTAAGAGCTATGAAACCATCAAGGGAGGTGGGATAGTTTTAATGGATGTCCTCACATATAAAGGTAAATTAATGAAATACTAAGGGATTCCAATAGATACTCCAGTACATCAAAAAATGAAATTAATGTAGCTTATCGGAGAATTGATATGGCACTGGAGGGACTACTGGTGGAGGGTTTAAGTGACCAAAAAGCATACAGGTACATAAAGGTGGACAAACCAAGGATACCAACTGTATTTGTAAAATACATAAGAATGGGGTAGATCCACCTTTAAGGCCTATTGTGTCAGCTGAAGGATCTAAAACCCTACCTCTAGCTAAATATGTTGATTCAAAACTTAAAATGTCATGGTTAATGAGAAAAAATATTTTAAGAGATTCTTGGGATTTCCTTAGATGTATAAAACAAGACCTACACAAAGACAATATGAATTTCCTTACCATTGATGTAACTGACTTATTTTTTAGTATTCCCCATGAAGAAGGACTAGCACTAGGACTAGACAACATTTTAACCCATAATGAATGTACAGTTATTTTACAACTAGTAGATTTAGTCTTGAAATACAATTTTATTTATTTTAAGGGGGAATATTTTCACCAAATAAATGGTGTAGCCATGGGTACAGCCTGCGCACCAACATATGCAAATTTAGTTTTAACAAAATGGGAGGAAAAGCAGGTATTAAATTCTATACATAGCCAAAAAAATGGCTCCTGTATAAAAGATTCTTGGATGACATTTATATTTTTTGGGTGGCACCTAAAGAAGAGATTCCTGACTTAATTAACTTTTTAAATAATACCACAAATTTCTTGAAATTCACACACAATGTCAAATATGAAAATGTGCAGTACTTGGCTGTAGAGATTTACAAGAGAAACAATAAGTTCAACTCTAAGGTGTAGAGGAAAAGCACTTACTTGAATTCTTATTTACATTTTAACAGTGCTCACCCTATGCATCAAAAAAGAAATCTGGTTAGGGGACAATACATAAGATCTTCCAGAATGACATCTAATAATGATGATTTTATAGAAGAAATGAAAATTTTAAATCAGCTGTTTAGGACAAGGAACTACCCAGGTAGTTTAGTTGAACAAATAGAGAAAGAGGTCCTAGTAGGAAGATTAACAAAATTTAAACCTATTTTATGCTGTAGGGAAGAAAGTACAGTACAAGGTAAACTAGAAGAGAATTTTAATAGGGCCTTAGTAATAGAATACAATGCTTGTTCCAGTTTAATTAGGGGGATTATTAACAAGGACTGGAATAGATTCATTGCCATTACAGACTTAGATAGGATAACTAAGGAAAGGTTGAAAATAGTATACAAAAATTCTTATACCCTGAAAATTTTGCTAGAAAAGAATTACGTCTCTGACTCTTCAAATAATAAAAGAAGAAATGTAACCTTCAAATGTGGACATTGTTCACAGTGTGCCTACATTGTTAATAAATAAACTATTCACTTAGAAAGTAGGAATATGGTAATAGAAGGGAAAGAGTTTAACAATTGTGACAATAGTGGTTTAGTTTACTTGGCAAAATGACGCTTGCCAAGCTTTCTGTGTAGGAAAGACAGAGCGTAAATTAAGAAGAAGAATTTATGAACATGTATACGACATACAAAATAATAAAGAAACTAACACTCTATACAAACATAAACATGACTGTGAAGATGCCCACTTTTCGTTCCTTGTATTGGAAAGGGTGAAAATTGATGGAAGGGGAGGCTTATGGGAGGAAAAATTGAGTATAGAGAGTTCTGGTGGCAGGTAACTTTACAGGCTAGTAAGTGGCCAGGGTTGAATGATTGTATTTCCATAGCCCTCCTTCTCAAACTTAGAGCTGCAAAATGATAAGTTACAGTTTAGCAAACAACCTGGATCTTTGAATTATACTTTTTCAAAAGAAATGTGGTTTTATGCATTTGTTCTCTGTATTTTTTAAAATGTTTTAACATAATCCTTTTAAAATGGTTTGAAACATTATTTAAGGTCTTAATCCATTGCTCATTTATCTTTTATTTCAATAAGAGCAAACATCATTACTGAATAATTAGAAAAATGCGTTTTATTTATTAATAAAATGTTCATATTTTTATAGTGTGATTTCATAGGTGACCACAAGATGGTGCAATAAATCAACAGAATGATTTTTCTTTCCTTTATATGGAATAGCTTATATTGCACAATAATATATGTTTTATATTCCAACATATTTATTATTTTAATTGTATTTTAAATGACATATTGAATGCTTTTTTAAGTAGAGGAATTTTGTGAAAAGGTTTTTGTCATTGAAAGTATATTTTATGGAATTATTAAAGGTTCATAGGTAGGTACTAGGCTATTGGCCCTAGGGCCTATACAAGCCTATCCAAAAAGGTACCCTGGCTTTCGCCACCCAAGAAAATTATTTTCCTGTGCCCCTGTCATGCAGAACCACAGAAGTGATCCCTGGGGTGAATTTCCTATTACCCATCCAATCATCAAGATTTTTCTTGAAGAGTGCTAATGAGGAGCTCTGTTTGACATAGATAGGTAGTCTGTTCCAGAGTATGGGAAGTCTCTGGGACAGGAATCTATCCCTCCAGCATGTTCTGTTCATTGTGGTGACAAGGTTTAGGTCCCTAGAGCATGTAGCTCGGAGGAATTGGGATTTCTTTAAGTGGAGCATGTCCAACAGCTCTGGGTTTGACATAGCTTTGTATGTTAGGCAGAGGTTGCCTCTGAGTAGGCGATATGCGACGGAGTAAAGCTGGAGTTTTTTGAGACAGTCTGCGTAAGGCATCTGTCTGAGGCCAGTAATCCTCTTTGTGAGGTATTTTTGTGGCCTTTCCAGTTGTTGTAGATGTCTTGTGAGGTACATACCAAAAGGGGCTTTGTACTCTATAATGGGTCTAATGACTGATGAGTAGAGGGGAACAATGACCTCTTTTTTTCCTGGATGAGAAACTTTTTGTGATGAGGTGTGCCACGTAGAAGGATTTCCTGACCACTGTGGTGATGTGATTATCAAAGGAGAGACTACTGTCCACCTGTGTCCCAAGGTCTCTTATCACACTTTTGGTGTTAATTAGACTACTGCCTATGTGGTAATTCATGGGTACAAAGTTTTTACCAAAGGGGATGACAATGCACTTTTTGGCATTGATCTTGAGACCATGGCTTTGACACCAGGCATCTGTCTCAGTGAGGCCCTTTTGTAGGCCCTGTTTTAGGTAAACATCAATTAT
Organism: Protopterus annectens; assembly: GCF_019279795.1. NCBI lineage: Eukaryota > Metazoa > Chordata > Ceratodontiformes > Protopteridae > Protopterus > Protopterus annectens. The sequence continues at coordinate 1,808,399,625 of NC_056743.1, read as the reverse complement.
GTGTATTAAAATGCTTTGTGATAGGTTCTGTCTTAATTGGGATTGGTATAAATACTTAATTATCTTTTTTTTCAACTCACATCTGATGAAGATTTACAAACAAAAATGTAATTCATAACGTTAATGCAGAGCTTTGTTTTGTGCTTTGGTTGTGACATTAAAGGAAGAGAATTTGACTGTCTGCGAGATTTATTGTACACCTTCCCAGCTCTATTGTTTGTTTTACAAGTAATCTTAGTGGACCTAGTGCAATTTTCTTTGAATCACTTGCACATTGCAATTTGGTATATGGCACAGAAGATTAAGATTATGAGCTGCTGATGAGCTACTGTTTGTGGTACAGGGTTTGATTCCCTCAGCCTTCATTTGCCTGCTGTGTGACTTTGAACAAGTCATTTAACCAGACAGTGCTTTGGGACAATTGGGAATTTGGCCTAGGCACATTAATAGTCTCATGGACTGTATGCCTAGTAACTACCTATGATCAGTATTTTTGGCTTAATAGAAAATGTCTAGTTGTCAACAAAACTACTGGCAACTGGGTAATTTAGCAAAAAAACAAATCAAACATAACAAACAATACTACAATTCAAAAAAGTACCACAGTATCCCCCCAGAATTCTGAGGTGCTATCAACCAACTTCTGTGACCTGGTCGCACATCTACCCCTAGTCCCCAATTAAAAAAACACATCTGACAGTAGTGCCACTCAATTTAATAACCACGTTGTTAATTCTGTACTATCACTTGTAACAGACGACCACAATTCCCAACTATCTCTACACACTCATTTCAAAGCAAAACCTGATTCCTTTAACTTTCAGGCTATACAAACACCATATAAAAAACTCCTATCAAAACTTAAATACTTTTCCACTTGTCCTGATCAGTTACCTAATGATTACCTGAGCCTTGCTGCAGGATCTGTTTCATATCCTATATCTATCCTCATAAATTGATCTGTCACTAAGCAACATGTTCCACCTCTTTGGAAAGTGTCACATGTCATTCCTCTCCATAAAGATGGCCCTTCTTTTGAATTTTCTAACTACAGACCCATTGCCACCGCTCCCCCACCAACTAAGATTCTGGAAAAATGTATTCACTCACAACTCCTTAACAACCTCTTGAAAAACAACCTCTTATCCCCCACCCAACACGGTTTCTGCCCAAAACATGGTACCACAACTGCCCTCATTAATTTCATTAATACAGTGAATCAGCACTGGGGCAACAAATTACTCACCTCCTCCATATTTCTCGACTTATCTAAGGCCTTTGACATGGTCTACCACAATAAACTTATTCATGAGCTAGCATCCCTCAACATCTCTCACTCAACCCTTTCACGGTTCATCAGCTACTTAACTAACCACTAACAAGCCATTAGATGGCTAAATGAACTGTCCTCCTCCCCTACCCATCTCTGCTGGCATACCTCAATGTTCCATTCTTGGACCCCCTTCTCTTCACCATATTTACAAACAGACTAAACTCTGCAATCCAACATGCTACTTTAGTTCAGAATGTGGATGATTCCTCCTTCATATGCTTCACTCCATTCTTATCTAGCCTTCTCACCAAAACCCAACAATCCTTCCTGAACATAGAAAAATACCTCAAGAATTCACAATTGGTCCTCAGCCTTTATAAAATAAAACTAATTCTTTTCTCCAATAGTAAAAATTCTTTAGACCCTACGTCATTCATCATTCATTCATCTAATAATACTCTTATCAAGCCAGTAGATTCTACAAAGCTTCTAGGAGTCACCTTAGACCAGAACCTTTCATTTGACATACATTTCGTCTAAGTCATCACGAAAGTGCATATCAAATTAGGCTCCCCTGTACAGAATAAAGCCCTTACAAACTGATTCCACCAGACACGCCATTAGTAGACCTCACCTTCTATCCACCCTCTTATATGCCTCACCCATCTTCACTAACTTAAGAACATGTGACTTAACCAAACTCGAATCTTATTACAGTAAAGTAGCCAAAGTTGTGGCCAACCAGCCTCTAGAATCCATTATTGCATCACCCTACACCAACTAAATGGGTTGGAACTCCCCCAGCTATTAACCTATAACCAACTAGTAATAACTCAGTCTACGATATTTCATCCTGAAAACTGTCCATCTATTAGCAAACTAGTTCAACCCTATTCTAGCAGCAGAACACTAAGGTCCTCTATCAAATTACTTCTGAAGGTCAGCAAGTCAAGTAACAGTTATAGGGACTCTCTTTACTCACACAAAGTGGCCAAAGCTTGGAATGACATACCCCAATACATTCTTAAGACTAACAATACTCCTAAATTTAAACAGTTACTTAGGGAACACCTTAAGAAGACTTGGCTCTACTCCTGCACTAAACCTGATTCGTTTTCTTCTCTCTTCCCTCTTTATACACCCAATTTCTTACTCCTATCCGCTTACTTTCCCCTTCTCCCCTTCCACTGGCACTCTAATACTGATTTATCAATACCATCTGTTGCTGCTTTATCTCTGCAGCTTTATTTCTTTCAGCAGGTCCTAAGTTTACCAAAATTAACTATTGTAATTATTTTCCTTCCCCTGATATTCCTTCTAGTTAATTTTTGTACTGTATGCATTTTGTTTGATTGACTAAAAGCAAATCAAAGTTTTTATATTGTAACTATATGTTTTCGTCTAATTGTCTTTAGTGTCAGTACAATAGTGCAACTGCCATCTCGTTGTCATGTTACTGTTTTTGACTTCTCTATACCTTATGCACTACTTAAATTGCTTCTGAAATAGTATTACAATTGAACTGTTGGAACATTGTATTTGTGGAGCTTTTCTCCCCGGGCCTCCTCTGAAAATGGGCCAAATTAGGCCCAGATGGACTTTCCTGGTAAATAAACGGAAATAAATAAATCAATCAATAATCTATTTTTGTTGCTGTATCCTCTTCATTGCTTTTTTTCTTTCCATAACTGTATCTCTTCCAATATCTCTCCATTCAGCATCACTCAGCACAAATAATCTGCCCAAACTTCTGATGATTATCTTAATTTTATGATTTCTGAGTAATACAGTGGCCCATTTTTTACACTAGCACTGGCTCAATAGGTAATATACACACCTTTGGTGGAAAAAGACCAGAAAGCTATGGGTTCTATTCCCACTCCAAGTAATTGGATTGATGCTACTGCAGTGCAGCATTATGGGTGTGCTGCACTGCTGAGTGTACTGTCCTTCAGATGAGATGTTCAACTGAGGTCCCATCTGCTTGAGCTGGTGGTAGCTTAGGTGGATGTAAAGATCCCTCTGCACCTATTGAAAAGAGTACATGAAGTTCCCTGATGTTTTGGCCAAATTTCCCTTAGTAGTAATAGAAATACCACCTCAGGTCACTCATGAAAAGTGGCTTCAAGTCTAGGGGGACTAACCCAATCAAAGAATAAATAAAATATAAAAAATTCTGGTGCAGTAGCATCCTATGACACTTGAATATACTCCCGTCAGTCTCTTACCAAGCAGCTCACCAAGCACAATACAGTTTTGTAACACTATAACATATTTAGGCGACTATCTCATAAATCTGCTTACAGCATCTATTCTCACAGCATCTATAGTCCCTTGCATTGAATGGCCATTGTAGCATTTCACACTAATTTTACATATACCATTACCCCAAGTCAATACTGGAGTCTCATTCAGTACAAATATATAACGTTTTGTGATCTGAAATCTATTTAATCATTCCCCTAACTTCAACAAGATTATTCTCAAAATAGTAACATTGTCTGTTTGAGACTTTTACAAGCATAGTATCAGCCTGCATACCTTTTTCAAAAAAACCTTCTTGCATGTGGGCTGGTTGTACAATTTCCCTCACCCTCTTTGCATCAGTACAGTCTCAGCCTTCTCCTTCTGATGGTAAAGTTAAAATCACAGTACCATATAACTTCCATCCCTCACAAATAAAAGTAATTTAATTTTTTCAGGCAACTGTAGCCTGTCTGTAATACTCTCACATTTGTATTCATTGTAACAAACAGTCTTCTTCCTTCTAAAATGTAAGAACAGTGGTTATTTTTCCTGTATCACCTGGATGTCTTTAAGGGTAATCCTAGAACAAGAACAATTTGGAAAGCAGTGCTTCAACTTTTCTCCTTTTCAACATTCTGTAAATCGTCCTATGTCCTCCACTATTAACAGTAATACTTAGTAACATCCACCCTGGCGTCTTTATAGGGGTTTCACTTTATATTTTCCCCATTTTCCATTGTTTAATTTTTATTTTTTCTCTCCATTTAATAGATACTTTTCCCACAGTGCCAGTTTTAACTTTAACATCAGAATGACTCCGCTTTAGTTCATTTGCACTATCCTGTAAATCATCTAACACCCGATATCTGATGCCAGGATTCACAGTCCTTCAATTAGAAGTAGGTTTCACAGCCAGTCTTCCTCCTCTTCCTTCAGATGATCAATGTTTTTTTCATTAATGAAAGTGGCAGCAGACAGAAAAGTATGAATTTTCATCACCATTCAATTAGCAAAAGCATGTTTTGTAGAATAATAAAATGTCTATATTGAATGTTTGCACATTCAAAATTTCGAGTCTGATATGGTCGACACCATATGATCGGATTTTTGAATGTTCAAACGTTGTAACGGAGATCTCTGTACAGTGCGGAATAGGAAGATTTCCCGTTTCTGCACTGTAGTGCGATCTTGGAGTTGGTATATTTAAAGAGTGGGTTGTGTGGGCACAGCCCCCCACATGGGGGCTTGCCCCCTCTGCTTCGAGTGTTCAGGTAGGTTTTGTGTAGTTTATTTATTTTTTATTAGATATTCAAACTTTTGAAAGTTCAATCATATGGTGTCGACCATATGACAGCCGAACTTTTAAACGTTCGAGTATCTAATATAGACCCCTCACAGCATTGTTTCTGTCCAAATCACAGTACAACCACTGCCCTTCTAAGGTCTGCAGATATAATAAATCACAATAGAAATTCAGGTATACTAACCTCAGCCCTGTTTCTGGATTGGCCCAAGGCATTTGATACAGTCAATTATCAGATTCCCCTAACTAAACACTTTTCCTATTGGCTATCACGCTCCTCACTTAACTGGCTTCTTAGTTACCTCACTAAAAGGTCCCAGGCAGTGAAATGGCAAGATGATTTCTCCTCTTTGCTGGAAGTCCATCAGAGTCCCACAAGGCACCATCCTAGGACCGCTACTGTTCAACTTATTTATCAAGGATATAAACACAGCAGCCAAAGAGGTCACTGGAGTACAATATGCTGACAATTCCACTCTAATATGTGCTGCAAGGGCACTACCTGTGCTCCAAACACTCAGCCAGAAATCCTTCTCCACCACAGGAGCTTGGCTCAACAACCCACAGCTCCTCCTGAACTCCCCCCCCAAAAAAAAAAAAAAACTAAACTACTACTGTTCACCCCCAGCTCTCTCTCCTTTCAAAAACTACTTTTAATATACTTTCATCCAACAAGACCAATACCGTGCACAATGCCAGGATAAACTATATCCCTAAATGTGAACAAATATCGATTATTACCTTACAGCTCCTTACTCTCCCTTCTTCACTCACTTCCTTACTTCTATCCAGTTCTCTCCTCTGGCTCTCTCTCTAAATATACCATATGTTTGCTTTTCTCTCGCTTCATAGTGCAATTCCTGTTTGCATTACACTAACTTGCCTTTAAGTTCTCTATAAACTGGCTAAAAGTTCTCTAACTATTAAATCATTATCATATAATTGTTTCTGTTCTTAACCAATGTTCTCATATGTCTAATTTGTTGTAACTGTTTAAAATGTATTTTGTTTGTATTATTTTTAAGACCTGTAAAATTATTGTTCTTAAAATGTTTTGTAATACTGTGGATCTTTTTTACCTGGGCCTCTGCTGCAAATGGGCTCCTACCCATTTGAAATTTCCCAGTAATCAAATGTTAGTGAAATAAATAGATACAGAATTGGTATCCCATGCCAAACTTTGAGGTGTGATAATAAATGACCATGAAAATTTGATCTCCACCATCTTCTCCCTCTGAAGAAATCTGGCTAAGTACAGCCCCCACCCCATGGTTTGAAGCATCCACCTGCATAACAAATTCTTTGCTGTAATCTGGACTGGCTAACAAAGGGGGTCCTCCTAAAGCCTATTTAAGCTTCTGGAATGACTGCTCACATGCTGGGGTCCACACTACCTTATCTGGCCTGTTTTTCCTTGTTAGGTCTGTGAGGGGAGCAGCTATGGCACTATAACTGGGGACAAACTTTCTGTAGTACCCTGCTGTCCCTAAGAATGCTCTCACTTGCTTTTTGGTAACAGCTACAAGCCATGCCTGAATAGCTTCCACTTTGGCAGGTTCTGGCCTGATCTTACCACTCCCCACTCTATGGCCCAGGTAGGAGACCTCTGCCATACTCACCTGACATTTGCTGAGCTTAATGGTCAACCCTGCCCTCTGTAGTCTGCTCAGCACCTCTCTGGCATGCTGAAGGTGCTCTTGCCAGGAATGGCTGTAGATGGCAATATTATCTAAGTAAGCAAACTTTCCCGCTCCTGCTAGGATAAGATCTATCAGCCTCTGGAAACTTGCTGGGGCATTTTTCATCCCAAAGGTCATTTTTGTGAACTCATACAAGCCAAAGGGAGTCACAAAAGCTGATCTCTCTCTAGCACTGTGAGTCAAGGGCACCTGCCAGTAACCCTTGGTAAGATCAATGGTGGTAAGATACTTAGCCCTACCCAGCTGCTCTAGGGCCTCATCTGTCCTAGGTATGGGGTAAGCATCTGACTCTGTGTGACTATTTAATTTCCTGTAGTCGACACAGAACCTGGTGCTGCCATCTTTCTTTGGCACCAGCACCACTGGGGAGGCCCAGGGACTGTTGGACTCTTGAATTACCCCCTAGTTCCAACATTTCCTGTATCTCCTCCCTCAGAGTATGTTTGACTCTTTCAGGAACCATGTAAGGGGCCTGCCTAATAGGCCTTTGGGGTCCTGTATCCACCTGGTGCTGCAACAGGTGGGTGCACCCTGGTTTCCCAGTGAACATGTCCCCAAATTCCTGCAACACTGCTTGGATTTCTTGAACCTGGGTAGGAGATAGCTGCTGGGGCATTGCTGCCCTTTTCACTGAGGTGTCAGCCCAAGCCTCACTGAGGAGATCAGTCCCCAAATCTCCCTCAGACTCCTCCTGCACTCCACTGCAAATACTCAGCACAAGGGCCCCTCTATCATGGTAAGGTTTCATCATGTTGACCTGGTACAATTTGTGCCCCTGCCTCCTGCCTAGAAGTTCCAGCATGTAGTTAACATCACTGACCTTCCTTACCACCTTGTAGTGTCCCTCCCAGGCTGACTGCAGCATGTTGTGTCTGACTGGAATGAGAACCATTACCTGCTGCCCTACAGCATACTCTCTAGCTCCAGCATTCCTGTCATACCAGGCCTTTTTCTGCTGTTGGGCTTCTGCCAGGTTCTCCTGGGCCAAGCCCATGAGTTCCCTGAGCCTTGTCCTGAGGTTTAGGACATATGCCACAACAGACTCCTTGTGAGCTTTGCACTCACTTTCCCACTCATCATGAATTAAATCTAGAGGTCCCCTTCACCCTATGCCCATACAGCAACTCAAAGGGTGAAAAACCTGTGGATCCCTGGGGAACCTCTCTGTAAGCAAACAACAGATGGTTCAAATATTTGCCCCACTCCCTCTTAAACTGGTCTGCAAATGCCCATAGCATGGACTTGATTATAGAGTTTAACCTCTCAACAAGACCATTAGTCTGGGGATGGTAGGGGCTGGTCTTTAGGTGCTTCACCCCACAGGACTTCCACAGACAAGCCAGCAGTTCTGACATGAAATTGGCACCTCTGTTAGTCAGTATTTCTTTTGGGAAACCTACCCTGCTGAAAATCTCTAACAAAGCATTTGCTACATTTTCTGCCTCAATGGAGGACAAAGCCAGTGCCTCAGGGTATCTTGTAGCATAATCTACTACCACTAGGATATACTTTTTCCCTGTGGAACTTGGGGTACTCAGAGGCCCCACAATATCCACAGCTACCCTCTGAAATGGCTCCTCAGTCACAGGCAAAGGCATCAAAGGAGCTCTCACCTTATCTCCTGCCTTGCCTCCCTTTTGGCACTGCTCACAGGTCCTGCAGTACCCTGTTACATCTCTGGAAATTACAGGCCAATAGAAGTTCTGCATAATATGTCTCTTTGTACATTTTATGCCCATATGACCTGCAAAGGGAATATCATTGGCTGTGGCTAAAAGCACCAGATGGTACACTCTAGACACTACCAACTGCTGTATTCTCTCACCTTCTAGCCCTCCCTCAGGGGTCCACTCTCTGTACAGTAACTCTTTGTCCCAGTATACAGATTCCCCCTTCCCTTGAGAATCAGGTGCCTCACTAGCTACCTGTCTCAGGCCTTGCAATGTAGGTTCTGAGAGCTGAGCCTGTCTCAACTCTCTCTTTGTAACCCTTCCCAGCTCCCCTTCCACAGGAAGTCTGGCATCCTCTGACAGTGGTGCCTCACTGTCAGCCTGGGTACTACTACTCACCTCTACCTTTGCAGCCACTCTGTCCAAGGGAACATCAGCACCCACAAGCAGCTGTGGCTCACTTTCTGTCTCACTGCTACAGAGGAGCTCCCTCCCTGAAGTAACCACATCAACAATCCTGGCTGCAAGTATGTTGTCTGTCTGGGTCTCTGCCAGGTTACCAGACCCACATGCTTGTCTCCAAGCCTGACTGCATGTAACTGCAGAAACACATGGTACTGCCTTATCAAAATCATTCCCTATCAGGACATCTGCAAGGATATCCTGAAACACACCTACTTGCTGGCTTCCTTTTCTACCCTCCCAGTCAAGGTGAACCCTAGCCAAAGGTATTTGGAATGGTGTCCCTCCTAAAGCTCTGACAGGAGTAGACTGCCCAGGCAAGAAGTGCTCCACTGTAACCATTGCAGGCTTCACAATGGTTATGTCAGAGGCTGTGTCTCTCTTAGCAGTGGCCTTTTTGCCATTCACTATGATAGGATATAACCTCTTGTGGTAGTTTTGTACCCTTGTTGTCTCAAGACAACCTACTGTTAGCATTTTGTCCTTCCCACGTACTGGCTCCCTCACCTTTTGTTCTCCACCTTGCCTCCATGGACATCTGTATGCCACATGGCCCCACTGGTTGCATTCAAAACATTTAACCCTAGGTCCTATATGTGTACCTGGACTAGGGGCTTTCCCTGCTACTGGCAGATTCTGTTGGGGCAGTCTGGGCTGCCCACCATGGTTTCCTTTAGACCCATGAGCAGTACTGGGGGTCACTTTCCTGTGCAGGGATACCCTGCTTGCTAGGTATAGGTCTCCCTTCTTCCTCAATTCTTCTGAAGTAGCACATTGTCTATCAGCTGCCCAGATCCTCATGTCCTCACGCAAAGTGCTAAGGGCTTGTTCCCACACCAAAAGATCTGCCAGCCCTTCAAAAGTGATGACCTGACATCCACTCACCCACCTATGAAAATAAGTGCTCAGTTCAGCAACATAGTCACACACAATTTCTTCTGCCTTGCGTCTATGCTCATGAAACTTTTTCCCATAAGTTTCAGGTGTTAGCTTAAAAAATTGTAACAGACAATTCTCAACAGCAGTATAATCAATAAAATTAATGATAAAAAAGTTTAGACAACGTAGTTACAGCTTTACCATGGAGTAAGGGGGTCAGGAACCGTACCCAGAGCCTTTGGTCAACATCATACTGTTTGCATACCCTCTCAAACATATGAATGAAACTATCAAAATGATCCCCCTCTGTAAACCGTGGAAGGAATTTACTGAACTTTTGTGCTTATTGGGTCCATTTACTCCCTTTCCCATTACCTCTATGACTCTGGTGAAGAGTCAGCATCTCCTTTTCATGCTGCCTCTGCATCTTCTTCTCCTCAGCTTCCAGGTGTAGCAGTTTCTCATTCTCCTGAGCCTGTAGATGTGTCAGTCTCTTTGCTGCTTCTGTTTCCAAATGCCTGGCCTCCAACTCAAGTCTCTTTAGCTCCAGATGGATTTTTACGTCCTCTGCAGAAAGGTTGAACTGTTCATTCTCTGAGAGTTGTACATCACCATGGCCAGGCTGATCGCCCTACTGATTGCTGTTTTCTGATGCAGCTGTGACCAAAACTGCAGTCATATCTCACATTCGACCATCATGTAGTGGCAGTGGTCAGAAACGCCTTTTACTTGGTTCATCTCATAAGTAAAGCGATTGCATCCAGAAAAAGGAGGTTATTACCTCTCTGTACTCCTCCCTCATTATGCCATAATTGAGTATATCTCCATATTTGGTATGTACCCTCCATACAGCTGCACCAACTGGAAAGGCCACAGAAATACCTCACAAAGAAAATCCATGGTCTCCAACACCTGTCCTGTGTGGACAGGCTCAAATCACTATTACTGTACTCTGTATCATACAGAGTTCTCAGAGGTGATCTGTGTCTCGAATACAAGGCAATCTCGGACCGTGCCCTAATAGAGATGCTCCATATCCATAAGTCTAACTCCTCACACATTACCCGATCAAAAGGCCTAAATTTAATATTTAATAAGTTTTAGCTTGACCACTAGGTTGAGATCTGTACTCTATAGTTGTGCCAGTGGGGAGTCTTATTGGGGATCTGGAGAGAAAGGGAGAAACCAGCCCCAGACTGACTGTGATTTCTGTGTGCTCTTATGGGAAATTGTACTTTACTGTGTGCATACTTGTTATCCCTCCCAATGTGGATGCCCCTCACTGGTGCTACTGGTGAGGATTGAGGCTCCTTGATTACTGGGCCAGGGCATGGGCATCACATGCACAATCGTAGGATTGCATACATATCTGCTGACCTCACCAGATCCAAACATAGTGAAAGTTTTAAAACATGAGGAGAACAAGTCTAAGACGACTTCCATGTTTAGCTTAGAAGAAGCAAATTGGTGTGAAGCTGGAATGGAAATCAAACCAGAAGTAGACAAAAATCAGGCAGCAAGTGAAAGTATAAAAAAAAGGAATATAAGGAGAAGGTTCAGATGAGAAGGCAAGAAATGTGGAAAATGCATAGATATAATTGCAAGTACAGAAAACTACTGGAATAACCTCATGTTGATCAGGATCTGACACAGGAATGGTTAAGGAGAGGCAAATTTAAACCAAAAGATGAAAGGTTAATATTGGTGGCCAAGGATAGTGGACTATGTACACTTCAGTTTACAAAGTTCATTGAACATATAGGACAAACTGACAAATGCAGGCTCTGTAAAAAAGAACTGGAAACAGTCACACGTCTTGTCGCTGTGTGTAATACACTAATGGCAGAGGGCCTGTGTATTGAAAGGCATAATAATATGGCAAAACTGTTGTATTGGGCGTTGTGCAAACATTATAATATTGATGTAGCTGAAAAACACTGGAAACATGAGCCACAAAGCATCATGGGAAATGATGAAGTTTATATCACATGGAATCATCCATTACTAACAGTTTGAAAATAGATGGGAGAAAGCCAGATATAGTAGTCCATGAAAAGTAGACAACTGTAGCATTGATTACTGAAATTGCTACACCCAGTGATTACAGTGTATTACAGTACAGAGATAAAAAGTCATAAAATACCAGGATTTGCAGGCAGAAATGAAGGCAATGTGGAAGAAGGGTACTCAGGCAGTTGCAAAAGTAGTAAGAGCAATGGGTCTTACAAAAAAGAATTTACAATCTTATTTAAATATCTACCAATACATATAACTCCAATGAATTGTAGAAGGGGTAATTACTGGGCACATTGCTGGTGTTGCAAAGAGCACTTTTGGCTACCATCAAAGATTGAAACAATACTAATTACATGAAATTTAATCATACTTTGACTTAGGAATGGTGTCCATTCCTGTCATGATATTAGAAACTCAAAAGGCTTAGGGAAATTAAACTAACAAATGCAGCATTGTTTTCATTGGTAAATCTAGCATCATGATTGCTTATATTATAATAACATTCCCCTGAAATTTGGCACAGTTATCAGAGACTTGTGTATGTATACTGATAACAGATTCTCCTCGGACCACCATGTCTCTGTAGTAGCTAAACAATACTTCTATCTTGCACAACTTATCCTTCATGGTATCTTCTTAAGGTCCAGAGGTGTTATATTCACACTTCATTCATCCTTAAGAGGTCTGTCATTGAATATAATGCACCTTTTGGTATATACCTAAACCAGCGTGAGATACCTCAACATTTCCTTACCAAAAAGTTGTCAGGTCTCAGTGGTAAAGCAAACATTCTGCGCTAGAGATCTAAACCTGCAATACCAAATCAACACCACCAGGTGGCAGGACAGATACCAGACTCAACGGTTTACCATCAAAATGTAAAAATGCAGTTCGGCGAACACTGGAATGCCAAATATGTGTTGGCTGACTTCTGTACTGCCAAACAGCAATTCAATTATCCTTTAGCAAATGTCACTGTGCATTTGCTCATATGAGGTTGACATTACGAATGGAGATCACAGTACAGTTCGGATCGGGAAATTTATCCTTTTCCTCACTGCAGTGCGATATCTCAGTTGGAATATATAATTTGCAGGGGGTGTAGGGGGGAGGGGGGCTTGCCCCTCTGCAAAAATGTGAATTAAAGTGATGTGCAGTACTGAACTGCATATGTTTGTACTGCTGGGAGGCAGACAGGTAAGTGGCAGCAGGTGAACTTTTGATAATGTCGAAGCCATCAGTTTGATAATTTCTAATTGATGGGTTTTTGACATGTGTACTTAATTAGTATTCAGGAATTTAGGATTGTTCTGATGTTTGTATATAAATGTGTTTTGTCATTTGAGACTTCGATAATAAACTGACTCAACATTTATCCCTTTTTTGGAATAGGCTGCGCTTACCTATCAAGCAGAGTAATTCCCTAGCAGCCAGTAAATGCAGTCTGGATGACTGGGTGATTACAAATTTTCACTGGGGATATGTGGATAAAATATACTTAATGGGGGGCATAGTCTCCCACAGTATTGGGTGATATGGTTGCTCTTCTCAGTGGTCTCCATTGGTTGTAAGCTATGTGAAAACGTATGAATCCGTGCTGCTGCTGCAGCTGTTGTGTGGGCATGAGGGTAGGGGGCTGGAGGGTGGCATAGGCAAGCAATAGCAAAAGCAGATGGTTCAATTAGGTTAGATCTTAGAGGGCAGAAGGGGTAGTATATAATAAGAATAGAACAAAAATTCCTGCTGCTTCACTCTTTTTACCACCATCCCTGTAGTCCAGGTACTCAAATACATGTATTTTTTCTCGGTCATTCTTACAGTTTTTGTGTTTATCAGGCCATGCTGAGTTGGTTGAGCTTTATATTCCAGGAACAGAGCATCATTTGTTACATAATAGACAAAGTCATTAATAATGTATAATAACATAGTAAAAATAAATAAATAAATGTCTTGGTACTTGCAGGTGGTGGGAGCACTTCACTGATCCAGGTAAACATCTATTCACTTTGTCTCTCTGTTGACTTTAAAGTGTGTGATTAAAAGTATGAGACATAATGGAAATGTAAGGAAAGCCATCCAGTCAAAATGTTTTA